>NW_026555341.1:37340070-37940070 GCF_029017545.1 Prosopis cineraria | reverse complement strand
AGAAAAAGGACAAGAAGAGTGGCAAAAAGAGAATTAACCTTAAAAAGGTCAAATGTTTCGCCTGTCAAAAGATGGGCCATTTTGCAAAGGACTGTCCTAAGTAAAGTGGACGTGATTAAGTACTTGTGAATTATGTGAATTCACATTTTTCTTATGTTTTCAGTAATGTTTTTCTAACGAAAATTGTTTCCTCTTCTTGGATTGTAGACTCAGGCTCCACAGACCACATAAGCAAGGATTGTGGATCCTTCATAGAGCACCGTCAGTTGCCGAATCAAAGCAAGTAGCTTTACGTTGACAACAATGTGAGGATCGAGGTAAAAGGCATAGGAACTTGCAAGTTGATCTTGCGAGGTGGAAAAACCTTAATTCTCCAGGATGTTTTACATGTACCGAACATCCGACGGAACTTAATTTCAATTGATTGCCTTTTAGAATTTAGGTTTGTAATTAATTTTCATGACAAGATTATTGACATTATGTACAATTTAACTTTTTATGGTTGTGCTTTTCTTTCAAATAGGTTCTTTATAATGGATATTGTTGACCAAGTTCATTTTTATGATTGCTTTACCACCTCTTCCAATAATGTAGATATGAATATTTGGCATGCTAGACTGGGGCATATTAATCAAAATAAAATGATTAAGCTAGCTAAAAAAGGAATGCTAGGTGCAATTACAAATATGGAAATGTCCTTATGTGAAAATTATCTAGCTGGTAAAGCAACAAGAAAACCTTTTGGTAAAGGTGTTAGGGCTGAAAATCCATTACAATTAATCCATTCTGATATATATGGTCCTATAAGTATAAGGGAAAAACACGAAGCTTGGTATTTTATTACCTTTATTGATGATTTTTCACATTTTGGTCATGTCTATTTGATATCACAAAAGTCTGAAGCTCTTGAGTGCTTTAGACGATAAATTAATGAGGTTGAAAATCAAATGGACAATAAAATTAAAGCATTACAAACTGACCGAGGACGTGAATACTTGTCTGATCAATTTAAAGAACTTTGTGAAGAAAAGGGAATAATTAGACAACTAACTATTCTTGGCACTCCATAACAGAATGGAGTTGCTGAAAGAAGAAATAGGACTCTTCTAGACATGGTTAGGTCAATGATGGCACAAGTAAATCTTCTAATCTCGTATTGGGGGGACACTTTACTAACTGTAGCCTTCATACTTAATCATGTGCCCTCAAGATCAGTTACTTCCACACCCTATGAGTTATGGACAAAATGCAAACCAGATTTAAATATCTTAAGACTATGGGAGTCATCTGCATATGTTCATGATGATTCTTATGAATATAGAAAGTTAGGTCCAAGAGGAAAGAAATGTATCTTTATAAGATACTCTGAGCAATCAAAGGGTTATGTTTTCATTGGTGAAAATGATGATGGAACTGTAACTGAATTTGAATCTAGGAATATCACATTTTTAGAAAATGAGTTTCCTAGCAGGGGAGAAATTGATTGAACAATATCTCTTTATGAGACACGAGAGCAACATAATATAGAACTTATAGAAAGGCCTGAATCATCGCAAAATGCTAATTTAAGTGGCAGCTCTAAAAGGTCTTTCAGAAGACCTAAAAAGAATCAAAATCCATAAGAGACCCCACTTTGAAAAAGTAATAGAGAAAGTGTGCCAAAAAGACGCTTCCAAATTGAGGATGAAGCATTGATAGTAATTCCTCTAGATGATGATGAGCCACGTTCTATAAATAAAGCTTTATCAGGACCTGCTAAGGATAAGTGGAAGAAAGCAATGGATGAAGAAATGAATTCCATGAGGACTAACAAAGTATGGAAATTAGTTGATTTACCACGTGGCCGAAAGGCTATTGGGAACAAGTGGGTTCTCAAAATCCAAAGAAAAGTGGATGGATCAATTGATAAATACAAGGCTCGCTTAGTAGTAAAAGGGTATACACAACAAGAGGGAATAGATTATGAGGATACATTTTCTCCTGTTGCACACTTCAATTCTATTAGATTGATTCTGGCAATAGTAAATAGTCTGGACTTAGAGTTGCACCAGATGGATGTAAAGACTGCTTTTCTTAATGGTGATCTGGATGAAGAAATTTATATGCAACAACCATCAGGTTTTATTGAAAAAGGAAAAGAAAATAAAGTATGTAAATTAAGTAGATCAATTTATGGACTAAAATAATCATCCAGACAGTGGTATTTGAGGTTTCACAGAGCAATAACCTCATATGACTTCCAAACGATTGAGGAAGATCACTGTGTTTACATCAAGAGGTTCAATGGAAACTTTGTAATATTATCTCTTTATGTGGATGATATTTTACTAGCTGGAAATAGTCTGGATTCGATAATCGCTATTAAAGAATGGCTTTTATCAAATTTTGAAATGAAAGACATGGGTGAAGTAGAATATATTCTTAGAGTTAAAATCTAAAGAAATCGCTCTAAGAAGCTTCTTTATATATCATAAGAGACTTATATAAAGAAAATTCTTGAGCGTTTTAATATGAAAGATTATAAACCTATGGATACCCCAGTAGCTTCAGGTGTGAAGCTTAGTCCTGATATGGGTCCTAAAACTAAGATAGCTAAAAGAAAAATGGAAAGAGTTCCATATGCCAGTACAGTTTGAAGTTTAATGTATGCAATGATGTGTACAAGACCAGATATTTGTTATGCCGTAGGACTTGTGAGTCGCTACCAATCCAAACCTGGAGAAGGACATTGGAAAGCTATAAAGAGGATCTTAAGATACTTAAAGGGTACTGTTGACTATGCGCTGTGTTATCAAGGGAGTGATCTATGCCTGACAGGATACTTCGATGTAGATTTAGGCAAAGATGAAGATGAACAAAGATCAACTTCAAGCTACACTTTCTTGCTAAACAATGGGGCCATTTGTTGGAGTAGCAAGAAATAGACATGCATTGCCCTACACTCTATGGAAGCTGAATTTGTAGCATGTACTGCAGCAGTGCAAGAGGCTATATGGCTTAAAAGATTTATAGAACATCTTGGGTTTGGAAATGAAAGTACAAATCCAATCTTAATTCATTGTGACAATACTGCAGCCATAGCCTATATTAAAGATCCTAAATATCATAGCAAAACCAAACACATAGACATTAAGTACAATTTTGTAAGAGATTATATAGCGCAAAAGGTTATTACTGTTCAATACATTTCCACAAAATGTATGATAGCAGATCCCCTAACAAAACCCATAGCCAAAGAGATATTTAAGAAACATGTAAGGACTCTTCGCATGGCTAGACTGACTTGATGTAATATATTGGTTATATTAATAATTTTTTTTTTCATTACTTCTACATGTGTACAATTGAGATCATACAATGTCTAGTATGTCGTACAGGTTGATAAGGTTGACTCTCTCACACGAGCAACTACCTTTGATATTGAAATCAAAGATGCGACATTAGTGTTCACCAACAAGACAACAAAAATGTTGATTTGATAGAAAAGAACACAAATCATATGTCACCTCAATCAAAGAGCAAGTTGAGATGAGATCCGTAAGCATACTTGGATTGAATCATGGATACATGGATCCCCATATCCATGATACCTATAGCCAAACAACAAATTCTTCTAAATTGATGTCATGTGAGATCAATAGAAAAGAAGAATTTGGGTTTAGATACAATGAATATCTAAACTTATATTTTTATGGTGCTAATAATAAATGAAAACGACGTATACTCTTACAAGCAAGAGTAACACCATAACATGTGTTTCATACCACATGTGCTTAAGAATTGCAATAGGAAGCAAGTGAATAAATCCCTGCTTCATTGCTGTGTGAGTCCTAGAAAGGAAAAAAATTCTTTCATTGATGTCCTTTGACTTTGACATTATTATAGAGATATGTTACAGTATTTGCTACTTTAACATGCACCCTATGGTCATGATTGATGCAACCTAAAGGTTTTATGTTAGGAAAGCGACTGTTTCCTATCAAAGTGGTATATGGGCAAAAGGAAGATTATCTTAAATATACACATCTATGCTCGTATTCAAGACATGTCCCTTATGAAATAATTTGTGAATTCATAAGTGTGGATACTATGCATATAAGAAAAACTATCTGAGTCTTAGACTGACTTAAGAGGGATCAGATTAGTCATGATAAGAAAAAGTGTATATTGGTAAATCTAAGACATTAAGGCACGAATTTAATCTAGAATAAAATCAACTTTAAAGTTATTTGTGCTGGTCCTTAATAGGATTCCCTAATACAAATAACTGAAATGAAGACATCAAGCCTATGCGGTCACGGCAAAGCACCTAGTATGAAGAGAGGAAAGAGAAAGAGATGGAACTGACATTATCTTCTCCACCAAGTGTGAGTGGGAGATGTTGGGTTATCCACCCTTAGTAGATCAAGCCCATATAAAAGCCCAAATTAAGGAATGGGGCTTTTATGAGAATTATGAAAAATGTTTGAGTTCAAAATGCGATTTACTCAGGGCTTTAAAATATAATATTCTCTAACCTTTGAATTTGAAACATAGGCGGTTGGAGAAACTGCCGCACATTCCCATAAGAGGTAGTTATGGGTGCTGTTTCAATCGGTTCAGATTTTGGATTCTCTGTGTGAAGAGAAAAACAGAACGCTCTCGGTTTTTCATCAATCTCATTTTTCTCCTTACAAGATTTTTCTCTCAGAGAGTGCGTTTGTTGTGTACCCGAATGAAGTTCAACTAGTGTAACTTTATTCCCGCATACGTACGTGTGAATTAACGACTCAAGGTATGTTTTTCCTCCTCTGTTTCTATTACCAGAAGTACATGGAATAGACATAAATATATATAATAAACACTTGAGCAGCTCTAAAAGAAGAACTTCGTTAAGCCCACTAGAACCAGGAAGACACACAGATGAACGTTTAGAACATAAAGAACAGGATCTAAAGAAACTGAGCTCTGAGACAAATTCAGTTAGCAAAACATAACGCAAATTTTTTTTTAATGAAACATGGATCAAACTTGAAGCCCTTTGCTTCGACAATTCAACATAAATTGGCCCAGAAAAAGACAATTCTACTTAAATGGGCTATATCCCCTTTTGGCCCAAACCAGTGGAAACTTCTGGCAAACCGGGCCGATAATATTTGAATTGAGGGTGAGGGATTCGAATTCTATTTCTATCATTCCTCAATACATTTACATTTATCCGCACTTAATTTTTTTTATTTATTTGGTTTAATGGTGTTAGATTGATAATATTTACTTAATGATTATCATAAATAAACATTGTGAATTTATTTTCAAAAATATTTAAGTGTTGATAATAAATAATATATTTATTTTAATGTCATAATTAGTTTTGGCCCAAAAAATGTTATAATTAGCAATATCCATCCAACCATAAAGCCAAATGACTAATTAAATGGATAGATGGGAGTGTATATGAAGGGGTCTATTGACTATTGAGAGAGGTTATAGAGAGGATCCAGAGGAGAGAGGCTTGATAGAAAATAAAAATATAATTACTTTCATCCAAGATATATTTATTTGAAAAATAATTTTATTATTTTTATAATAATAATAATTTTAGGATTAAAAATGAATTTTTTTAAAAAATATAAATACATAATAATTATATGTTTCTTTATTAGTTTGTTATAAAAAACATATAAAAAGCCCATGAAATCATTATCTAAATAATAGAAAAAATTAAAAAAAAAAAAGATGCATGTGTAAACATGCCAATCAATCCGATGTTCAGAACTGGATCCAAGAGGCTAACAAACCCAATGAACACCTGGACCTTGATTGTTTGCTGTAATTCCCTTCGTTATTGACATGATTTTCACTCTCACCCTCCCTTTATTTATTTATTTTTTCCTTTTAAAATTGTATGTAAAGTGTGTTGGCAGGTGACAGCGGGGAACAAGCTGAGGAAAATGAAATGTTATATTTTATGAACAAAAAGCCATTGACCATATCACTTAATGAAATGTAAGACTTTTGTTTGTTTTTTTTTTTTTTTTGTTTTTGAAGAGAAACAAGTTTACCAGATAACACATAAACATGTACATGAATGTCAATTTGCAGAAACAATATCATAGTTAATAACTATTTTTTATCCCTGTGTCGTTGATTTTGCGTCCAGCAGCGCACCTTCAAATGCAACTGTCAAATAGTGCAATAAAAAATAACATACTAACATTCAAATTTAATTATATTTGATTTAAGCTGTTAAAACATTTTTTTAGAAAAAGGTATAAGCACGTCTCTATAAAAATAAAAATAAATTAAAAATTATAAAAATATTGAATAATGAAGTAACAAGAGAAGGCGACTAGACAAGAGTCATACTAAAAAGTTTAACTAAAATTTCAAATAATTTTTTTATAAATATAAAAAATAGGCTTTGTCAGAAGAATACTTAGAGTTATTGTGAGTTGAAAATAATAAATAAGAAAAAAAGTGATGAAAAACAAGAACACAAACAAGCAAGAGAAGTTAATGTTTGTTTAACTGCCATTTTCTCAAAGCCATAGAAGGGTGGTAAACAAGAGTGAGAAGCTCTCTTGGGTAACGTGCACACTGTTTCTTTTGTTTTTTAGGTATGGCAATTGGGTAATTGATTTCCATAGAAGTCTTGGTTTAACCTTGATCATGGAGGCTGAAATTTCTGCTATCAAAATAGGATTTGAGGAGGTGGAGCAACTTGCTTGTGGAGATCTATACTGACTCTATTAATGCTTTTAATCTACTGATGAGAGAAAGTAGACCAAATCACCCTCTGATATTCATAACTAGAGATTATATCTTTATCAAGCTAAATGTGACTTTATGTTACACTTCTAGAGATATCATTAAGTGCAGATTTTATGGCTAAACAGGGGCATGGTCAAGCTTGCAAGACAATTTTGGTAGAGCCAAGAATAACGATCGGACCTGAAGGTCTTGTTTAAATAAGAGTTCAGGTTTTAAAAATTAATTTTTTTAAAGTAATTAGATTTGAGAACCTAGTCCTGATAAGTCCTGTGAAGAGGGCTCGAACCCAAATGGCCCTTCAAGCTTTGATAATTCAATTATTTTATATATATACACATATATACATATATTTGATTGATAATAAAACAATTTAGTTAATATTTATTATAGATGATAAAGAATAAGTTGCAGAGATAATTAACATCAAATCTCTACCTCCATCTTCAACAAGTAGAGCTAAATTGAGGGATCTAATATTTTATTTTTAGATGATGATAAGGAGAATTTAGATTTATATTGATAAAAATTTTAATCTTCATCTTAAATTTAAAATTTTAAATCTTTGTTGAATTTTATGTAAGACTTTAATTTATTTTATGTTGAATTTTAAAATATTTTATTTAAATTAGAATGTTGAATTTTTTTTAGAAAAAGAGGACTTAAAGACCTAGCCCTATAAATAAGGGCCAGACTTCAAAATTAAGTCAAATTTTAGATAATTAAGTTTTAGGATTTGAACTCTTTAAAGGTTAGGCCTACCTTGATTCTTGCCTCTAAATTCTAGTACCATTCATTGTCAGGGGTTGTATTGATTTTATTAGAGAAAATCAAGGATGATTAATTTGTAGGAATCAGTGCAGAGGAGCATCTTCTTCTCATGTTTGAGTTTCTCTAGTTGTAATTTCATCTTTCAATCTCAGGCTTGCCAACTATAACAAAAACAATAATAGTAGTAGTAGCAGCAGTAGTAATAATAATAATAGTCAATTTAGATAATAAGATTTTTGTTTTTTTGTTTTTTGAAGAGAAACAAGTTTACCAGATAACACATAAACATGTACATGAATGTCAATTTGCAGAAACAATATCATAGTTAATAACTATTTTTTATCCCTGTGGCATTGAATTTGCGTCCAGCAGCGCACCTTCAAATGCAACTGTCAAATAGTGCAATAAAAAATAACATACTAACATTCAAATTTAATTATATTTGATTTAAGCTGTTAAAACATTTTTTTAGAAAAACGTATAAGCACGTCTCTATAAAAATAAAAATAAATTGAAAATTATAAAAATATTGAATAATGAAGTAACAAGAGAAGACAACCAGACAAGAGTCATACTAAAAAGTTTAACTTCAAATAATTTTTTTATAAATATAAAAAGTAGGCTTCGTCAGGAGAATACTTAAAGTTATTGTGAGTTGAAAATAATAAATAAGAAAAAAGTGATGAAAAACAAGAACATAAATAAGCAAGAGAAGTTAATGTTTGTTTAACTGCCATTTTCTCAGAGCCATAGAAGGGTGTTCGACAAGAGTGAGAAGCTCTCTCTTGGGTAACGTGCACACTTTTTTTCTTTTGTTTCTCTGGTGTGGCGATTCAATAATTAGTTTCCATAAAAATCTTGGTTTGACCTCGATCACGGAGGCTGAAATTTTTGTTATCAAAATAGGACTTGAGGCGATGGAGCAAGTTGCTTGTGGAGAGGTGCTGATCTATACTGACTCTATTAATACTTTTAATCTACTAATGAGAAAAAGTAGACCAGATCTCCCTCTACGGGAGCTGATCTTCATGACTAGAGACCATATCTTTATCAAGCTGAATCTGACTTTATGTTACACTTTTACGAATATCAGTAAGTGTAGATTTTATGGCTAAACAATGGCATGGTCAAGCTTGCGAGACAAGTTTAGTAGAGTTGGGAATAAGAATTAGGACTAAAAGCTCTGTTTAAATAAATGTTCGAGTTTTAAAAATTAAATTTTTTAAAGTAATCGAGTTTGAGAGCCTAACCTTAACAAGTCCTGTGAAAAAAAACTCAAGCCTGGGCTGCCCTTCAAACATTGATAAGCCGGTTATCTTATATATATACACATACATACATTTATATTTGGCTAATGGTAACACAATTTAGTTAATATTTATTGTAGAGATGAAGAATAAGTTGCAGAGATAATTAACATTAAATCTCTACCCCCATCTTAACAAGTAGACCTGCATTGAGGGATCTAATATTTTATTTTTAGAAGATGATGAGGAGAATTTAGATTTACATTGATAAAGATTTTAACCTTTATCTTAAATTTAAAATTTTAAATTTTTGTCAAATCTTATGTGAGAATTTAATTTATTTTATGTTGAATTTTAAAATATTCTGATTAAATTAAAATGTTGGATTTTTTTTAGGAAAATATGACTCAAGGGCCTAGCCTCGAGCCTTATAAATAAAGGCCAGGTTTCAAAATTAAGTTAAATTTTGAATAACTGAGTTTTAGAATTTGAGTCCTTAAAAGTTGGGCTTGCCCTAATTCTAACCTCTAAATTTGGTACCATTCATTCTAAGGAATTGTGTTGATTTTATTAGGGAAGATCAAGGATGATTAATTTGTAGGAATCATTGCAGAGGAGCATCTTCTTCTCATGTTTGAGTTTCTCTAGTTGTAATTTTATCTTTCAAGCTTAGGCTTACCAATTGTAACAAAAATAATAATAATACTAATAATAAGCAAGAGAAAAGTGCCAAAATATGTTTATTAAATGGTTGGCTAAAAATTTTAATATTAAATAAAATTTCACTTTTTTGGACAAAAAAATAAAAGTTTATATGGATTAACCTAACAAATTAAGAAGGTTCAAGATTGTAAAATATATGAGGTATAATTTTAATTTATAATCTAAAATCTAAAATTATGATAAATTCTTAGATGAACTAGTGCATCATGTTATCCATGGTTCATCCATTAAAATTACATCAATTTTATCAAATCAAATTTTATGCATAATTATTTTTAATAAATTTATTTTTTATATTAAAATGCTTGTTTAATTTATTTCTTTTTTTTTTCTCACTTACCATTAATGTCATCATCATTTTATATTTAATATAATCTAAATATTATATTTTTATTAAATATATTATGAATAATATGGTGCGCTAGCTCCATCTAATAATTTCGTCTAAAATTATATCTAACCTTTAAAATAATATATTATTAAATTGTCATATGAAAGTTTTAGATTCCGATTTTCTTTTTCTTTTTTAGTAATAAAAATTTTTAAAACTAAAGAATGTGTTAATTTTAAAAAGGGGCAAAGTAGTAAATTTAACTACAAACTATTTTTGAAGAGCATTTGGTAACCTAAACTATCAGATGGGGCAAAATAAATCACGAACTTTTAAAAATAAAGCATCTAATAACCTATCGTTAACTTCAGCTAAAAGATGTTATGTGGGGCTTACAATGACACGTGGTACAATGCATTAACATGATAAAAGTGTAAATTTAGCCACGAACTATTTGTCGAGGAGCATTGGGTAGCTTTACTATAAAAAAACAAACCATTTAGCACATTCTTATCAATTTTGATCAAACAATGTTTATTTTCATACTTATAAAGCCCACAAAGCATTAATCTCTCTAATTTTTTTGCCTTCATTCTCAATATAAACTCTAGAAAAAGAGGTTTATTGAGTTTTTGTCTGAAAACATTTACAAAGACAATACCAATGAAATAAAAACTTGATTTTATTACGTATGAGAGAAGTTTGATTCTAGCTTAATTTAATTACAAATTATTTTTTCTATTTTGTTAGCTCATCTTCGTAAATGTTTTTAGATAATAACTATTTAAACCTCTTATTCTCAAGTTGAGATTGAGAACGAAAGTAAAAAAATTAATGTTTTATAGGCCTCATAAGTATGAAAATAAACGATGTTTGGTCAAAATTGAAAGAAAAGTGCTGGATGGTCTCTTTTTTATAATATAAACTATCTAATGCTTTTCAAAAAATAACTCGTGACTAAATTTATACTTTTACTATATTGACATGTCGTGCCACATGTTATTGTGGGCTCTATATAACTTTTGTTAGTTAAAATTAATAGTAGGCTATTGGATGCTCTATTTTTAAAAGTTTGTAATTTATTTTACACCATCTAATAATTTAAGCAACTAAATACTCTTCAAAAAATAATTTGTAACCAAATTTACTATTTTATCCTTTAAAAAACGATGTCAAAACTAATCTCCTCCTATGTGATGGAACCTTCCAAACAAAATTTACGAGCACAAACTGAAACTTGTGAACCGTGGTGTGACGATCCTTTCCCAACAACCGTTTTTACTTTCCTTCTGTTTGGTTTCTTCTTCTGTCTTCTGTCTTTTCCTTTCCATCCCCGTTCTTCCCCGCCTCTCTTGACGTGCTTTCTGCATCGATCTGTAAACCTTTTCTTAGATCTAGCACTCTCTTATCAGATCTCGTTTTTTTCTTGGCTTCATTTAATCCATTTAGATCTTCATTTATTTCCTGACGTATAAGCTGTGACTATTCATATCTGAAAATCCAAAATGGCGACCATGACGAGCTTGATCGGGCTTATCAATAAGATTCAACGAGCTTGCACTGTCTTGGGTGACCATGGTGGCGAGGGTTTGTCCCTCTGGGAGGCTCTTCCCTCGGTTGCTGTGGTCGGTGGCCAGGTATGTACCGAGTCTTCAAGTTCTTTCTTTTTTTCTTTTAAAATATCAAATCTTGTGAGATTGCTCTACAAGGTTTTGAAAATGGATGATTTGATTTTGTTCTGGGGTCTTGTGAAAATCAGAGTTCAGGGAAATCATCAGTCTTGGAAAGTGTGGTGGGAAGAGATTTTCTGCCTCGTGGATCTGGTAATGCCAAGAGTTAATCTTCAGTATGTCGTGCTTTTATTCGTTATTTATACATATCATCAACAGTATAATTGAGGAAATATTTGAAGGAACGAGTATGTTGCTGCCCTGCTTGGCAGTAACAATTTTGGTTTCTTGTACAAACTGAAAGTTGATTCCAAGTCTGAAATGGCTAGGTTGAGCTTATACGAAAGAGACTGTGCAAAATTTGTTAGTACTTTTTGCCTTCCTTTCTTGCCTTGTCCCGTACATTGCAAGAAGTTTTTTTCTTTTTGGTGTCACAGATACCTGGCTGCTGTTGTAAATGTAAAGTATCATTTACTTACCTTTCTTGTACGTAACAATTTTGCAATTTTTGAGAGACATCGACTTTCTTTATCGTAAGGTATTGTCACACGGAGGCCACTAGTGCTACAACTTCATAAGACAGATGGTGGGGCGGAATATGCTGAATTTCTTCATGCCCCAAGAAAGAGATTCACTGACTTTGGTATGTGCAGTTTCTTACTAACCTTTTGATTTCTGTCCAAATAAGATATGCATCAATGATGAGAATTGAGATATCATCTTGCTCAATAACTTGCGTATCTCAAATTAGTTAGGATCAATCCTGGTCTAGGGAAAAACTAGTTAGTGTCAATAGCTTCAAACTTATTTTCAATTGAGTTTAATGTAGCTTTCAACCTCCCATAGACAGTGATAGATTTAGTGACACATGCGTAATATACTGTGCCATTCTGATCAAGCTTTCAATGATTTGCCATATTCAAAATTAATCTCATTTAAAACAAATGTTACAGATCGTAAGACTTGATAGGCTGACATTAACTATGCCCTTTGGAAAAGAATGGCAATGATTGTGGAGGCGATGATATTAACTTTTTTTTTTTTAATTTCAAAATGGAAAACATGTTTGCTGGAAAAAGAAAAGGAAAATTGAGAGGCAATTGATTTTTACAAATAATTAGTGGTTTCTTTTTTGTTGAAATTTCAACTGTTATCAACAATGAAGCTTATAGCAGTAAATATGTAATGAAATTTTAACTGTTAACTGTAATAAAGCTTGGAACTGTAAATATTTGATTGTGGATTTTGTTTCCCTGTCAATGCAGCTGCTGTGAGAAAAGAAATTGCGGATGAAACGGATCGTGTTACTGGAAAGTCAAAGCAAATTTCTAACATTCCAATTCACCTCAGCATATATTCTCCTCATGGTTGGTAACGGCACTAGCCCCTGATAATATTATAAATGCAATGCTAGCAATAGTATGTTCTCTTGCCCTTTTCTATCAGATTATTCTACAAAGTAATATCACCCACCAATCAATTAATTTGTATGCTAAGGTGATCATTTTATTGTGGACCTTAACCGTATTTAAAATTTTAACTGCCATCAATTTCTGCAATTTTTATTTTGTAAAAATTCTATCTGATCTCAAATTCTGGAGGAAAAGACATTATGAGGATCTATAATATTAAGTATGATTGTTCACCAAGCTGTAGTACTAATTTGTTCAAATGGAACGCTTTGATATAGTTGGCAGTTGGCTTCCGATCTGTTTGTTAATCTTTTTTCTCTGAATATTTTATTACATTGCTTTAACAGCATACAAAATTTTTCTAAACATGACTCAAGATTTTCATTAGCCGTAGAACAACACTATGTATTTCCTTTTATGCTACACCCTCATTGTTGGGATGAGAAATGCTTACTGTTTCTCCTTCACTAATAAGGCCCTCATGGCTCTTTATGCAGTTGTAAACTTAACACTCATTGATCTTCCTGGACTGACCAAGGTTGCAGTAGGTAAATTTGAACATATGTCCTAGTATATATAGGCAAATCAAGTGGCGCCCCCCCCCATAGGAATCACTAGACTATCTAATGGATGATGGGATTTTGGCTTCTTTTACAGAGGGACAACCAGACAGTATTGTTGAAGATATTGAAAACATGGTTCGATCTTATGTTGAGAAGGTAATTTCGCACTTGGTATAAATGGCACAATGAAGTAATCAGATATGATTAAAAATGTTATTGCACAACTCAATAAGCTCTGTCTAGTGTCCTAGTGATATCGTGTCATCTCTGGACTGAAGAATTATATTTTGAATTGCAGTCAGAATCAAGATTAAACTAAAAACTATTTTTAGTAAATGAGCATGAGATAATGAAGTAAAAGTGTGACCAAATGAACGTCTTTAAAGGAGGAAGATTGATTTCTATTGAGAAATAAAAAATAATACTAGAGGGTTAGTTTCTTAACCAGGCATCCTGTGTCTATGATATATTTCAATCAAGTTAATTATAGAAGGTTAGTATGTGTAGTACAAGCCCCATCCCTCTTATTCTCAACACAATTGAATAAAGTGGGTAATTTGGTTGGATGTGCAAGCGATTACTTATTTTCTTAGTTGTTTAAATTGGTTCTAAATTTACCACTCTAGATCAGCATACATTAATTCTTATTGTTCACCTTTTCAATATAATCTGATTGAACTTGCTGGTTATGAAGCCAAACTGCATTATACTGGCTATTACTCCTGCAAATCAAGATGTTGCCACTTCAGATGCTATAAAACTTGCAAGAGAAGTTGATCCTTCAGGTATGCTTGTTATGTCAGGAAGGAATTTCCAGGGTCTATGTTGTGTTTCCATCGATGAATGACTTTCTTTTTTTCAGACAACATTCATTTATAAAATTAGTTTCAATATTTTTGTATCAGGTGAAAGAACATTTGGAGTGTTGACTAAACTTGACCTTATGGATAAAGGAACTAATGCTGTTGATGTATGAATTCCTTACAACTGATCAGTTATTTTCAATATTTTGATGTTTTTAATTTGTAATTTATCATAACCTGAAGTTTATCACTAAGTTGAAATGCAATTCATTTTCTTACTTTAATCTTGAAGGTTCTTGAAGGAAGGCAATACAGGTTGCAGCATCCTTGGGTTGGAATTGTGAACCGTTCACAAGCTGACATAAATAGAAATGTTGACATGATTGTTGCTCGTAAGAAGGAACGTGAATATTTTGAGACAAGCCCTGAATATGGACATTTGGCACATAAAATGGGTGCAGAATACCTTGCTAAGCTACTATCGCAGGTTTTTTGTTTGATGACTTGTTTTCATTTTTTTCTGTTTAACATTGGGGTTGTGGTGCAGTTATTTTTTTATGGATTTGAAATTTATATATGATAAGAAATTTCCTTTTCTTGCCTTCACTGATTTTCATCTATTCAGCATCTGGAGCAAGTTATCAGGCAGAAAATACCTAGCATCATTTCCTTAATAAATAAAACCATTGATGAGCTTAATGCAGAGTTGGATCGTATTGGAAGGCCTATCGCTGTTGACTCAGGGGTAAGAACTGAGTTTATGCTGAAATTTGTTTCCTTATATTTGAAATTATTTGATTCCTGTTCATACAAAATTGTGCTGCTTGTTTTTACAGGCCCAGCTGTATACTATTTTAGAGATGTGTCGTGCATTTGATAAAGTATTTAAGGAACACCTGGATGGAGGGTAAGTATCAAGTTTAAGTGGACTGATTTTTGAAAGCTATTTAATGTTGATTCCTTCATAGTAGAGTGACATGGAACGGAATTTTTGCTCAAGAACCTTGTTATAACACATATTTTTACCAAGCAAATGCATCTGATGGATATTCATGCTGTTGTGAGATCAAGCAAATGTCCAACACTCAAGCAGCCTGCACAAGGATTCATTATAGTATATAGGACAGAGCTCTCTTCTGTTCAGAAGTTTCCTTTGTCTTAAATATCCCATGTTCCATGTCCATGTACATACAAGTGTTTGAACATTAATTACCTTGTGTTTCCTGGTGAAACATTGTGTTTCTTGTGTGGGGTAAAATAAGAGATGCATTGTGCATTCTTTTATGAAGTGTTTAAGGAACATCTGGATGGAGTTTAGTGCCAGGTTTTAGCATTGGTTTGAAGTTCAGGAACATCTCAATCTGACAATTAATCTTTTTTTTTTCTTAATATTTACTATTTTTGGAGAATTGATGTATAACCAACTGCTATTCTCAGGCGTCCTGGTGGTGACCGGATATATGGAGTTTTTGACAATCAATTACCGGCTGCTTTAAAAAAGCTCCCATTTGATCGTCATCTTTCCTTAAAAAATGTCCAGAGAGTTGTTACGGAAGCTGATGGTTATCAGCCCCATCTGATTGCTCCAGAACAAGGATATAGAAGACTTATAGATGGATCTATCAGCTACTTCAAAGGCCCAGCTGAAGCCTCAGTCGATGCTGTAATCTTTTTCAAACTCTATTTTGTATTTGCTTGATGTGACTACAACAAATGCATTCCATTCTCTTGCTTTGTTACCTAATTGAGTCGCCAAATATTAATATGCACTAAATACACTTGATTACGTGTTATATAACAATCCATAATCTATAAATATATGAATCTATAAATTTATTAATTTGTTACTATTTCAAATATACCATTCAAAGGGTTTCTTTATCTAATTTCTAAGTTATGAGAAGGTATTTTTGAAGCATTTCAAACGGCAAGGAAAGTTATTCTAAGTGAGAACCATCTCATTAGCTAAATATTCATGGACATACAATCTCATCTATCCAAAATACCTTAAGAACCATATACAATCTCATCTATTCATGACAAGGTGTGACAGACTGACTGCAGATCATTTCCCAAGAAGCAAATTTATCCCATTTATTCTGGACCTCAAAATCCATATATTTTGAAACCTTTAGATTCCTTCATAGGTGCTTCTGTTAGGTTTCAATTTATCACATATTTTCACTTTTTAATGCGTGATTTTGTCCATCCCCCTTTTCATGCTCAAAGTGAAAGTCCCAAAAAAAAAAAAAGATACTGTAAGAAATGTTTTCCCTCAATTTGTTTCATCATTTTGTGTTATCCATTTCTCTGGCCTAATTCCCTCCATATAGTAGTGATTTGATTTTCCTCGCTCTTCCTCAGGTTCATTTTGTTTTAAAGGAACTTGTACGGAAGTCAATTGCTGAAACTGAGGTAAGCAGTGCCTTGAGATGATACTACTCTTTCAGATTATCCTATGATTTTCATAAATGCACATGTTGAATGAATGACCATGTTATGCAGCGTTTAATGTTATCTTTGTCAGATGTCATTAAATATTTTCTTATTCTTCTGAGAATATTTAATGAACTTTTTGGCTTAAATAAAGGAAGAAATTGAGGGGGAAAACAACGACACTCTAGTATGAGTATTCTACTTTGCAGTGCAGCCTTTTCTTGGCTTAGTTGAGGGTCTTGGTTAGGCTAATGTCAGGGAAGAGCAGTGTTTTATTAAACCAACTTTAAGTCAATAAGGACATGGGGTTCTTGCTTAATGGAATGAGGCATCCCTTCTTCCTTCTTTCACAATCCCTTCTTTCTTCTTTCAAAGAACTTTCTGTCCCCAGTTGTTGGAACAGAGAGAATATGAATTTAAGTAGAAAATAGTGCAACTTAATGATATTGTTTTGTAACATGAGGTGAATATTGTTGTTCACTTTTATTTATCAATGAGATTCGTTCTCCTATTCTGAAAAAGTATCATACCTGAAATACTGTCAAGAGATGCACGATGGACGTTGTTCATTGAGATAGCAAAACATGCTTGGTGTTGTTTGTCTACAATGCGAGGGCAAAGACATTAGTTCGCCATTGACATTGAATATTTTAATTTTGGTAACTAATTGTGTTAGGGGATGACATGTCCATACTACCTGTTTGTATAATGATTGATTTGTGATGACTAAGCCTATAATCTGGTGAACTAGGATAAAATAGAAGCTTATTTGAGCTCAATAAACATTAAACACTTGAAATGTTTGAGGTGATATTTACTGAATAATGTTTGTTTATTGAAGTTCTGAGGAAAAAAATTTCTGGGTTGGCTTGTGGATGGTGCCTTTATAAAGTTTTATTGACTTTTGCTTTATAAAATTAGATTTAGATCTGTCAAACTCAGTCAATTTCTTTTTGACATCTTAACTTAAAATGCCTCTAAAGGACCGCCATGACATGACATGGAAACTTTGATATGTCAAGCTTAAAAAATGCTTAAACATAATAGATATTCACCAAACAGGTACAGGCAGTGTTTTCAGAACCGGACCGGACATTGAACCGGAAAAGTCAACGGTTCACGGTTCGCATGGTTCAACCGGTTGGACCAATCGGTGACGTAATAATTAAATTAAAAAAAATTATATATGTATATAATAATTTAAATATAAGAAATACATATAAAATTGCTATTTAACTTAAAAAACTTAAATATTTTAAGTTTATTATGACTTAACAAGCTATATGATACACTATAATATCAAATGATTAAAAAAATTAGTCATTTTTTTAAAAAAATTTGATAAAAAATAAAAAAAAAAGTTTTTTTTTGAACAGTCCGGTTTTTGAAAACCGGATCCGGTTCCCGGTCCGACCGCCGGTTCGAAACGGCTCAACCCGGCTCAACTCTGAAAACGGTTTTTTCCTTTGAACCAGACCGGAAACCAGACCGGTCGACGGTCCGACCGGTCCGACCAGCCGGTCCGGTCCGGTTTTCAAAACAGTGGGTACAGGCATAAATATGTACGTCACTTTCAAATTGTAATGTCTTGAACTATCCATCAATCTTTCTGTAAAAGTTATAGGAGGCTGCATTCTTTATATGCTATGAATAATGTAGCGGAGTTCAGATTTCATCAAATGCATGGAGTTTGCTCTAGTTTGTGATATAATTCAAAGTGAAACATAACCGTGCTGTCCTATATTTTAAGAAGCTTAAACTACTGTTCCCTTAAAATTTCAAATTATTCATGTAGAAGAAGAAATTAATAAATAAAAAATTATTTCATCAACATCAGTTTTCAAGTCTCTCATTCGACTTTATTTTTTGTGATCATCCATGTTCAAAATTAATAGTTGGCATGAGAATGAGCTGTTTGGAGCAGAATTCATCCTCGTCTGGGTTCATAGTGGACTTTTAGTTTTTCCCCCTTCTTGAAATGCACCCAGATGTCCCTATCGATAGTTTTGCTATGTTACCTGTGCATACTGTTTGTTCTATTTCGCATCACTCTGACAAGGGTATTCTTCTCATAAACAGAACCATATAACACATATATTGGACATAAAGATGCCACAAGGGATTATAATTTTACGATAATTTCTTTTTGGTATGCAGGAATTAAGAAGATTTCCAACACTTCAATCTGACATAGCAGCTGCAGCCAATGAAGCATTGGAAAGATTTCGAGAAGAAAGTAGGAAGACAGTTCTGCGGCTGGTTGATATGGAGTCTAGCTATTTAACAGCAGAATTTTTCCGGAAGATTCATCATCTTGAACCAGAAAAAAATCCTAATAGTAATCGGAATGGCCAGGAGAGTTTCACAGATAATCACCTCAGGAGGATTGGTATGCCATTTCCCACAAGCCTTCTCTTCAAGTGCATCACATGTTTATATTAAGTAATTTAGGACTTGGAATATCTCCTGTTATCTATAATGTATTTTTCTTGAGCTCTTTATCCTATAAATTTAAGAATTTGGTGCTTTGAAATTCTGTTGCTCTAGGGTCTTGCTGAGCTTGGATTTAAATTCATGATTTTATTGACATGGAAGTTGTTGAACCCGACTTTAGGCTAACAAGATGCCTAAAGGTTTGGTTGTCGATAGAGTACAATGGTGTCATGTAATTCATGTAGCTAACCCCATCACAGATAATCACAATGGGATAAGGATTATTGTTGTTGTTGGGGAGGAATAGATTTTTGGTTCAGTAAATTTACTTTGTTCCTTGTTTCAGGATCAAATGTTAGCGCCTACATCAACATGGTTTGTGATACCCTAAGAAATTCCATACCAAAGGCTGTGGTTTATTGCCAAGTAAGGGAGGCTAAGAGATCATTGCTTAACCACTTTTATGTTCAAGTTGGAAAGAAAGAGGTACGATATGATATCCCCTAGTTAATGTGTGTGCATTTATACATAAACTCTACTTCCTTCTCTAAATCAGTTTTACATGGTCAAGAAAAAATCGAGTTTCATTGTTGGCAATACTGTACCTAATTTACAAGGCTTTCATTGTGTAGTGTCCACAGAAAACTTATTGGATTCCCTGGTCTCGTTGACCTTGATTGTGGTGCAAACCATGGGGTTTATGTTTTAAGATGTTAAACATAATGAATCATACGTCACTAAATTGTTAGATTAAACTTTTGAATTTATTCAGACAAGAATGAGAAAGGATACATGCCTAAAAGTTGGGGATAACCATAATTTCATCTTTTTGTAGTGATTGTGACTGTTCCACCCTATACCTTTTTTTTTTTTTAAATTTTCAGGTAGTTTGGATCTTTTTGCTTCTTCTATATGTTGGAGTGTTGGCAAACTCTTATATCTGCCATGTCCACTTAATATAATTTCCCTTTTCTTTTGTTCCTATGCCTACGATTGATCTAGGAATGCATGTGAAGTAACTACGATTGAGTGAAGTCATCTTACTGCCTCCATTTGGCAATTAAAATGAAGTTGAGAGGATTTTGTTCATACCTGAACCCAAAGGCTTTCGAATGAGGTTCTAACAAGATTATATTAAAAACTATTTATAGGCCTTTGATCGACAGATTTGTTGAAGTGAAGTATAATCCTTGGCTGCAAATAAGTTCACACATCAATCAAGTTATCAGCACGTCTGAACACAGGCTCTTGTAGCAGGGTCTTCATGGGCCTTTACTTAACGGTTTTTTAGAAGTGAAATTATCCCTGATCGGAAATAAGTTCACATGGCTCTCAAGTTATGCTCTCCTTTAGATTCATTTTTCACGAGTGTTCTGGACGCTTGCAAGACCCAAACCGTTCATATGGATATGGAAGTATTAAGTATATGGAAGTTTTTCTTCCTATATTCTCTACCCCTTTTTTCTTCCTTATCTAAAGGAAGCCTGAAACTGAAAACAGTAGCTCAGTTTGCTTTCCGATCCATCACTTTCTAGGCTACTTAGTGAATAATTAGGCTATCATAACAATGACAGGTGAAGCTGGTTGCTTAACTTACTAGTATTGTTTAATCAAGATAGACAGGCGTAGTGCCAGACATTTTTTCTGATTGCAGGCATGATATTTGATGGAAGTTTATGTGGCGAAATCTGATATGTAAGTCATAAATAATCAAGAGGGTTAGCGGGGGTTGGGAGTTATGACCGTTTGGCATATTGGTATAAACAAGGCTTAGCCTAGATATGTGTATGCTATGCTTATTTTCAATTGAGAAGTATTATTCAGCCTACTCTTTCTCTGTTTCTCTTTCTCTTCTACCTCCCTCTCTCTCTTCTCTCTCTCTCTGTCCTTCTACCATAACAAGAACATTTTATGGTCCATAATATCATGTTGTGTCGTTATCTTGCAGAAGGAGCAATTGGGGGCCATGCTGGATGAAGACCCAGCACTTATGGAAAGGAGAACACAAATAGCTAAGAGGCTTGAATTGTACAAACAGGCGAGGGATGATATCGATGCTGTAGCTTGGAAATAATGATTATAAAGGCCTAATTTTTTTTTTTTCTCTCATCTACCCTATGAGAAAGATGTGTCACCCATAGACTTCAATTTTTTTTTTTTTACTATCATCATTATTATTTTCTGTTTGTAATCCAAAAACAGAACAGTCTATGGCTGCTGCAAGTCGTATTTGTGCTTGCATATAATTCCTCTGCCCTTGCTTGTATAAAGATACTTCAAAGTATAGTGTTGCGATCTTGTGGAACCAACGAGTTGGTTCTGTGTGATTTTCTCTACCATGTTTATTATTTGCAATTTTTATTTTTTTAACAAGTCACTCGTGTTTCACTGTTCTGCATTGTCATGACCTAGAATTCTAAGTATCAATATTTATCTTTTAAAGTAGCATAGACCTCATGACCTAGATATCAACTTTATCCTACTCTTGAAGGTTGGAGTAAACTAGTCTTCAAAATGCCACCGTGCTTTCAATTTGATTATCTAATTAAATATTTTATATCGAACTAGTGTTTTCACACAATTAAAAGAATCGATTCAGTTACCCGTTTCTCACGAGTTTGGGCTAATTTTGTGCAGCATCATGCCATGAATCGCATCACTCATGAAAATGACTAGGTTTTCTTTTTTCTTTTTCCCGGTAAAAATGAAAATGACTAATGTTAATATGCAATTTATCTAACTTATAATGAAAAATACATTTATCAGAATTCTGGTTACTGCAAACGTTAAGCAGAAATGCATGAAGAGTTGACAGTAAAAGAATAATAGAGTCCAAAGACATACATATCATTAGTCCTCTGGTTTCGTTGAATACGATGGTCGCAATGCAGGCAAGGTGAGGGAGCTCCTTTTTTTCTTTTTTAATCGTTTGCGAGGGATGAGAGAGTGGGTTGTCAGATCTGATTTCAATGTTAGTTTAGTTTTTTATATGGCTGAACGTTGCTGTGATTCTGGTCAGGCCTTAGCGAGATACAAGGGAGTACTACAAAACTGAATGTTGTTGCAATTCTTAATTTCATAAATCCATAATTCTTGCTAAAATGTAGGATCTAAGTTAATCCTTATTTTAAAATTGGACAATATGGCTTTGTTATAGTTATAAATAAATTAATACGTTAAAATATGAGACAGTTCTGTTGAAAAAAAAATACAGGTATTAAAAATAAACTGGGAAAAAATATGGTAGTGAATTTGAGGTTGGTATATATATGATTATTAAATTGTTTTATAAACTTTTCTCATTTTATTTTTTTACAAATAAAATATAGAAATATCTAAAAAAATATTTTTGTTTTCTTTTTTTAATCTTAAAACGTACTACATTTAGTTATTAAAAGTTATCACTACCAAGCACCAACCTACATTGTTATTGTCTGTTGCCACCCACCATCATTTGTTGCCACCAGCAATCATCAGTGATCCCTCCGATCATCCCCATCAGCACCACCGGTCATCACCCTTTGTCATTACCATTGGCCATCACCCATCATGGTCAATTGCCCTCATTGGCCATCGCTTTTATTTTTTAAATGAGTTTTTTTTTTAACTCAAACTGTTTTTAAATTAATATAAAGAAATACATTTTTCTTTTGTTTTATTTGAAAAAAACAAGTTCTAAAATTAGTTTGCAACATAGTTTTTAAAAATGATAAATGAGAATAAAATAAACCAAGACCATAGTTTTTGAAAATTACACTATTTAGAGTATGTTTAATGTTCAGTTAGTGAACTAGACTTCAATAAGCAATAGCCGTGACTTCATCAATCTCACTCCAATGGATCGACATAAGAAGATACTAAAATGGTAAGACTAACTTGAGAAAATAATTGGTAAAAGGTAGTAAGTAATAAAGCAAGCACGGCAAGAGAAAATCTACACATCAAGAATTTTTTGTGCATTAAACCAGTGCCTTCACGTACGCATTGAATCTTATACAATGTGAACACTCTTCTATTCGGATTGCCCACTCATGAATTAATTGAAGTTCAAAATCTTATCATGCTTGATCAGATTGTAACTTTAGATCACACGTCCCAAAGCTAACAATTGCAAGGACTAGCTTGTTCAACAAAATCATCATATGGAAGTGGAAATCATGATTTTATATAACCCCCACTTTGGGTGTAAAAATTTGCTTCTGGCTAAGAGCCAATACAATAGGAGAAACAAGCTTAGTGCAATTAACTAAATTTTCCCTTTGTACAGTCCAGCTATGACCTTTGTACCACCCCCCAAAAAAAAAAGGGAGATTAACTAAAGCTCCTCGTTTAGGTATACAATTAAGAAATTTAGTTTCATCATTCAATCCAGATGGTCATGGCACTATCTCTAAAAGATTCATGGTCTAAACAAACCGGTCTAGCCCTTGAGGGTGGCAGAATTTTGTCTTCACCAGAAAGTGTTGTAATACAAGCTCTTATTTACTAAAGATAATTCGGTTTACAACATCAACAGGCAAAGCATAAGCTGGATCTATTGGTTTCACTCCTGGATATTCAAGTAGTGAAAGTCCTGCAAGAACAAACAGAACAACTTGAGCATCCTAAGCAAGCTTTTCAATGAAAAGGAATTACAAAAAGCCGGTGAATAAGAAAATGAACAATTGGCAAGAAGAGGAAGTATCTCTTGAAGAATTTGGGTTGAAGGTAAGAAAAAAAGAAAAAGAATTTGGGTTTGATCCCTTTCAGAGCATGCTAGAATTAAAAACCAAAATAACAAAAATGAAAAAGTAAACGAACTACAGCAGAAAGTTGAGAATATGCATAGTTAGTGAAGTTGAGGATCTAAGTTAGTGGTCATCAATACCCCCATACATCGGAAAATCTCAACACACAACATTGGAGAAGTGGGGAAGATCCCATACCAGTAATGGCAAAAAGCCCAAACAACAATATTTCCCCGCAGGAAAAATAATGAATATTATCTCAAATAACTCAAGGGACGAACACAAGATAGATACAGAAAAGTGGAGGTGAATTACCCGCCACCCCAAAATATGTATGGAAAATATCCACAGCATCATCAGGTCTGTCTGAAATTCCTCCATTTTCGGTGTCCTTCAAATTCAACAAAGAATACTTTAGAGAAACTATACTGAAATTAATACTTCCAGATAACAATCAGGAACATACTGATTTATAATCACAATAAGGCAACTAAGCTATAATAACCTGGCAGTCTAAGATAAACTTTATAAGCTTCTCCTTATTAATCCAATGAACCCTATCAATCATGATCAAGCTAGAAAGAACCCACCATGAATAGCAAACCTGACATGATCCAAAAGCACGTCAGAGGAATAAAAAAATGTCCACAGGGGCACTTATAGTGATGCATCCAACTTTTAGGAGGTTTACTCACATCAGGTAGTTTCTCAGGACGGCCATTTAAACCTCCAGATTTTACTTGTCGCTCACATAACCACCAACCGAGTAGGTCCTTGTCAACAAGATCCAGTGAACCCGTTATAGCAAGAGCTGCAACACAACAGAAGACTGACAGAAGGCAGATATCATACTGAGCTTCAAATCTACAACTCATTTTAAGGGACATTTATTTCAGTTTTCTTCATGAAAAAAATCATTTTTAAAAAAGAATAATAGCTTTTGAGAAATAATAGGATTCCAGGATATTTGCTTAAACTTTAAAAATAATCAGAATCTGGAAAAAAAAAAAAAGGATAACATATTTCTTATTATTTTGAGGAGTTGCCCTAATTTTCTTTTGAAAATAACAAACAGTAAATAAAAGAGAATGTTCATAAAAATACACACAAAAATATCATAAAATCTAAATCTGAGAATTCTTAAATAATAAATAATCTTTTTAAGATTGTAACCGAACACAAAATAATTTCTGTTTTTCATAAAATCTTTAAAATATCTGAAAATCACTTGTTTGTCAAGACTCTAATTCATTCATTATAATGATACTATTCCATTGAAGGCTTGGCTAGAGTACATAAATTACATCAGAAGTAATACTGTAATACTACAAACAACGTATCTAAGAGCTTTGCGCCCCCGCTAATCACAGTAATATGTCTAATATTTGCATAACACTATAACCAATCATTAATCAGACCATGCCAAAGCCTATGAAAAGCACCAAGGAAAGAATTGAGCACAAATCAGGATATTCAAATAAAAGTAATAACTGACATGTTACATACTTTGCCCAGCATGAGATTCCCCACCAGGTGTACAACCAAAACCACCGTCCATATTTTTGCAGCTTAAAATGTATTTCATGGCCTTCTCCACATTAATTTTATCCAAATGATGTAATATTGATAGACAATTAATAGCAATATATGAGAACCTGAGACAGAATTTCATAAACTTAAATCAGGAAGACAAAACACACAAAAAAGGCTCAACCTTTCAAGGTATCATCAAATTGGGATGGGTAAATTACCGTGTATCAACTTCACCCCAAATATCCCCTGAAAAGGATCCATCTTCATTTTGCAGGTTAACAATATCTAACATAATTGTTAAGAAACATAGGATCCAACATGCTTTCTGGCCAAAGAAATATTTCACTGATGGTGACTTGAAATATTGTGCATCAAATACTTTACAAGAAACAAACGTTCGTCTGCACAACAAAGGATTTGAGAATGCAAAGCAACTCAAGAGTCTAACAATTTATATGCTAGAGGATACATTTTGTCACCTTATCCACATCAATAATGTCAAGCTTGTTGAAGAGAGCCAAAACCTGAACAGCACTTAGCGTATACAGAATGTGCGGGTCATGTCCAACGTTACCACTAAATCCCCCTAAATATCACCAAGCATCTCATCAAATGTAAAATGTGTCAAAAAAAAAAAAAACCTGAACCAAGAAAGTAAGAGATCAAATAAATTTTAATAAACCTGACTCATGTTGACAACTCATGACCCATGAAACAACCTCATTTACATCCACAGTGTCTAGCTTTCCCAGAAGATCAAGGGTAGTCAGTCCCCAGTATGCCCCATTCATTCTTAGATGCTCCATCAACACAGACTCAAAGTCGTCTTTCCTCTGAGAACTCAGAAACGAAAAGGATAGAGGAAAATTGATAACTCGTAAGACATTAAGATCTTAAGCATAAAGTAAGTTTGAAAGTAGCCAGCCACTCAAGATTACATATTTTCTTCAGTTATAATGCATAAATAGGAAGCGCACCTTTTCAGCAGCTAAAACATATTGAACATGTTTCTCAGCCACCAGCTCCCCCATCTTCCAAGTAAACTGCACCAACAAATTAAGAATGATCAAATCAGAGATTACAGTGCTTCATTAAACCCATAAGTTCCTTATTTTATAAGAAACATGTGAGAAGGTATGACAAGATTCTGATACCACTACTATTGTAGATATTTATGTTTTGCTGACAGGCAAATACCCTGCACTGAATGATCTATTTGTAGCTCTAATACATTTCCATAAATTCATCAAAGTTACATAGCAAGTAATATCGTCAAAACAGGCCATCTCAAACCAGCCAGTCTGGGCCAGGCCATTAATAAACAGGCTGCTTGTTCTGTGTTTGTATCCATGCCAGCTGGCTAATGAGCCAGCACATCATCCAATTGATTAATTATTCAATATTTATTCATCTGACCAAACAAAAACACATTAAACTCCAATAAAACAATATAACACAATAATCATTAACCTGAGCTGTGTCAACAGTAAAACCAAGTGGCACATCTGAAACCATGGGTGTGACCCAAATGGCACAAAAAAGGAAAAAAAAGAACATTGATATTCAACATTAAAATTTTAATTATTATAGAAGTGAAAATTTTGGAAAAACATTTTCTGAGGGCAATAGATAGTCTACAAAAAGCATATGTGGGCCCGGGAGTTAGTTGAGTGCGGGGCAATATATTAGGCACCTCACAACACCTATTGCTAACCAATAATATTTCAATAAATTATATTCACCATATTATATAATTCTCAAACTAGAATCTGGAAGCAAAAAGAGTGTGAATTCAGCCAAGACTCGTGTCAATAATCATCAAGGATTTAACAAGATTCAAGTTTATGCATGAAAACTATAGATGACTATCTAATCCTATTCCCTGCCTTGCATAACCCAACATGCCAAAATAAGGATGACTGTATGCTGAATTATCAGTACTGAAAATTAAAGTGGGGGCAGCATGAATTTTAAACACTAACACAAGATACAAAGAAAATTTTCAGCATACCCAAAAGACCAATTTGGGCAGAATAATTCGTCATTAAAACTTCGCGCATGATGGAACCAAGGCTGTATTTGTACTGTTTGTGAATTATAGTTCAGTTTAACCTCAATCCAGAGCCAGGGATGAACGAAGGTTAAACCTCAAGTAATACTAACCAGTCATAGCAAATAAAGGGGGGAAAAATACAGAAAACAAACCCACAGAGATCTTCTAGCTTTTAAGAGGCTAGAGTCTCTCCCGCACAATATATGCCAGATGCCTTGCGGTCTCTCCTATTCTCACACCTCACACAAGTCAGGCTTGGCCATAGGCCGACCTATATTACACCCAGTGGGGGCACTGCTTCACTGACATCTTTGAAATATGCAGAGTTGATATCATATTTTTAATTTTTGTTTCAGATGCTTTAAAGAAGACGCCTTGGTAAGACAATTGATTCAGGCAACTTCTCCAAGCCACTGAAGAATAACAATGATAACATTCTTGCAATTTATGATCTTCCAATCAATTAAAATGAAAAAAAAATTAAAACAAAAACAGTGCGACGGCGTCCGACGCAGGGTTGACGATGAACAGATGATGACGCATGGAACAAATTCAAATCTAGATTCAGAGCCAGATTGAACAATTCAATCTCGTACCTAGTTTATTAGTTGCCGGAGAACAACCACTGACAGCGGTGGACGGCGAGCTCGACCAAGTGTGTACTGCCTAACAAAATGGAAATAGGACTCTTCTACTCCACAAGACCAGTGAGGCGAGTGTGTTTTGTTGGGGTTATAAAATTAATTCATTTTCTATGAGCGTCCTATTTAGTTTATCGGATCGATCGCAGTGGTAAAGTGCGCTCCCAAGTGGCGAGGGTAGGGTACCAAAAGCAGAGGAAGCTGTTGGTCCCGTGGAGGAATGCATAGGCCGGAGCGAAGCCGTCGGTTTTGAGCAGTATTTAGCATTGTCATCTATCATCTATCATTATCATTAAATCCGGTAATTCAACCGGGCCAAATTTATTTGAGTCTCAATTTAAATCGGATTCAATTAAATTGAGTTTAAAATATTTTACTTTCAAAAAAAAAAAAAACTACATAGTCAAATACGGCACAAACTTTTCTTGGTCGGATTGATCCATTGAACTTGACCAAAATCATTAATTCCACATACATATAAACTTAAAATTCCAACAATCAAACTTATTCGAATCAAATTATATTTTATCTTTTTAAAAAAACTCATAAATTCAAACTTGACTTTAACTTTTTTAAAGTTATTTCGAGTTTAACCCAAATTACCGACTTTAATTTATCTCAATGGTTTTATAATTTTATTGAATTTTATTTTTAGTTGTATAGTTTTTTCCTAATGTTTTCAATATTTTTAGTTTTAGAAAGATTGAATGACCTTTACTTTTCAAGATCTTATAGTTTTCATTTCTTTAATATTTTTAGTCCTTACAGAAACATTAGAAAAAAAATTATAGGGATAACAAATAAAATTATAGAGAACTAAAAATTATATTTTCAATTAAATCAAGATTGATTTCATTTCCGTTCACTCACAGCAAAAAATTAGAAAATTAAAATCCAGTTGAACTGGATATGTTTTTTAAAATCTTTTAATTTATATTTTTAAAATATAATTTATATATATTTATATCTAATAAGCATTATGAAATATAAAAATATAAAAAATATATACTCCATCCGTTCAAAAATATAAAGTATTTTTAATTGAATCTCACCTCTTAATAAAGTAGTTACCTACTTTCAAACTAATCATATATTTTCATATTTATCCCTATTAAACACTCTATAATAAATATAAAATTACTATCAATAGGGGCATTTTAAAAAAAATAATGATTACACCTCAAAAAATTAAAAATATTTTACATTTTTTAACATTCAATTTCTCAAAAAATGTCTTATATTTTTTAACGGAGGGAGTATGAATTATGTGAGTGTATTTTAAAATTATAAATTATAAAATAAGTATACATATTTTGGATGAAAATGATATAATATTGATAGACGTTATCTTTTTTTATTATATATTATTTTGTTTGAAATTTAAATATTTATTTTTATTACTATATATGATTATTTCTTTTTATTTTGAACATATAATATTTAAAATATATTAATTTATTCATAATTGATTAGACCACAATCTGATTATTAAACAGTGAACAAATTCATTAATTGGTTCAGGTTTCATTTTCATAACATTGGTATTCACATTGCTTCCTGTCCCAACAATAGATTTGCACTGAATTGGCTATCCTTAATGTGCCAAATGTGCCACAGAAGTCGTATTGTCCTTTTAATATTTTTGAGAATTGGCACTTAACCAAATCTAGAGATCTCAAACCAGATCTAGTGGTTGCTTCTCCCATGTTGCTCAGCGAGAGACCAAAAATTAGAAGCTAAAGGCTGTGCGATTTGAGGTGACAGCGACGGAACTATCTGGCTGGGAGGTGCAATTCGCCGTGGGAGCTATTTATGCCGTCGATGGAGAAGGCGAGGAAGGAAAGAAGAGAAGAGGATAATATTTGTTGTCAACATAAATTTTTAACAGACATTTTAAACTGCAAACTTCATTTCGAATGAACCTCTTCTGATTGTTAGAACTCAGAAACGGCCGGCTCGATTCATGTGGATTCAAGCCCTTACACCCGATTTTTTCCATGATTGACAAGAAACGTTCAATAGTTTAAAGTTTAAAAAAAAAAGTTAAAAATACTTATAATATTATTAAAATTAGTGTAAAAATGATCAAATAATTAATTTGCCCTGACATCATTAATTTTCAATATTAAATGCTGATTATGTTAGTCATATGTTAATTTTTACTGACGGAACTAAAATGAGGGAGCAAAAATATTCATAAAATCGTCGCCCAGTACCATCAAGTAACTTAAAGTGAGAAAAAAGATAAAAATACCCATAATGCTACTTTTGTAAGTGCAATAGTGATCAATTTATCAAATTCCTTAAATGCTAACTGTTTAGCTGACATAAGTAAAAGTCGACTATTTTTTCACTAACATGGACAAAAGTTATTCTCAAGTAGAATTACACAAAGATTGATTGGTCATTGTATGAATGCCATGTAAGACAATATCATTCTGACCGAACAATAAATTAAATTGCTCACTTTTTTGTAGAGTCGGTAATTCGGGCCAAGCCCGACGGGCTAGCCCGAATTGGCCCAAAAAATTTTAGAGCCGGGCTTAAAAAAAAGGTATTTTTTTATGTTCGGGCCTATTCGGGCTGGCCCAAATAGGCCCGAATACCCGAATAAAAAAATTATATTTTTAAAAAACATACATAATATAATAAATATTAATTAATTCTTTAAGTTTTAGATCATTTTATACTAAAATATCATATATTTGAGTCCTAGATATCATTTAAGTATTAAAAAAATATATTTTATATTTTTTTATAAAATAAAATAATTAATTTCAAAGTAAAAAAATAATTAAAAATAATTTTAAAAATTAAATTCGGGTATTCGGGCCGCTCGAAACCCGAAAGAATTCGGGCCGGACTTGACTATTCGGGCTTTTCTAGGAGTCGGACCTGTTCAGGTTCGGGCTTATTCGGGCCCAGCCTATTCAGGCCGAGCCCGAATAAGCCCGGCCTGCCCGAATTTTCGGCTCTACTTTTTTGTAGCAATATTAAAAACCATTTGAGGATTTTGAACCTCATCATAAACAAAATTGTTTAAGGTTATGCTAATATTCTTAAGATAAGTGGTATAAGAAGTGTGTGTGGTCAAGAAAGTGTCATAGACAATCTCCTTCATAAAGCGTGTGTGTTCTTTGTTTTTTATAGTGAGCCACAGCCTCTTCATTCTGTACAACCTATTTCACTATATTGAATCTTAAATTTTGCAAATAAGAAAAATGAGTGGAGAGAGAGAAAGGAAGAAAAGTGAGATATGTGGGGATAGAAAGAAAATACGTGACATGAATTTTGACAAATTAATCACTATTATGCCTATTAAAATAATATTATGGATATTCCTGCTCTTTTTCTTATTTTAGACTATTGAATGCTTCTGATTAATGAATTTATGGGTATTTTTGCCTTATTTTAAATCCACCACAGCAACGATTGACACATGATAAGAATAGTTAGCATTTAATATTAAAAACTAATAGTGTTAGGAAAAATTACTTATTTGTTTACTTTTGCACAATCTTAATAACATTATTGATATTTTTACTCATTTTTTTACTTTAAATTACTTTAACTCTTTTCATATTTTACCCCTTTTTCAAGACTGTTGTGAACTTTTTAATTTTATTTGATTTAAGGGGGAGGGGGAGGGGGACCTTGGATGGGACGAGGGAGAGCCCCTCCCCTTGTTTGGATGGGAGGAGGGAAAGCTCCTCTCCCCTTATTTGATAAGGTAGAGGCCATTTCCTTCCCTCCAAGGGATCCCCTCCTTGGATGGGATGAGGGAGAGCCCCTCCCCTTGTTTGGATGGGACGAGGGAGAGCCCCTCCTCTTGTTTGATAAGGTGGAGGCCATTCTCTTCCCTCTAGCTAAATATAAGGTTTGAATAAAATTAAATATTATAAATTAATTAAAATAAAACAAATTAAGATTCTTATAATTTTTAAAAAATTTAAATAAAATTAAACATTATAAATTGTTTTCCAGTTGTTGGCTTTCAACATTTTTTCCAGTTGAATCCCTCCTTAGCTCAAGTAACACACCTCTTAAGAAATGAAAAGAAGCTTCCACCAAATATCTTTTGCTCAGATCACAATTGGCAATATCAATAACAGAACGGTAAGAATAGCGATTTCAAAACGAAACCCATCAAGATTTCTTAAATAATGATCACTTTTAAATGTTTTATCAATATAAAAAAACTTTAAAATTTATTAATTTTATTTTAAAATTTAATAAATTTTTAATTTTATTTCTATTAAATATAGACATTTTAATATATTTTTTCTTTCACATTTAATAAAAGATAAAAAAATTTATAATAAAAATTTAATAACGTAATTTATAAATATGATTAAGCTTAGCATTAAACAAGAAACGGATTATCAATAAATAAAGAAAACCCAGCCTTTGAATATGGAAAATACCCTGTGAAGGTCAAAACAAATTCAACAAAAGAAGCAGAAAAACCAAGTGGAATCCATCGCTACCTTAATATTCCGCCCTTTGGATTATTGAGAAAGCCCCACAATGCTATCGATTTCAAACCTATCAAATCATAAATTTTGATCAAAACACAAAGCTTTCTCATAAAAACCAAACAACAGGGAGAAAAAAAACCCAGAAAATACCTTAGAAGAGAATCGCCGGAAAAGAAAGCGGATTGCAGATGAAGGAGACGCAAAGATCGTGCTGAGAGAGAGGCGAGGCTGAGATGAAGAGGAATCGCAAGCCTGCAGAGTTGCAGCTGAGGTTTCCTCTACAGTCATGAGTCCACACGGTGGGTTTTGAAAAGGTCAAAAGAAACCAGATTGGAAAGGCGACCCCGGTTTGAGCCCATCTTTAAAATCTATTGAGGCTGGACTCTAAAACTTAATTTTTTAAAAAGTAACTTTTTAAACTCAAATTCTCATAAAAACAGATTTAAATAAGTAGCCTTCAAAATCCAACCCTTCTTCTTAATGAGCTAATGAATTGAGTCATTGTCACTCCCATACCCATTTCATTCCAGCTCATCGCACTAATATGGTCGTAATGTTAATGGAGAGAATGACAGTATAAAAAAAAAAATCTCATAAGAATACTGCACGATAAAATCTCTTCGCAACTAAATTCTTAAATTCATTATTCCTTTCATGTTTTCGTATTAATTTTTTTTAAAAAAACGTTTTTTATTAATCTTCTTGCGAGCCCTTGTCATTTCTAGCATCATAAAATATCAAATTGCTCCACGAGACTACCCAAATAATGAACATAAAACTTGACATCGCAAAATGTTCATAACAATATTTTGAAAGGCGCTTCATCATTCTCACATGGGAATGAAAAACAAATATCAAATTGAACCTGGGAATATCATTTATCATCCTCGTTTTCAAAACTTGCGAGAAGAAAATTGGTGTTTAAAGTTGTTCCAAAGCCACAAGTCCAAAACCGAAGGCTGATACAATCCAATCTAGTTCATTCTCCTGATGAGCTCATTTATGTAATTCTCTCTGTTTCCAGCATCGCCTCCTTCAACATAATGGTTTCTCTTCTTCTTCAGTCCGCCTAAAGGTGCCTTGAGCTTAAATGGCCAAAGGAAGTTGTTGGCCTCCTTAAAGTGGGGGCCCACTGTCATGATCTCATGGATAAGATCCTCAGTGCAGATGATTCCATGCTTGCCCAGCGCCTAAGGAGTGAGTGATCATCACAGCAAGTAGCACCATGCAGTCATTACTCATTAGTTTCACATTTTATAGGTTCGCTCACAGCTAAAAAAACAAACAAACCTGCTCAATGATGGAGTTGTCAGTTAAAGCAATTCTCTGCTTGTTGACCTTACCATAACCCCTCTTGTAAACAAGTTCTCTAACACTCTTAAGATTTGGGTATCTGAAACAAGACGAGGTTTACTGTTATAGAACATAAACAACATCACAAGCAAACGTAAATCAGAGGAAATTTCCATACCCATAAGTCACATAAGGTTCGACTCTATGCAGCATGTTCATCGTGGCTTTGTTAACTTTAAGGAATACACCATTGAAGATCTGTTGCAGAAGTCAAATAAGGATGACTGCACTGGCTTTATACATTATCGATTTAACTGTAAGTAAAATTCCCTAGACATGATATTATAATCTTAGTACCAACAGAATACATGATTTCAAGATTCTCCTATTGTCTTCAATAGCTTAATTAAGGATTCCCTCAGGCATGGATTTTGAAATCTAGATGTTAACTAAATGCAGCATCACACAGCCAAAACATGTCCAATTGATCGATCACATAGACAGACAGCCAACCACTTCCCCATTACAACAAGTATTTTTACTTGTTCAAACTATGCTTCCACTAAAACTTGTGGTGAAACGAAAACATAAAATTGAGTAATGGAAAAATCAATTTCTCATTCTAAGACGATCATAGTACCTGTCTCAAACGCAAGAGCTGCAAGATCTTCCTAGTCTTTGGATGCATGGCATTGATACTGAAAAATCATAGTTTATTTGTGTAAGAAGAAGCAGAATACATAGGAACTTGAGATCCATTATGAATGAAACACATACCCTCGAATACGAATAATAAATAGAAGTTTAGCTTCTGGATCAACATAAAATCCACCCTTAAGCTTGGCCTCACGTTTCAATCTAATTAATTCCTTCTCCTAAACAACCAAATTTATGATGAAAGTAAGGGGAAAAATCAGGCACCACCATAAATTAGGACAATCAACCAAGAATAAAGGACTAGCGATATTTACTTGTTCCTGATACTCCTTGGCGTACAGCTTAGCTCTGTTGAAAATCAACTTACGGCTCTCTGCTCTCTTCTTCTTAGCAGCTTCAACATCCTGTTTTTTGGCCAGTGCCCATTCCTCTTCCCTCTTCCGCTTCTTCAAGACAGACTCTGGAACAATAGCCTTAACCTCCTCACCCATCTATGAAAGAAAATAAATATACGAAGTGTGATTACAATGAGATAATGAGGGCGATTCAGGCTAAAACGCTTATCATATGGGAAAATAAAGCAGACACTATCAGACTCGGACAAGATTATTCAGAAAATTTCAGTGGTCTTAACGAGGCGATACTCAATTTGTTTCAGACCAAAAACGGAAAATAATAGTTACATTGGTCCCCTACTCTAAAAAACTTGTAGAACCATCTAACTTCCCCTAAACTCGCTGAAAGCGGATCAAAATAATAGATAGAACCCATATAATGAAGGTAGAAAACAAACAAAACAAGTGTTAACAATGCCGATTTACTCGTTCAAGCTACGTAAAAGAAAGAAAAACTTGTTCACCAAAATATTCACCGTTCCTTCGAAAGTGAAATCTCTCTTAATGACCAAGCGAGAAATCAAATTTACAATGTAACAGCGTAATGCAATTAATTGACGAAACACATAAACTCGGTATCTAGAGAGTAGAATGAGGCAAAGAGCGGATCGTCAATGGATCACGGAAGCTCGAAAAGAGTATAATTTGCAGGCTACTCACCGAGTCTGTTCAAACGTGAAGTCAGGCGCAGAGGCTAGGGTTTAGGAGCGACAAGTGAATGAGGAGGATGCATCGGGTTTTTGTAAGGTTCCTCAGTTATGCATTTTTCTTGGTCCACAAATCTATGCCCTTTTGTAGGTTAAATTGGATGCGGATCTAATTTTTGAGCCCAAAACCAAGACATATGACAACTATTGCTATGGGCCCATTATGTTTAATGTAGAGTGATACTTTGAAGGTATCTTTTAGGAAAAAACACAGCTGAACATTTTTTTAATTATAAATTTAGTCCAAAACTTTAATTAAAAATAACTTAGGGCTTATTAGATAGCCTATTTTAAAAATATTTTTCTTTTCTCTAGAATAAAAGGATAAAAAAAATTTATTTGAAAATGTATTTTCAGAAAGTATTTTAAAGAATAAAAATAAAATATTATTTTAAAAAATAGAAAAATAGAAATATCTTTTAGGTATTCTAAGATTATTATTTTAGAGAATAAGAGAGAAGAAAAAAAAAATATCTAGGGCTTGTTTGGTTTCTGTTCTTAATTTTTGTTTTTAAAAACTACTTTGTAATATAGTTTTCAAAATTATTTTTAAAACAAAATAAAATAAAAATCTCTTGAGTTATGTCAATTAAAAGACAAACTGATAGTGATGGTTATAAACAGTTAATGATAGTGATTAAAAATAAAAATTGATTAAGATGACTATAATTTTTAATAATAAAATATAGTGTATTTTTAAAAACAAGAAAAACAAAACAAAAACAACTTAAAATTGTTTCTATTTTTTGTTTTTAAAAAGAAAAATAAAAATAGTTTTAAAAACAACTAAATAAAAAATACTTATCCAAAGAAATTTTTAAATTTTTATGTTTTTAAAAACAAAAAATAGTTTTTAAAAACTGAAAACAAACAATTCCCTATTTTTTATTATTTTTTTATTCTCAAAACATGTTTTACAAAAAATGAGTTCTCAAAATAATAAAATAAAAATAATTTCAAATATTCCCTTAATCTTTAAAGTTTATTGACTTGAAACAATTTATTCATTATAAATTTTTTATGCAGTACAAATCAATTTCTACAATTTTTTAACTAAATAAATTATGAAGCTTGAGTTGTACTAAATAAAAATTCATAATTAAATGGTTAGTTGGAAGAAAATTTAGGGATTCAAAATTATATTATTCCTAATTTTTAAATAATAATATTCGACGCGAGTATCATCTAATTTGGATCATATTATCAATTGAGCAAATAGAACACCTTAAAAGAAAACAGAGGGAGAGAGGGGATAGAATGACATGAGTAAGCCTAAAAGGATAAAAAAATGATTTTTTTTTCTTTAAATTTAAAAGTAATTTATAATTAATATATTAAAAAAGAAATTTATAATTTACCAGGAGGATTCAAATTCAAAAGTATATAACTTGTATTGTTGAACTTAAACTAGTTAGCCAAGAGAAAGGGAATTAACTTAATTGTAATCCTCAAAATAAATATATGCGGACATGGGATAAATTAACGAAGGTATGACTTCTATGCTTTTACTTAGAAGAAATAATAATAATAATAATAATAATAATAATAATAATAATAATAATAATAATAATTGTGAACAAAAATATAATAAATGTATTATACTCCCTCTGATCTTATTTATAAGTCATTTTTACTAATTTCATCAATACTAATATAACAAAAGTACGAGAAATAAAAATAAATGAAATTTCAAATATAATCCTTAAATAAAAAGTAAAAAGTAAACACATAATATAATATTATTTTTTTTATCTTTTTTTTATTAATTTTCAAAAATAATTTAAAAATTTTAATTTAAAACAAAAAAACTTTATCAATTAGTGATTTATAATGTAAACTAAATTATATTTTTAGAAAGTGATTAATATATAGGATCAAAAGAGTATATATTATTGTTATGCATTGTAATTCTGATTTTTTTATTTATGATTATTAAACGGAATTTTCTTTGACACCAAAAAACTTTATTTTAGTAATTAAACTTTAGTTATGGCTCCAAATAATTAAAATGAGACACACATCAAGTTAATTAACGCTTGACCTTTTTATACACATGACTCTGACTGTATCGTCCCCTACAATGGCGCGATCCGTTCTGAACAAATCACGTTGCATTGCTACGCTTACGCGGAGTTCCCCCCGTAAACTGACTGTAAAATGCCTCGCAAGCCACTTATTCAAAAACCACCAAAGAATAATCAGGTATTAGTTATTACACATTCATGATTATGTTCTGTTCTGTGCTCCACCATTTTCTCCTTCCCCAAACAACAATTCATAGTCATTCCTATCTTTTTCTCTCCCTCTCCAATTCTTCGTCGTCGTCGTATGCTGTGTCCCACATTTCGATCCTTCCTAGCTCCAACGAAAAGCGAACCCAATTATTTCCCACGAAACAAGCGCTGTTTTCTGATCTCTTGGAGAGTATAGTAATGTGGTTGTTGATGGCATCCTTAAACCCATACCATTAATTCTCTTTCTTTCATTTTCCTTCACTTTCTAGTTAGGCTGATTTACCCGGGAAATGACATGGAGAAACCCCAACTCAGTTTTGGGGTTTCTTTCATAATTTATCACCTTGTTTTGATGTTGTCTGTGGCAACTTTGGCTTTGTCTCAGAATGATGCCGTGGTGATGAACATTCTTAAAAAGGCGATCAATGCCCCACCTAGTCTCAGATGGACAGACACTGACATCTGCAAATGGCAACATGTGGATTGCAACTCTGGAAAACGTGTGATTTCCATACAGATCGGGAACATGAATTTGCAAGGTTCGCTTCCGAAAGAACTTGAGAACCTCTCAGAGTTGCAACGATTTGACTGTCCACAGAACGGTCTCACAGGTCCAGTTCCATATCTATCTAAAAACTTGCAAAGACTCGTGATCCGAGATAACAAGTTCAGCTCCATCCCTAATGATTTCTTCAAGGGGATGACAATGTTACAAGAAGTAAGAATTGGAAATAACCCATTTTCGCCATGGTCTATCCCGGATAGTCTTGAGGATTGTGCAGCACTCCAGACATTTGTAGCAACAAATGCAAGTTTGGTTGGAACAATCCCAGATTTTTTAGGTACCATGCCCGGTTTAGTTTCTTTACTCCTGAATTTTAACAGTCTTGAAGGTGGGTTGCCTACAACCTTTGCGAAGAGTTCAATGGAGGAACTTTTCTTGAATGCACAAAACGGTAATTATAAACTTAATGGCACGATTAATGTGCTGCAGAACATGACATCCTTAAAACAAGTTTGGCTTCATAGTAATTCATTTACGGGTCCAATACCAGACTTGTCAAACCATGATCAGTTGTCTGATGTGAGTTTAAGGGACAACCAATTGGCTTGCGCTGTCCCATCATCTCTCATGTCTCTCCCAAGTTTAAAAGTTGTGAATTTGACTAACAATTTTCTTCAAGGCCCCACCCCAGTATTCAAATCAGGTGTGATTGTTGATATGTCTGGGATTAATCGGTTCTGCACAAACTTCCCAAATCAGCCATGCAGTCCTCTTGTGAATGCTTTAGTCTCTGTTGTTGAACCCTTGGGATGTCCTGTGAAATTGGCTGATAATTGGAAGGGCAATGATCCCTGTAATGGTAGTTGGACAGGAATTGTGTGCGCTGGAGGTAATATTTCAATCATAAATTTTCAAAACATGGGCTTGTCAGGCACAATTTCCCCTAATTTTGCCTCCCTTGCTTCTGTCACAGAATTGCTTCTTGCTAATAATTCACTCACAGGTCCAATACCAAAGGAGCTCACTACCATGCCTAACCTAGAAAAGCTAGATGTTTCAAATAACAACTTAGGTGGTTACGTGCCATCTTTTCGTCAACAAGGTTTGGATCTTAAAATAGATGGGAATCCTGATCTTGGAAAACCTCTTAAATCATCTAGCTCAGATTCTGGAGGTAATGGTGGCCGTGAGTCTAACAAACTCACTGCACTCATTGTCAGCATTGTAGTTGGCTTAGCAATTTTACTTGCTATAGCATCTCTGGTGTTCTTTAGGCGTTTTAAAAAGCGTAATTATTCAGGCATCTTTGGAGGTCTGATAGCAAAGCTAATTGGTCCTCGTAATGGTGGAGGTGGAAAAGTCACGAAGAATGTTAATGTTTCAGTAGGTGCTAGTGCTACTGGTCAGGGTAATGTCCAAGGTATGATAATTCCAATTCAAGTTCTAAGAGAAGTCACTAACAATTTCAATAATGCAAACATACTAGGAAAGGGTGGTTTTGGCACTGTGTACAAAGGTGAACTGTATGATGGAAAAAAGATAGCAGTGAAAAGAATGGAATCAGGATTGTTAATGGAGAAGGGACTGAGTGAATTCAGAGCTGAAATTGCAGTACTTACACAAGCTCGACACAAACATTTGGTGGCACTTCAGGGATATTGCTTGGATGGTAATGAGAAGCTTCTTGTGTATGAATACATGCCCCAAGGAGCACTTAGTAAGCATTTGTTTAGCTGGAAAGAGAATGGATTGGAACCTTTGGATTGGACAACAAGACTAAGCATTGCCTTGGATGTTGCTAGAGGTGTTGAGTATCTTCATGCATTGGCTCAACAAAGCTTTATTCATCGAGATCTTAAGCCATCCAACATTCTTCTTGGGGATGATATGCGAGCTAAAGTATCAGACTTCGGATTAGTCCGGCTTGCTCCTGAAGGAAGACATTCAGTTGAAACTCGGCTTGCTGGAACTTTTGGATATCTTGCACCTGAGTATGCAGGTGAGTTGGATTTAAGATTCTTCTAAAATTGTGTTATCTATATCTTCCTTCAACTTAATAAGAGTTATTTGCAGAAACCTTTAAACTCAGAAAGCAAAATACACCCTTCAACTTTAAGATATGTAAAAGCAATTTTTTTTTATACATGCAATTTTCTAGTTAACCTTGAGAATGAAAATGTCAGCACACCGTTATTTGTCATGTAGTTAAGTATTAGTCCTCTATATAGAGTTTGGGTTTAATATTCATAATTATTCCTTTAAAATTATACTAGTTTGAGGTGAAATTTTCGCTAACGAGAAAATGGGCAGACAGATTTGAACTGAAAAAAGAAGGTAGTCATTAATTGAGAGAGCGGCTATGTGTTGGTTTTCAAATTGAGTAATATTTCGGAATGGCTAAAAATCGAAGGAAGATATTTGTGCTTGTTTTTCTTTGATTATTTTTACCTGAATATATGAGTTAGTGTCTTTAGTATCAAACTTTTTTTTTTTTGGCTTTCATACATATGGTGAAAAAAATTCAGTTTCATTACTTATGTAATGTACATGTCAACACATGCACCAGTAGCAGATTGAATAGGTAATAAATATATTACAGTTTGCAGTAATAAAAATCCTTACATTACTTTGAAGTTCTATGTTCTTTACTCCAATTGTCAATTATTGTTGAATAGTTGTTAATTTTAGTTTCTCAATTGTCAACGGAATAAATCCAATAACAACTATATCCGGCAGTAATTGACAATTTTAATGTAACAAATTAACAACTTTAATATAGGACATATAAGATTTCAGAATAATTTTATGAAACTTTTTTGTATTCACATTTCTTGTAACTTGAGAGTGATTTTCCCTAAATATGCAAGCCACTTAGTCAATGAAGTTGTGAAGCTATATATAACGAAAAATTATAGCCAGGGCACTAAAATTATATGATTTATTATTCATGCAGCAACTGGGCGAGTCACTACAAAGGTTGATGTGTACAGTTTTGGAGTAGTTCTTATGGAGATGATAACGGGAAGGAGAGTGCTTGATGATAGCCTACCGGAAGAAGACATCCACCTGGTTACGTGGTTCGGGCGAATGATGCAGAACAATGGCTCACTTCGAAAGGTCATTGATCCTTCCATTGATGCTGATGATGAAGCAACCATGTCCAGCATTAGCACTGTTTCAGACTTGGCTGGCCATTGCTGTGCAAGTGACCCTCATCAACGTCCCAACATGGGCCATGTGGTGAGTGTATTATCTCCTCTCGTTCAAGCATGGAAGCCTCTTGAGTCTGGTTCCGATGATGGCAAGTATGGCCTTGAGTTGGATTTGAGTTTGCCTCAAGCGCTCAGAAAGTGGCAGTCTTTGGAAGGAAAGAGCACAATGGTGGAAGGATCCGGTTCTCAATCATTTGTCACAAAATAATGTTATGGGATTCACAATTAAAGAGTGAATTCTTTCAGATATGGGGTGTCTACTGCTCTTTCTGCTACCTTCCTAATGTTCAAAATCTCAACACTTCATTTGGAAGAATTAGATGAAATTTTTCTGACCATTAGTTAAAATGAAAGGTTGAGATTTTGGGTATTAAGAGGCTATAGACACTCCAAATTATTGTAATTGTGATTGCTTGATCCAAGAGAAAAGAGAGAGTGAGAATGATGAGCCTCACATGATGAGTCCTGCGCATGTGTCAGTTGAATTCTACTATTATGTGTCTATTTTTCTCCATATTACTGCAGCACACTGCAATAAAGGAAGAAGAAAGAAAAGAATGGATGGATGGATGAAAAGAGAAACGGTGAGTTATATGCATGCTTTATGTTATTACACTCTAGAAAAGAGAATTAAATGAACGAATAAAATTAAATATTGAAAGAAGATATAATTAAAGATGACCCAATTCCCTAATTTAGTTTTGATGAGACTAATAAAGAATAAATACAAGGAAATGATGTGGGTGACACTCGGTGAGTGCTTCTCATAACTTGGGACACTCATGAGCATTGAGCAATTGAAAAAAAAAAAAAAAAACCTGGCTCACGATAGCATAACTTGCTGAGCAAGGTAGAATTTTCACTAAAAAAACATATAAGCAATTAAAAAACAACGACAAAGGTGTATTTTTATTCTTGAAGTATTTTTTGAGAACTAGTAAAATTTTAAATATAAAGAGATATATTGAAAAAATTTACCTAAAAAAATATAAATTAAGATTTTTATTAATCCAATATTATTAAAACCCCATTAGCAGAAGTACTGTGATCATGAGAAAAAATTAATAATAGAAGATTCCACATTTTCACTTTAACTAGATTTATACCCCGTGTGATATATGGAAATGTTGAGAAATAGTTAAATAGACTTGATATATCACCCCATTTATAGTCTATCTAATTAAAGTGCTCTAAATATTTAAATAAAATCTTGTATAACATTTTTTAATTGATTTTATTTTTATAACAAAATGTATATTTGATTTCTTATATTTTCTCTCTCTTCTATCATTAATATCAAGATTAATTTATATTTAATATCATCTAAATATCATATTTTTATTGGATAGATTACAAATAATGTGATGCACTCAATTTATCTAAGTATTTTCCTGAAAATGTTTTAGTTTTTAAGACTAAAAATAAAAATGAATATTAAAAAATTATTTTAATATCCTTAAAGTAAAATATATTACTTTTCTGTTTATTTTATCTTAATCATAAAGATTTTTTTTATTTTTAAAATCTATATAAATTCCTCTTAAAATCAATAGTTAAAAATTATAAAATATAAATATGTCTTCTACTTTTAAGCTTTCATTTTCATTCATTCAATTATTAGTTGATAGTTAAGTCACATATATTGAACTAAAATACCAATCTTGATATATTCTTTTAAATTTCTATCTTTATTTTAAATTTATTAGTCACACAAGCTAATTTATTTAGTATTTTTAAAAAAATTAAATACACACTCCATCTTTTTAAAAAAATATAAGGTATTTTTATCCAAATATCACATGCAATAAAGTAGTTACTTGTCTTAAAAATAATATCATATTTCCATGCTTACTATTTCAATTGGGTGTTTTACTCTAAAATAAATATAAAATAATTTATTTATTATGGATATTTTTTTTAAAAAAAGACAATGATTACACCTTCAAACACAAAAAATATTTTATATTTTTTAACATCCAACTTTTAATAAATAATTTCTAAATAATGCCTTAAATTTTTTAATGAAGGGAGTAAGTTTGCCAAAAAAATATCTCAAACGCGCACATGCAAGAAAAAAAATTTAGTGAAAAAAGATAGATTTGTCAATATAATTTGCATTTATTTTATTTAAATTTTATAATTTTGGTAAAATATTTTTAAATTATTGTCATACTTAATTGTTAAAAAAGTTTGTGGCCAAAAATTGTTTGAAGTTCCTTAAATTAAGAAGCAAGAGGATAGACAAATAGATTATAAGGGTAAATTAATAATTTAAATTTTTTCAACATAAATAAAAATAATAAATTAAATATTTTAAAATATTTAACATAATATTCCTAATTGTATTAAAAATGAGACTAAAGTATAAGTTTTAAAAATAAAAATTTTTTTTTATAATTCTAACAAAACAAAAGGGATGCCAGTATATTTTACTTTATAATTTATCAAATTATGCAAATTAAAATCCAAGGAAAATTTTATTTTAAATTTTTTATAGTCATACATATTAAAAATATAAATAATAGCTTATTTTATTTTAGAACGTATTGTCCCATGTAAATTAAAATTTAAGGAACAACTTTTTCTTATTCTTTTTTGTTTCTTAAGGTATCCCCACATTTAGTAAATATGAGACTAAAATTTCTATTTTGCAATATGCTATTCTTATACATATTAAAAAAGATCATTATTTTTTAAAATTTCTCACCTCTTGCAATTTGAAATATAATCTAGCTTCTTTTTTTTTTTCAAAATGTGTTCATGTATTACCTTAAGAAAAATAAAATATATAGTATAATGAATCATATTACAATTTACGTGATAATATTATTTATAAATCATAATTATAATAGGTCTAAATCAATCAAATAATATAATTCATGTTTTAGTACCATTTATCAATCATATGTACAAACATTACGAGTAATACAATGATTATTAAGAAAAAATTATGTGCAATGGAAGATAAATTTATTAATATTATATAATTAATTTGTAATCTATACTTTTTTTTGCTCAGACTTGAGGCACATAACTACATCAACATTTTTCATAGGTTTTCAAATAATAATCAACTTTTACATATAAATAATAGAATAATAAATTTTATTCCTTATGCATTTGAAGAATATAAATAAAAACTTATCATATATATGCTTACACAAATCATTTTGATTTGTTACCCAATGTTAATAATAAATATATAAAAAATTATTTTTATCTAAATTGTGTTATCTCATATAAATTTTGTCACATATGTAACACCTATTATTTTTACTAAGAATCTTATATCTATTTATAATTTTTATTATATATCTTATATGATTTTTTAAAATATAAAAATATTATTAATTTTTATACCTTATCTAAAATTTTAACATTTACAAGTGAAAATTTATATGACGAATGTTTTTCATCCTATGTGAATAAATTTTATTAATTAAATTATAGGTCCTACAATCAAGTTCTTTTTACCAATGATAATTTCTTTGCATATCTAACACTTATTTTTTTTATTAAAAATCTTATATTCATTATCAATTTTTTCCATGGATTCTACATGATCTCTCAAAATATAAAAATTTTATTATGTTTTACACCTTGGTTAAATTTTTAAAATTTACAGATGTAGACCCCCACTTACATTTTTTTAATGGTAGGTCCCACATATCATTTTTTTTAACCACACTACTCTAATTTTTTAAAAATTGAATTTATTAAAATCTTACATTATCTCCATTCCTCTTAGAGTATCAATTTATACCAAGTTTAAAATATCTGAACATATAAAAAATTTATAGTCAAGCATGAGTCTTGACACCTATATCTTTTGAGTTTATTTAGACTGATTCAACTATTTCAAATTATTAAAAATTATTTTACTTTATTTTTCTTCTCATTGAGTCCATAAACTATGTCTTTAAATTTTTTTAGCCAATTTATATATTTAATTTTTAAAAAAATTTACAAAATAAATACATTTAAATAATAAAAAAATAATTTTTTGGTAATTTAAATAATTTTTAGACAACATTTATATTCAAATAAAGATATTTTAATCCAACATAAGTGACTTAATGGTCAATTAATGGTTAGGTAGATGAAAATAAAATCCTAAAAATAGAAGAAGACTTTATTTTATAACTATCCATACTAAAAAAATATTCATATAGGTTTCAAAAAATATAGGAGGAATATCATTAATTAAGATAAAAAGTAAACAAAATATTTTACTCATTTTTAATTATAAGTTTCATATTAAAAATTTATTTTTTATAAGGTTTTATAACTATTCATACTAAAATTATTGATATAAGTTTCAAAAAATAGAGGAGGAGTATCATTAATTAAGATAAAAATAGACAAAATATTTTATTCATTTTTAATTATAAGTTTCATATTAAGAATTCATTGTTTGTAGATCTCACATATACCTCTTTTACTATATGGCCCACATTATCTTTTATCTTTTTTCACCCTATCACATTAAAAAAATTAACAACTTAAAAGTAAAAATAAAATAAAATGCCACATGGGTGCTGTAAATCTACAGTACCATCACAGCTTTTACAATATATTATAGATTGTAGATAAATTGTAGGTGTAGAGAGGGCTATACAAAATTCCTCTAATTCGGTCCGGTCCAACTTGAAACAAACATGGTCTTATCCAATCTAAATAAAAATTAATTTTTTAAAATAAAAAAATCAAACTATTTCTTTAGGTTAAATTGAACAAGAGATTGAACATTTAGATTACTTAATTCGATCCTATAAATTTAGTTAATATAATTATAATTAATTTATTAATTACTATTATAATAAGTTAATTTATAATAATAATTAGCATTTTGTATGTTTTATACTTGTGAAGTTATGAATATTGAGTAAAATTTAAGCATAGACTAATCTTAGTCTTCTCTAATTATTGATGAAATTTGTTGTTAACTTGACGTAATGGACTTTAGATGTCACATCCCAAAATTAGATGTGACCGGCACAGGATATATACACAAACACATATCCCTTAAGCCTTAATCAAGAAAATTTTAATTTAAAATCTTAATTCATTTGAAATAAGGTTGGGAATCGTAATAGCATTTCCTATTTAAACAAAAGGTTCCTAAAATTTTTGTAAAGATTTTAGCAAAACCTCCCCATAAATAAGAACTCTTAAAATTTCTATAACAACTATTTATATGCAAATCAATAGTATGGAGCACTGCCCCTCCGCAATAGACAATCGATATAAATTTACAGATCAACATCCTACCTATGATTAATGTGGAGCACTTAAAATATAATTTTAAAATAGAACATATAATTGAATATTTACATCAAAAGGAAAGGCATTTTTAAAAAATAAATAGTCACTCAGCATAGTGGTAAGCCTCTTAATGATTGGCAGGAGGTTCAGTGTCAACTAATGGATTTGAGATTAAAACATTTTTTTACTGAATAACGTCCCAACAATAAATAATTGCACATGAATAAAAATAAAGTTGAAATAATTATGCAATTTAAAAAGGTAACGATCTTCATAACAATTTAGTAGACTTTTGAAATAAAAGAATTCTATAAAATTTTAAATAAAAATCTTGAACCATTAAAATATCGTATCAAATAATATTATCACTTGATTGTAATAAAACAATAAAATGAATAAATAATTATAAATAATTTATTATTTAAAACCAATGGAATGTAAAATTTTCAACTAATCAAATTCATATAATAGGGACTTATTAGAACAATTAACAAACATGGATATATAATTCATGAGGGCAAATAACCAAATGCAGCTCTTGCCACGAAAACAAACGTGGACACACAGTCCACGAGGGTATGTAATTAAACGCAGCCAAAGCCACGAATCAAACATAGACACACAATCCACGAGGGTAATGATAACAAAATGCGGCTCAAAGCCACAAAATCAAACGCGAGTATGATGCTCACGAGTAACCATCCTTCCGTTTCACGTGCATTGGCCATCGCACGGGGCTAGTACCTCCTATAAACACTCTGCTAGCTAGGTGTACCATGGCACGCCAAGGGCTAGCGAAACTATCGTTAGCAACTAGTGTTCTGTATAAAGTCCCTTTTCAAAATCATTTTCAAACATGCGAGAAAATCATTACTTTCAAGATATAATTCTCAATCTCAAAATCAAACTCGCATGAATACTTTTAAGCATTAAAACTTGCCAGAATAAAATTTCATATCTAATACTCATGTTTGCATTTATTGAATAATCAAAAAAAATTTTAAAGTCAAATTCGCATGAATCATTTTTCATAGCAATTCAATAATTTTCAGAATGAAAATCCCATAATTAGAATCCGAACTTGTATTTACTGATAAACTAAAATTATCAAATCTGGTAGAGATAACTTCACAAAAATAAAGTACTTTAATCAACAAAATATCCAATAATTACATTGTTGCTGTAAAAAAATTTATAAAAAAAATATAATATTTCAGTAAAAGAAATATTACTGGAATATCAGTTGGGATGCTATCCACTTACCTGTAAAGTTTTCGAATATATAACTTACTACTAATTGGTCCCTTTTGCCACAATGATTACTCGTTAATCCTAATACCAAGTTAATACCATAGTTAGTTTCTTCCATAGATTTTATTTATTATTATTATTATTTTAACACTATCAATTCAAAATGATTGATGATGATGATGTAAACATTCTTAAATTCAACCTTTCTCAATACTTATAGATATTCCAAAGATTAATATTTAAATAGCAAATTGGTCCTTGAATTACCAAGTAAAGAAACATTCTTTCAAAACATCTATATCTCTAATTCTAACTTTCTTTATGGAGAATAGCTGCCTCCTATAATAATTTTAATTATCAATAATAATATCATCATATATCTTCCACCATTCAATAAGATTCTTTCTTTCAAACATTTTATTGAATATCTTATTATATTTATTAAAGTTTAAACAAATACCAAGTCTTTTCTTCCTCACTGTCCTTTCCAAAATTTTTCAATATTAATATTCGAGCTAATCAAACTTCCATCATCTATTTAAGAGAATTTTTCTCCAATTATTATCTAATTGACAATAAAATAATTATCACATATATCTTGTTATCATAAGCCTAATTCTCCTAATAAACACTTTATCAAATACCTCACAGGCATAATCCTTAATCCATAATTTCCTCCTACTTTCTCTTTTAATTTCATTTTTAAAAAATTTTACAAAATTAATATTGATTTCAATTCAACTTAAAAGATCAAGTCAATCATCATTATTTAAATTTAATAATGCTTCCCAGCTTTAATTTCTTTCCACTAACCAATCTCATATTAAAGAACATCGATCTCATTTTCCTCTTACAATAACTACAGCAATTCAAGTGAGGCACTTACCTCAAATGAACTCCCTAACCTTTAATTTTAACTTGAAAATGCATCTTTATTTTCTCCACTCCTAAGCTGCAACTAAAACAGAGGGAAGAAGAAAAATTTTCAAACCTCCCTCTTACCATCACGTGCACAGAGCAGGAAAAAAAAGGAGAAGAAGTAAGATTCAACCACACTCACATGATCAACACTGCTGCAGAAGAATAAAGAATGAAGTGGAAGATCAAAACTCCAACGTACACACCCAGACCAACACGTGGAATCGCAGAACAGGGGAGAAGAGAATTTGTAGCAGCACAAACGAACAAGAGAAGCAGAAATTCTGCAGCGAGAGTCAGTGGAAGGAAAAAGGGGATGATCCTGCAAGCAGGGGTGGAAGAAACATACTAGGACTTCCAACAACAGCTCGAATCTTCACGTGCTTGCCACCCTCTGTCAGACAGAATGGAGAAGGAACAAGAAGGGTTCGGCGGTGAGAAACAGAGGAAAAGGAAGAAGCTATGAACTAGGACAGCAACGACACGCTCGCGGGTGTAGTGGCTAAGTTGAAGACGAAAGAGGAGGAAAGAGACAGAGATGGCATGTGTTTTCTGGTTCAGCTCCTCTCTCCTCCGCTCTCTCGTGATAGTTCTAGAAAAAAATCCAATGGAGAATGAAGAGGCCGTGCTCTCCGGTCTCTCTATCTTTCCTTTATTTATTTTAATAGTATGGCATTTTTGTAATTCTACCTTGAGCAAAAGCTAAAAGATGAAAATGACACTCTTGGCCTCATGAAAATTGAAATTTAAGACCTATTAGTTATGTAATTTACATAAAGTCCACGAGACCACAATTCGCCTTAACCTTTTTTTACTCAAAAAATAATAAAAATACACTTTAAATATTTTATAATAATTTAATTAATTTAATTTTATTATTATTATTTTATTTTGGTCACTACATTAGATATGTTAAAGGTTGTTTAATTTGATTATAATTGACATACTTTTTTGTGTTGTTGGAAATTATTATGGATTTATAATTATTGTTGTGATAAATTTTATATAATTATAAATAATTTTATTATGTTAATTGAAACTATCATATTAAAATAAATTGCTACTTTTCATAAATGAAAAAGAAAAAAAAAGTGAGATGCTAGATAAGGTTGGGACTAGTCTCCTAGTCTTATTAGACCAGTTCGATTCTGTTAGGCTTCAAGTTAGACTAAATCAAATCACAAATTACTTAATTCAATTCTTTTTATAAAAAAGAATCAAATTTAGAGTTAAGCTGACATTCTGTTCGGTAAATTCTTAATGCGACCCTTGATATATATATATATATATATATATATATTTATTTATTTATTTATTGTGGATTGATGGTAGATGTAGAAATAGATTGAAGATACTGTAGATGTAGATACATCATCACATGTTTTTTTTTTTTTTTTAGTTTCTTTTTATTATCTTTCAAGAGGACACCACCATCATGGCAATCCGTTTCTGAACAAAATCACGTTGCATTATTGCTGCATTTGCGCGGAGTTCCCTTTGTAATCTCATTGCAAAATGCCTCGCATGCCACTTATTCTAAAACCACCAACGAATCGGCTGTTACAGCACGTGCAACTATTTGATCCTTCTCTCTTGGGGATTTTTTCACCCTTCATCAAATGCAGTGTTGTATGTGGTCACTAATGGCGTCCTTAAAATCCCTACGATTATTTCTCTGCTTTTATTTTCCTTCGCTTTCTATTAGCTGATTTAGTTGGGAAATAACATGGAGAAACCCCAACTTGGTTTTGGGGTTTCTTTCGCAAGTTATTGTCTTGTTTTGGTGCTGTCAATGGCAATTTCGACTTTGTCTCAGAATGATGCAGCGGTGATGAGCATTCTTAAGAAGGCGATCAATGCCCCACCTAATCTCAGATGGACGGACAATATTAATGTCTGCAAATGGCAACGTGTGGGTTGCAACTCTGAGAAACGTGTCATTTCCATTCAGATTGGGAACTTGAATTTGCAAGGATCGCTTCCGAAAGAACTCGAGAATCTCTCAGAGCTGCAACGATTTGAGTGCCCGCAGAACCGTCTCATGGGTCCAATTCCATATCTATCCAAGACATTGCAGAAACTAGTAGTTCACGATAACAGTTTCAGCTCCATCCCCAATGATTTTTTCAAGGGAATGACAATGTTACAAGAAGTAAGAATTGGAAATAACCCGTTTCTTCCATGGTCTATTCCGCATAGTCTTAAGGATTGTGTAGCACTCCAAACATTCGCAGCCTCAAATGCAAGTTTGTTTGGAACAATCCCAGAATTTGTAGGTACCATGCCAGGTTTAGTTTCTTTACTCTTGAATTCTAATAGTCTTGAAGGTGGATTGCCTGCGAGCTTTGTGAATAGTTCAATCGAGGAACTTTTATTGAACACACAGAACAGTAATTATAAACTCAGTGGAACAATTAAGGTATTGCAGTACATGACATCCTTAAAACAAGTTTGGCTACATGGTAATTCATTTACTGGTCCAATACCAGACTTGTCAAACCATGATCAGTTGTCTGATGTGAGTTTAAGGGACAATCAATTGGCTTGTGCTGTCCCATCATCTCTCATGACTCTCCCAAGTTTACAGGTTGTGAATTTGACCAACAACTTCCTTCAAGGTCCCACTCCAACATTCAAATCAGGTGTGGCTGTTGATGTGTCTGGGATTAACCAATTTTGCACGAATGTCCCAAATCAGCCATGTAGTCCCCTCGTGAATGCTTTACTCTCTGTTGTTGAACCCTTGAGATGTCCTGTGACATTGGCTGAAAATTGGAAGGGCAATGATCCCTGTAATGGTAGTTGGACAGGAATAGTGTGCTCTGAAGGTAACATTTCAATTATCAATTTTCAAAACATGGGCTTGTCAGGCACTATTTCTCCTAATTTTGCCTCACTTACTTCTGTCACAAAATTGCTCCTTGCTAATAATTCACTCACTGGTCCCATACCAAACGAGCTCGCTACCATGGACAATCTACGAGAGCTAGATGTTTCGAATAACAATTTAGAAGGTTATGTACCATCTTTTCGTAAAAAAGATATGGATCTTAGAATAAATGGGAATCCTAATCTTAGAGAATCTCTTAAATCACCGAACTCAGATTCTGGAGGTAATGGTGGTGACCGTGAGAATAGCAAACTCACTGCATTCATTGTTGGCATTGTGGTTGGCCTAGCGATTCTACTTGCTATAGCAACTCTGGCGTTGCTTAGGTTTGTTAAAAAACATAATTATCCAGGCAAGTTTGGAGGTCTACTAGCGAAGCTAATACGTCCTCGTAATTATAGTGGAATTGGAAAAGTCATGAAGATTAATGCTGCTGGTGCTGATGCTGCCAGTCAAGGTGATGTCCAAGGTATGGTGATTCCAATTCAAGTTCTAAAAGAAGTCACTAACAATTTTAGTAATGCAAACATACTAGGAAAGGGTGGTTTTGGCACTGTGTACAAAGGTGAACTGCATGATGGAACAAAGATTGCAGTGAAAAGAATGGAATCAGGATTGTTGATGGAGAAAGGGTTAAATGGATTCCAAGCTGAAATTGCAGTACTTACACAAGCTCGGCACAAGCATTTGGTGGCACTTATGGGGTATTGCTTGGATGGAAACGAGAAGCTTCTTGTGTATGAATACATGCCTCAGGGAGCTCTAAGTAAGCATTTGTTTAGCTGGAAAGAGAATGGATTGGAACCTTTGGATTGGACAAGAAGACTAAACATTGCCTTGGATGTTGCCAGAGGTGTTGAGTATCTGCATGCTTTGGCTCAACATAGCTTTATTCATCGAGATCTTAAGCCATCCAACATTCTTCTAGGAGATGATATGCGAGCTAAAGTATCAGACTTCGGATTAGTCCGGCTTGCGCCTGAAGGAAGAAATTCAGTTGAAACTAGGCTTGCTGGAACTTTCGGATATCTTGCACCTGAGTATGCAGGTCGGTAGGCTTTTATCTATGGATCAAACTAGAAACTTACTTGCAAAAATTCATCAAATAGGCCCTTTGACATTGTTCGCTAAAATGTAATATTATACATTTTCCAGTTAACCTTGTGAAACTATCATTTGTCATTTTTCTGATTCTTTTAAAATTTTATTATCTATGGCTTGAACAAAAAAGAAATTCATTAATTGATTGTGATTCTATATCTCAGCATCATTTGTTTTCCATACTTTTTCCTAGAAACATCTGGACGAAGGCATGGAAGATGACAGCATGTTGATTAAAGTCTGAGTAAATTGCATTCATCTTTTATAGATATATTCAAATTCAATTTATTATCATGAACCTTAATAATACATCTTCCTGACACTAAATTCGTTCTTTCTCTCAAGCTCTTAAAAATCTAATTCTATGCAATTCAAATTACCTTGCTTCTCATGAAAGATTCAAACAAGGGAGGTTCATATTATCATATATGGGGAGAGAGGGGGTGAATATAGATTTATTAAAAGGATATTCTAGTATGGATTTAAAAATAGAGGGAAAATGAGAATAGAAAGAAATCTTTCTGTCTTTCATGTATTGATTTTACATTATATATGAGATTATACAAGCCACTGTATATAATAATGGACTTTTAGACAAGGCAGGTACTAAAATGTTGGTATGATTTATTATTCATGCAGCAACTGGGAGAGTAACTACAAAAGTTGATGTGTACAGTTTCGGAGTAGTTCTTATGGAGATGATAACGGGAAGGAGAGTGCTTGACGATAGCTTACCAGAGGAAGACTTCCACCTGGTTATGTGGTTCAGACGAATGATGCAGAACAATGACTCGTTTAGAAAGGTTATTGATCCAATCATTGATGCTGACGATGAAGCGACCATGTCAAGCATTAGGACTGTGTCAGAGTTGGCTGGCCGTTGCTGTGCAAGTGAGCCTCATCAACGTCCTGACATGGGCTATGTAGTGAACATACTATCGCCTCTTGTTCGGGCAGCATGGAAGCCCATTGAGTCAAGTTCAGATGATGATCATAGCAAGTATGGCATTGATCTTGATATGACTTTGCCTCAAGCACTGAGTAAGTGGCAGTCTTTGGAAGGAAAGAGCAGTACAATGGTGGATGGATCTTGTTCTCAATCATTTGTCACAAAATAATGGTACCAATTCACTATTAGAGAGAGCTTGATTGGAATTATATTCTTTCTAGTGACTGTGCAGTCCAACAAGGAAGGAATAGAGAGAATAATTGGCCTCACATGATATTGAGTCAGATGAGGTGTCTACTGCACTCTCCCCTGCCGCCCTAATGCCCAAAGTCTCAAACCTTTATTAGGGGGGAATTAGGTGAAATTTCTGATCTGTTCATTAGCTAAAATGAAAAGCTGAGATTTCGGACGCAGTAAAAAAGTAGACACTCCAAATACAGGTTGAGTCTACACCGTGCCACAACAAATTAAAGGACGTGGATTTGAGGATTTCAACCAGCACGTGCAATTGCTATCAGATCGTCAAGTTCATTTTTGTAACTTTGGAAGAAAGAAGGAAAATAATGGATGGCTGGGAAGAGAAACGGTATATATGTTCTGTAAGTGCGTATAAATACACTTTTGTATTACACTCTCTCAAAGAGGAATTTGCAGGATATACAAGGTGGTTTTACGCTTATATTGATTTTTGACATTATCAACTACGTTTTCACATGGACGATCAAATTACTTACATGGAAACTTACATTAGCTCTGGTGCAGGGTATGTATGGATTTTATCAAGGACCAATGTTTTAAAGATGTTAAAAGTTTGGCATATCTACTGATTCGAAATACATGTATTAGATTTAGATAGTCATATGGTTTCAGATACTTCTAGTTTTTCGGGCGGGCATCGATTTAGGAAAACATGCATATTTATTTGTTGTAACTCCTTGTCCTTGGTAAAGTTCATAGGATGTTACAATCGTGAAAATCAATGTTCTTGTCTCATTTCTCATTCATTCGGCGATTCTCTTCATATCTACCAACTCCTGCTTCAAATTACCCAACCGAATCTGTACAAGTGAGTGTCGATCACTTATTATTGATCTCTTATATTTTTCAAACTTCACAAAATTAATATTTCAAGTAATCAACTCCAACTCGCGAAGACTTTTGCACTAATTTTGATCTTTTGACTTCGGCCCTTTAGCAATGACCACCAGTCCCTCCTTGTTATCTTGCACTAAACAAGAATTAATTAATTAATCACTGTACATACATAAATGTATAAAATTAATTTTTTTTTCTAAGAGGTTATTTCTAATTAAGTAGCCGTTGGGTAATTGGGGTTTCTTCTAATCATGCATCAAATACATTTCATCCACTCAGCCTCTCCTTTCACTAAAAAAATAAAGAAAATTCCCTTCATATTACATTGGAGTGTGAATCACGTCATCACGAGCTATATGTTTTATGTAGTAATAAAACATGTCCAAATTTGGCTGAGAAAAAGGGTTCCTATAATCCACAGGATGATACAATTGCTTTTTCCATGATTCACTTGCATCGTCGTCTCCTTGGCCATTGTTCGTCCCATCAAAGTTAGGGTTCTTAATCAATCAAATATTATTAGAACCCCCCCAGAAGCAAAAGTCACACTGATCATGAGAAAAACTAATAATAGAAGATTCCAACAATGCCTCCCAGCTGTCATCATCCTTCTCTTTTATAGCATCGTTTTCAAGATCAATCAATGGCTTCTCCTCTTTATCATCATCAAGCTTATTGTTATTATGACCTTTCACGACGACATCACCACCACCATCTCTTCTCGCTACCAGCTTTTGATCTCCTCGGGAGGGAGAACCCGCCGACGATGAGGAGGGCGGAGAGCTAGGCGTTGTCAGCGATGACGACGGTGACGATGACGACTCGGTTAGCTCCCACATGCCTTTGAGGAAAGTTTCCAGAGCTTGAATTTGTATAAGTGGGATTCTATCAACCACAGGGTACTCATAGAAACCGCACAATCCCTTAAACTTACACCAATCATAGAACTGAGAAAGTTGGCTTGTTTGTACAGAAGCTTTCTTGTATATGGCAAAAGCAGCCAAGCAATTCATGTAGGGCATTTGAAGAAGATTATCCAAAACCACTGCGATTTCTCTCCTGAACTGTGTGTAGTAGGCAAAGCTGTCTCGAATTATCTGTTTCATGGCCGATCGAACGATGGAGCTTTGTGTTGTTAATTTTTCCATGGGAACACAGCCCATCACTCTGTCCATAATGCTCTGAAGCTGTGGTAACATCTCAAGTGTGTCACCAATCTCTTTCATCTTCGCTTTGAATTTATCAGTCCCATCACTTTCTTCTTCTTCTTCGCCTTCACCTTCTTGTTCTTCATGGAATAATTTCTTGCCATCCAAGAAAACACAATCTAGGGCTTCGTCAAGAAGCAGAGCGTAGGATCTGACAAAAACAGTACACTCCGCCGCAGAACACGAAGACGAATCGTCTCGAAAACGACAAGAGTAGAGAGAAAGCAAACCGTTAGAACGTGACCAGAGGATTTCATACCCGAAGGGGCTGTCGGCGGGGACTGACAGGAGCAAACGGTGAAGTAGGAGGAGGCACTTGAGGGCGACACGCCAGCTGCGCGTGGCGGCGAAACGACGAGTGAAGCTGAGGGAGAAGGAGTGGAAGGAAGAAGGAGAGAAGGAGAAGATTTTCGAGAGCTCGTTTATGTATTTGTCACGGAGAGGGAAGTCATCCGGTGGTGTTGCTTTGATGAGGATGAGATTGACATCGGAAAACCCTGTCGCTGAAGCGATCTTGGCGTAGCTGACGCAGCTTTGCTCTTTCAGAGCAGTGCGTACTTGCCGGAGCTTCCTCTGCATGTTGTATGTCTTCTCTCTCTCTAGTCTTTCTCAAGTATGAGGAAGCTAGGGGAGAAAGATGGAGGAGGGGTTGTTGCCTGACCAAATATACATGAATCTTAAATATTATTCAAATGAATTAATGATACTTTTTTTATTTAAAAATATAAAATATTAAATGTTAAAAAATATAAAATATTTTTAGTATTTTAAAGTGTAATTATATTTTTTTAAAAGTACTTCTCTTAATATATGATTTTATATTTATTATATAATGTTTAATAAAAATAAATATAAAAAGATAGAGTTAGTTTAAAAAGTAAATAACTACTTTATTAAAAAATAAAATATAATTTAAAAATATTTTAAATAAAGTAAATATTTATTTTCATTTTCACTATAGATGTATGATGGGTAAGAAACTCTTTTCTGCCTTAACAATGAGTTGGCAAGCAATTAATAATTGTTTACAGTGCATCCTACACGATCCTTCAGGGCACTTTGGAGTTGCATATTAATTAATAATTAATGGATTTAATAAAAATTATTAAATTTGTAAGTTACTCCTAACATATTTGATGAGAACTAATTAAAATCTTACAGTTCATTAACTAAAAATTTAATATTTTTTTATTTTGTTTACATTAATATACATAAACATATGTTTTCTCACCATTAATAAAAGTAAAATAGGAAATATTATGATAAAAAATTAATTATATAACTTATAAATATGATTAAAAAAATTATACCTTCTAAAAGTAAAATAAGAAATATTATAATAAAAAAATTGATAATGTGAGTTATAAATATAATTAAAAAATTATACCTTCTATTTCATAAAGAATATATACTCTGTTCGTTTTTTAATATAAAACAAAATTTAAAACTTCTTTTATTCTTAATATAAAAAAATTTAAAGTAATTAATGTTTTTCAATTTTATCCATGATTTATTATTTTATTCATTGTCGTTTGAATTCCTGATAAAAAAATTTATTTATTTTATTAATGAAAAATAAAATTAAAAAAATATAGTTTTAAAATTTTAAAATTATAACTAAAATTTTTAATAAACATGAAGTTTATCATCATCACCTTACATTAAAGACCTGAGCAAAATGTTAGATTGGGAATGGGAGGCCTGAAACAGTGAAACGTGAAAACTTTAACAACAGGCCAGGGTGTGATGTTGGCATGGCTGTAGGCCCCGTCGTGGCTACGACTACGAGAAAATATGTTTCGTTAACAACGAGGATGTGGCTGAAGTGTACGAGGAACGGAGACAAAACAACAAGACATATCTTCAAAAGTCTCAGTTGCGTGCCGAAGTTTCCCTGTAGTTCTTTGTCGTCTTTGCGCATAGCAATTAACGAAGCTATTTATTTACTGCTAAGCCTCCACCTCATGGGTGGACTGGTACTTTTGAAATTTACACCCCTGCCTTTTTCTTTCGTTTTTTTGTTTTTTTGTTTAACTGTACACCGTATGCACGGTATTCTTTTACTAACAATAATCCGGTTTAGGTTAGGATACCAATGAACACACCTTCTAACCAGAATCCGAATATTGCTTCACCACCTTTGATATGACTTGCTAAATTAACTTGATAAATCAATTCAACTTTGGGCTCACAAGGAAGATGCATCAAGGGTCCAATTATTCAATTGTGAAGCCAGGAGTTTGGGTTAAGGTAGACGGCCAAGTCAAGATCTCTGATGCAAAAAAAATATTTCTATTTCTTCTAAATTTATTATTTATCTTTTCTTTTTTTTCTTAATTATATTCAACTTTTATTTGCAGAGACTTATAAATATAATGAATCATTAAACGATATTTAATGAATTTACTCAATTGTTGAATCTTTATTTTTTATTATCTTTTTATTGACTAGTCTCTTTGGTATTAGAAAAAAGGATGACATTGGTCTGATTTAGTTAAATTAAGTTTTTTTTAAAAGATCAATAAATAATATGGGTATTTAAATATAGTAAAATTATGAACTAATATTCACTAAACTTTGAGTTAAAAATTAAATTTTAAATCTACGCTAGAAAGTAAAATCAAAATAGATTTAAAATTTAAAATTTTAAAATAAAAAAGTGCAAATTATAAGAAAACAAAAGAGTACAAATTGTAAAATATAAAAACTCATGCCTCATACATATCATGGACTACATGTGGCTCCACAGCTGTAATTATTTATTTCTTACTGTTCAAAACAAATTTGAGAATAACACTAGTACTAGTGCTTCTAATGCGTAGACAATAATAGAAGTAGACTAATTAAACTAAACTAGATTTTGCTGATTAAAAATAAATTTAAAGGTTAAAGAGCATTTTTATTCTAAAACTTTTTCATGAATGATGCTTGGTATTTTAAATTTTTATTTAGAGCAATATTATCCTAAAAATTTTAAAAATAATGCAGTTTTATTCAACTATTAACATTGATCAACGTTTGACCATTAAATTTTACTTTCACCTCTTGTTTTACATGTGTCCTCTCTCCTCCTCTCGGCATTATTCATCTTCTTATTCTCTCTTCCTTTGTGTTCTAAAAAATTCTCAACTTTCCCCCTCCCCCTCTTTGATTTACATGTGTCCTCTCTCCTTCTTCTCGGCACTGTTCATCTTCCCATTCTCTCTTCCTTTGTGCTCTAAAAAATTCTCAACTCTCCCCCTCCCCCTCTTTGTTTTACATGTGTCCTCTCTCCTCTTCTCGACACTGTTCATCTTCCCATTCTCTCTTCCTTTGTGCTCTAAAAAATTCTCAACTCTCCCCTTCAACCTTCTCATGAAAGAAAATAGGAAGATTTGAGTGTAGGAAGCTTACTTTTAATGTTTATGAGCTTTAAAATACTTTCAATAATCTATTTGTTCAGGCCCTAGCACTACTCTTCAGTTGCTCTTGCAAATCTCTCCCTTTCCTCTCATTTTTGCAAGCTACAGAACAGACTTATTTCTATAAAAAAGTGTCCATGTGCCACAGTGGACGCACAATGTGCCATGAAACATGGCATAAAGAGCACCTTCCCAAGTGTGTTATCACACATGCGCCACAATGGCCTGATCCACATGCCACTGGGCGTGGCACAAAGCCTTCCTCTTTAGATTTTCTTCCTTTTTCTATTTCCAGGTGACTCGACATCTTTCATATCCATGTTTAAGGCTAGAAATACAATCAAACACATTTGTTAGGCTTCTCTGGCCACACAACTCGAACCTCTCTAATAAACTCAATTTAATCAAGTTTAAGCTTAATCAATTTAGTTTAAAATTTGAGGACGTTACAAGAAGTCTTACATTCTAAGCCAAAAGCCTTACACTCAAGTCAGAAGCCTTACATCTCAAGCCATAACTCTTACACCTCAAGCTAGAAGCATTACATCCAAGTCATAACTTTTGAACTTTAAGCCAGAAGCCTTGCACCCAAGCCAAATCCCTTGCACTTTAAGTCAAAATCTTTGCACCGTTTAGTTATTGAGTTTACATATAATCCTTCATATTTACATGTAATTAAGAGATGTTGATTTTTTCTAGCAACACTTTTCGGCTTTGGCAAGCGCATTGTCACTTGCTAGAACTCTGGTGACTAGAGCTCTAGCGAACGGATTTTGTGCCTTTGTGAAAAAAAAAATTGATTAACACATAGGGGCATTTTGATCATTTATTTAAATTATTTAATGAATAAAATATTAGTCTTGATTTTTCAATTACATTTGGTCCTTGGGACCTATTTGCCTTCTAGAATGTCCTTTTCACCAATTTTTTAAAAAAATTTAGATTGTTTGAATTTAATCATAACAGTACAAATTTAAATATTTACTTTTTAATTTTATTTTTTTAAAATAAATTTTATATTTTTCTTAATAAGTCTATTTATTATGATGGTACAAATTTACTTTGAATAATTTAATTTGATATTAATTTTTTTATAATTTTTGTAAGGGAAAACATAACTTTGGAAATAAAAGTGCTGACATGAAATTTTTTAATAAAAAAATTAAAAAAAGCCAATATCAAATGAAATAAAGATGCTGATATTGATTTTTTAATAAGTAAAAATTTAAAGAGTCTAGGTCAACTTTTTTATTTCATTTGATGTGAGTTTTTTTTTAAATTTTTGCTCGTTAAAATATAATGTCAGCATCAATTTAACATGCAAGTATAAAATTAATTATATTAATTGACATGTCAGTATTATCTTTTTGAAAATATAAGAACTAATGTTGCAAACAAAGAAAAGTATAAGGATATGAAATATTGAAAAAAAGTATAGGAACTCGTATCAAATTTAAGCAAAGTACAAGGATCAAAATTAATGTTTTTATTAAAAATTAAAACTAAATAAAAATTTTAAATTTGGACGGTACATATTAAACTAGATGGCTTAGATTTTTTTATTAATGAAACGGTGCGTAGACTGGGCACCTTGCTACGCAGTGTGCACCGAAGACAAACAGTCAAACACCTCATAATACGACTAGGTTTCATTAATAAAGTTCCGCCCAGGGCCATTAATCACCTCGCTCTTGCAATTCTTTTTGTGTTTACTATATTTCTGTCAAAGTATCAAGTCAAACCCTTTCCGTTGTTGCCTTTAACGCTAGGGTTTTAGAGGACTTCACGAGTTTTTGGGTTTTAGACATCTTCGATCTCTCAGCTTAGAGGGAGATTTGAGTGTCAAGTGCTTGCTCCTTCCAGGTCGGCTTTCTCCTGCTCTGATTGTGCTAACAATGGCGGCCATTGCTCCCCCAATTCCCGGTACTGTGACTGACACTATTCCCCCCAAGGAGGTGGAAGAGAAAGTGGATTACTTGAACCTTCCCTGTCCGATTCCCTACGAAGAAATCCACCGTGAAGCTCTCAGTCAGTTCCTTTTGCTCTTCGATTTTTGTTGTTTCTCTTTGCTGAATATTATGCTAAATATTGTTGATTTTGAGAAAATTGGTTATTTGCCATTTTATATGCGTTCCGTCCCAGGATGACCGGAAAAGCTTAGTTCAGATATATTTTCTGTTGATGGAACGCATTCTTGTATACTTGGTGCAGTGTCTCTGAAACCTGAGCTTTTTGAGGGAATGCGCTTTGATTTCACCAAGGGGCTCAATCAGAAATTCTCCCTCAGTCATAGGTAAATATCTGGTTTTTTAAGTTTCGCGTTTCTTGAATTATGCTTGTCTATTTATGTAGTTAGTTAATTTTGTTTTTTAATCAGTGTGTTCATGGGACCTACTGAGATTCCTTCTCAGTCCTCGGAGACCATTAAAATCCCTACTGCTCACTATGAATTTGGTGCCAACTTCATCGATCCTAAGGTAACTTACCTCGTTTAAAATTAGCTTATGGTTATTTCTGTTCAAAATGTGATCTCATGGAATGGTATCGTGCAGCTGATGCTCTTTGGAAGAGTACTTACGGATGGGAGGCTCAATGCAAGAGTAAAGTGTGATTTGACGGAAAATCTCACATTAAAGGCAAATGCTCAGGTATGTCCGTTTTAATTATGGGAAAATGGAAATTATGTGTTGTCGAATTTTTCTATTGTTTTGCTTTTGCATCCTCAAGGTTGTGCAGAGTGCTGACACTCTGATTTACTGTATAATATCTCCTTCTGCTCTACTTAGCATAACCTTTTCTATTTCTCTTTTGCCTGTACAGCTTACGAATGAGCCACATATGTCTCATGGAATGGTCAACTTTGATTATAAGGTAAATTACTCATACCATGATTTTTGGGACAGTGCGTTTTAGATCAACTCTGACAGCTGTTTTGGTTTTTTCCGTGTTCTCTTTAAATTATCTCCTCTTTTGTTTTACATGCTGTATTGGAGAATCTAGACGGTTGCTTTGAAGTTTGAACAAACTAACGTCCAAGCAGTTTTTAACGCCTTTGAGTTTTTTCATGCAGGGTAAAGACTATAGAACGCAATTGCAACTTGGAAATGGAGCTTTATTTGGAGCCAGTTATATTCAGGTGCAGGATCTTCTTTCAATGTGCAATAGAGTTTTGGTACCTTTTGTTATCCTTTTTTGGAAATATTTTTGTGCAAGTGATCCACAATTCTAATGACCTATCCTGATCTTGAAACAAGTTTTTTTTTTTTTTTGGTGGCCAAATTAGAACAAGAGTCTGAAGGAAGGACAATTATCCGTTACACATTTTGGTATAGAATATTGGATTTCTAAGTGCATATTGTTGACAATGAAATTGAATAAGAAGGGATTATGATCAATTATTTAGGTGTTCTGGTGCATGGGGCTAAGATTGGGTTTGGTTACTACTTAGAGTAATGGGGACAGAAATCTGACATATCGTTTGGTTGCCTTTGTCCAAAAATGATTAATGTTTGGATTGATTTGTGTCCACGCCCCCTTTATTTATTTATTTATTTGTTATGATTGATATGTCCCTTTTTCAGTTTATTAGTGGATAAAAGAATGAAACGCTTGCAAACTTCTAGCAAAAGTTGACTAAAATCAGTGATTAAAATTGTCTCTGTTATTGCGTATTAGTCTTTAACTACTTGTTATCTTTAGTGTTGTAAAATACACATTTTTCGAAGATCAAGAAAGGACATCTATCTTCTTTTCTTTTTTTTCCTCGGTAGCATTCTTGGATGCTGTTAACAAAAAGATTTGCTTATCATAATTTAAGCAATTGAGAATAAGCTCGTGAGTTAAATGAATCTCCTCTTCTGGATGTTTTGTATATCAAGTAAATTTCATAACTTTTTGAAGTTTTAAATTGTCATTACTGACAGTTGGGAATGCTACAAGTTATGGGAGTCTGTCTTTTTTTTTTCCCCTGGTATTAATTTGTTGGCTTTGCTTCAGTAAATGAATGTTGCTTATGATAACGGATAATTTTTTCTTCTTTTTGACTGTTCCATGTTGCATTTTCTTTTGTGTTGTTGTATTTAGTCTATTGCGTAGTATTAATGTTGATTGTGGTCAATCCTGAACATCACTTTCTTGACTTTACCGGATGCATGGTGTGGCGTGGTACAATAAATGGATAGGTCTGATTTTTTTTTTTTACTGAATGCAATGACTGTTTTACAGAGTGTTACACCCCATTTATCTTTGGGCGGGGAGGTGTTTTGGGCTGGTCAGCATCGGAAGTCTGGTGTCGGTTATGCTGCTCGCTACAACACTGATAAAATGGTACAGTGGCTTAATATGTGTCTTTCTTTAATTATAATCCACGTATTCCCTTGTTATATTTTCTTATATCAAATGTCTCTATTTTGTGTAGTTGCTTATATTAATTTATATTTTGGGTGGTCATGCTGCTTGCTATGACATTGGTAAAATGATGTGATGACTTACTGATGGTCATTTACATTGTTGGCCCCCTATTCTTTGTATTTTCTTATCTTACATATTTCTTATTTCATTGCTTGTTTTCAATTTATATTTTGCCGTTTTAGTCATTTGACAAGTCACCCTGCTAGTTGTTACTTTTTTAGACTTCTGCACCAGATAATGCTAAGATTTCTGCCTCCTAATTTTTCTGGTGAAAAGTAAAAGGATAATGTGCCTAAAATGTTATGAGGATCCTATATGCTTGCAGGTTGCAACAGGGCAAGTTGCTAGTACTGGTTTGGTTGCTTTAAGCTATGTCCAGAAGGTATCTCAGAAGGTTAGTCAATTGCATAATGTTACGGTATTATGTCATTGTTAATCCAACTTTATTTCTTATATAGAATATACTTTCAGGTTTCTCTAGCATCTGACTTCATGTATAACCACATGTCAAAAGATGTCACTGCCAGCTTTGGTTATGATTACATCCTGAGACAGGTATCTTTTTGGCTTTTCAGTCAGGACTTTTGCTATTAGAAATTAAACGTCAGTTTGATGAATGAGTTGAGGTTATTTTCAGCATATTGGCTAAAATACAACTTTTTCTTCATAATTGCTTTTCATGTTAAATTGGGAGATCTGAACTAAATTTTGAAAAGTCTGGAATGTTCCAGTTCGAATATTTATCTGCAAAACTTGCATTTTAATTAACAAATTGTTTTTGCTTTGCCTATTCAAAACATATGGGGTTGGATTACCAAAAGTAAGTGTTGGTAAAATAATTTTATAAAAGGAAATATACTATCTTTGCCATTGTTATGTGTTGGTGCTGCTTTGCTCCAATTTTCCATATATCTTATGCTTTCTAAAAAGTGAGAGATGATAAGTGGGGTAATTTACACCCTCTCTGCCTTCCCAGTTCTCCACTTGGAAAGAAAAGTGGGAAATTAAAAAAAAAAAGAATAAGAATGAAATCAATTATAAGGAAAGAAACGAAAGGATTTTCAGATGCACCTGACTCACTGTGCTTGCAGATTGGGTCACAACTTTAGAATATACTTACAGTAAACTTGTGTCTGTGTGTGCAAATGACAATAGGTTACCTTTATCACTCTGCCTTGTAAAGATGTCTCTTTTACAAAAGTGAATTTTCTTGAGCCTTGACTTCTAAGATTCTGTTCTGGTAATTCTCTTTAATTTTTGCTATGACTGTTGCAGTGCCGTCTAAGAGGAAAGATTGATTCCAATGGCTGTGTGTCTGCATTTTTGGAGGAGCGTTTAAACATGGGTCTGAATTTTATTCTTTCTGCAGAGGTGAGTGCGTTTTCTTCCACCTGTATGAGTGTAATTCCAATAATCTGTTTTCTTAGCGTGTGTTGAGGAGGTAGGAATCTCCCTTCTGGTTTTTCTTTTTTTTGTTTCCTCTTAACAGTTTGTGTTTTCTTTGCAGCTTGATCACAAGAAAAAAGACTACAAATTTGGGTTTGGTTTGACAGTTGGGGAATAGATGTTTGAAGCTCTGTTTTGTCTTTAAATGCTGCAGCCGCCTCAGTGCCATTTGTTACTTCATTGTCCCTGTAGATTTTTTGTTCTTATCAAACCGAAGCAAAAGGAGGAAAAGTAAATTTCAATGGCAGGAAACATTACTTGCGATCAGCAAGCCGCTGAAGAAATTTAGAGAGTCATAATTTTTTTACGTGGACCTGTGCCGAGAAAGGAATATGTTCATTTGGAACTCTGGCCTTGTATTCCCTTAAAGGGGCTGTAGAGGTATCGGAATAATGCATTGAGATTCATTTCAAATTCTTTAGAAGCGTGGAATCACTGTGACCCTTTAGAATGTTAATTGGTAAAAAGGAGCTGGTTTCAGCATATGTATTTCTGGGCACCAATATATCAAATGAAAACTAAGTTTGATAGTGAACTGGCCAAATTTCCTTTAACCTTTAACCTATGCAAATGATTTCAGAATATGGTTACTTGGTTAGATACTTTCAAACAAAAATGGAATTCTTGAGAAAACCAAATAGGTGTATTTGGAAAAATTAGAATTTTGACACTAGATTTCAGAACATGGTTATAATTTCTGAAGAAAAAAAGACCTTTTTCTTTTGAAAAAAATCAGGCAAGTGTATCCAGGAAAATTGAAATTTTTACGCATGACATAATCTCATGATATGGTTGCACATTTTAGGGGAAAATTGGGTACTCATGTCCACTGAAAAAATGTTGCAAATCATGGAAAGGAAACTTAAATATCGCTAAAACGTGATGGCATGCCATGAAAGAAAGTTAGCAAAAATTGCTCTAGCGTCTATAAAAAATCATCGTGAACGTGAAACAAAACCTGCAAGATATTGAAAAAAATGTGTGTATAAAAAAAAAAAAGAACTATAGAATCTTTGATGTCAGACTTACGTGTCAGTGGAGAAAATATAAGAGCGTGGAAATAGAAGTGCATAATATTGACCAAGGGCCAAGGGGTGTGACATAAATAATAGAGTTTGATTTTTGAAAGGGTATGAAGAACATATATATATATATATATATTTTTTTTTTGAGAGAGAGAGAGAGGACAACCTTAAATCGGCCCACAGATTTTTTGAGAAATTAATTTCATGCCTGTTATGAGAGTATCTTAAAAAAACCAGAAAAAAAGGTGCATGTTATTGAACATCATTTATATATGACAGAAGAAATGTCGCAAAACTTTTTCCTTCACTGATTGTATTGAATATGCTCCCCAAATTGTTAGGACTAGGCTCGTCTTGGAGAACTTCACTTCGGGACGTCGGCCTCATTTCTTTTAATCAGTGATTGAAATTTGAATGCTTGTTTTACCCTTCATCTCGTGTATCGGTCGGAGGTTTAGTCCGGACTACGGAGGATCAAAGCTCTTCCAGCCACCAGCAACGCCGCCGAACACAATCGTACTCAAACCTCCGAAAATGTTTGGTTCAAACGGGTTTTTTTTTTTTTGGGTTGAATATGTAGATACTCGTAATTTTTAAATGTATGATGATAATTAGAAAATATTAAAAATAATTGTTTAAAATTTTGAAAAGATGATATTAATGTGAAGATTGAAGAAGAAGAAGCTTGTGAATTTGAAGACCGCCTCAGGAGGAGTCCGTTACAACTTCCATGCACAAAAGCATTGGCCAAATTCGGTGCTCGCCACGACATCCCCGAGAAAAGGCATCAAGATGATGGAACGTTTCAGGTTGAAGAGACAGGCTCCCATTTCAGAATGCAAGTCCGAGCCTTGTCCCAAAAACGACGACGTTGTTGGGTCTGATGATCCCTTCCCTCCTCAACTCAACATTCCCGAAGACGATCAACGGGAAGCAACTGCGCGACTTGAGCCTACAAATAGCCATGTCTACGCCGAAGATGAAGACCCGTTCATGGGTTTAAAGCTTCGAAGATCCGCCTCCTCTGTCTCAGATTATAAAGGGGACTACATTGACATGTCTTCTCACCCGCTGTTATTGAAGATTTTGCAGAAACAAGGTTAGGTCTAAATAAATGCAATTACTTATTTCGCAGAAAACATTGTTATGCTCTAGAAAATTTAAACTAACAAAGGTTTTGAATTTCATTTGGTCATCCTCTAGCATCTTTCTGGAAGCTGAGGTGAATTTAACATTATTTAAATTACTCAATCACATTAAATAACGTTATAAACTACAATGCGCAATGATTTTTTTTTTTCCTTTCCAGTTTTTGTGTATGAGGGAATGATAAAGGGATTCTAGTGGGAATGATGCACATCATACATGCATAGAGCAACTTGAAAAGATATTTATGCATTAAAATAATCAAACGAGGGACTGGGTTGGGAGAGAGAAAGATTTGAGGTAACAATCCATGAAATTCCGAATTCTTTTTTCATTTTCTTTTCACAGGAGACAGGCAAGTTCTATTTGCAGATAAGGTTTTGAGGTTAACAGGTTCAGGGAACATGAAACGCCGTATTTTATTAATCACCGAGTTTGCCATTTACATTGTTGACCCGGAGTCCGGTACACTTAGGAGAAGGATTACCCTAGCAGCTGTTGAGAAGATGTATCTCAGTGCTCTAAGTGACAACTTTTTTGCAATAATAATTCCAACAGAGTATGATCTACTTATGGCTAGTACGCGAAAGACAGAAATTGTGACTGTGTTAGTTAGAGCTACCAAGAAGGCTTCTAATCACGAACTCAAGTTGGGTTTCTCCAATTGGTAATGAAACTGCCACTCGTCACTTTTATGACACCTGTTTTTAAACAATAATGATTTGTCCCTTAATGTATTGATGATGTTAAAGTGATTTGTTTCCTTATCCGTTGGATGCTTGGAAGAAGTAGTAACAGCTTATTCGAGCTGTGCATGTCTCTTTTTAACATAAATATGTTTAGAATACTTTACCCTAAAAATAAAAAAATGCTTAGGATACTGGGCAAAATTATTGAAAGGATGGAATTTTTTTCATCTTGTGATCTCCTTGAAATCTAAATTTAATTCCCTGAGGAGCCATTTGGGTTGGAGAGAGCTCTATTGTTTGATTTTGTCGACCCTTCTAAGTATGTAGTTTTGAAATATATATACATATGGAAAGTAGTGTCTATAATGCTCCTATAGGCTTGTTGGCATTCAGTTGTATGTTGAATAATCTTGTGGTAGTCCTTGGAGGCTCGGACAGATATAATCTACAGACTTGCTAAAAATTTATAATTTTTTGTGCTAATTGACTTTTTATTCTTCCATTTGTAATTCTTGTGCTCATTGACTTCATTCTTCCATTTGTAATTTTTGTGCTCACTATTTGCGACTTAACTACAGCTGAACATGAAAATCTCGGCAGTTATTTCTTTCTTTCTTTTTTTCTTCCGATCTTTATTCTGTGTGACTGCACTTTTCTGATATCCCCTTGATGGGATTTTTGGTCTCATACTGCATGTAATTTATGTCACACTAAAACGAGGCTCGTCAGATCTCCCTTCCCTTGCATACCCCTTTCAATTCTCAAGTACTTCAACTATTCCTGTAATTATTAGATAGCTAGAACTTTAACAATCAAATTATCAAATCTGTGCTGTAACTTCTGGGCTGAAATTGGTTTTTACCAAGTTCAATAAACTGTTTCATGCTCCTTTTGACTGTAGTTGTTTACAATCATATTTTTCTTGAAGTTTTCCTGATCATTAATCCGTCATTAAAAGGAAGTTTTGCCATTTCTCTGTAGTTTCGAATACCATGCAGCATCTGACCTGCCAAAGGAAATCCAATTTGAAGAAGTTGAAGGTATGTGGCAAAATACTTCTCTGGAAAAGAGATTACTTTCTTCCTTGTTTTTCTGAAACTTCTCTGTTTCTGTTCTGAAATTTTCAGGGGGTGTCAAAACCATAATTTTGAGGAAGGAGTAAATTACGCTAATCATAAATTTATTGCAAGATTTAGTTTTGAGGAAGTAAGCTGCTGTTCACTCAGTTCTGAAGGTGTCTGTAAAACTTAGTAGGAGATCTGCACACTTATTTTTGGAGGGAATTGTTTGACCGAGGTTCTTTTGAAGTGGCATAAGAAATGTAGGAGGAAAAGTATTGATGTCAGGTTTGAACTTGAAACTCAATTTATTTGGATGTTGAAATGTGATTCAATCAATTTCATTGTAAATAATATGAACTTTTTGGTGACATCCTGCCAATTCAAATCGCCCTGATGCAGTATGAATGGTGAATTTGCCTTTGCATTCCACCAATTGAACAAGAGATTTTTATATTGATTTTGGATTTTGATCCTCTCCATCTATTTCTTTTCAATTTTTTTTTAATTTCGAAGAAATGAAGACAATGATGATGACGGATCCTATTTGGATGTTGGGACACTTTGAATCATGAGGTCTATATAATCTTCACCAATTTTTTTTTTAAATTGTCGAGAAATGATGAGCAATTAGTTTGTAACTTTTACTATGGTTTTTTGAGGGAGAATCACACCCAGTTCTCCTTCAAAAAAATTAATCACAAACAAAAATTAATAATAAGTTTCATTTTAAAAAAAAAAGTCATGTTCTCATTTTAATAAAAATCTGTTCTGCATTTGTCTTTATTTGTAATTAATTTTTTTTGAGGGGTATTGAATGTGATTCTTTTATTTTTTTTAAAAAAATATATTTTTATACATTCACACATAAAAAGGAATTTAGTCACATACTTCAACAAAATTAATCTGCGTAATTATTCATTATTCTTCCGACAGGTTCTAATAGCCTTGACTGTGAATGTAGAAAAATTCTGCTTAATTAATGGAGGGCATCCACTGAACAAGTGGATTAGGCGACTCACACGTGGATGTTGCATACGTGTAGATCGCAGTCATCCTCTGTGCTCGTTCTTTCTCTTCAAGGAATCTCGTCAATTACCAAAGAGGATCCACAGTGGTTTACCAAAAAAAAAAAAAAAGGAAAAAAAGATCCACAATCGATTTTTGTTTAAATAAGAAAGCCAACAACCAAAAAACTCTTTTACACCGAAAAGGTGTGAAGTTAATGAAAACCCCCGCTGTCGCACGTACATAAAAAAGCAGTGGACTTATGTAACAAAAAAACAAAAAATAAAAAACAAAACAAAACAAAACAAAAGAAAAAGCAATGTACCTAAATAACCTATCGCATTAAAATCACCAAAATACAAAATTCACCTATAATGCTCGTTATACTGATGGAAAAACCGACAAAAAATTTCGCGACTCTAAATTGGATCATAATGCATGACAGAGTTTGGTTGGCAGACTGACCATAGCAATTTACTACATTTGAAAAAAAGAAAAGAAAAGAAATACTTGATGATGTACCGAGTAATATGAAAATTAATACTTCCTGCATCCCTATATGCAAGAGATTTTTTTAAAATTTTTTTTATCTTTAAATATAAGAAATTGTTAACATATTTTTTCAATGAATGGATCATTATAATTTTATTAAATTAAAAAAAGATAAATATTTTCATGAATTTATTTTAAAAAAAGAGATTCATTTCTTATTTGCAATAATCAGAGCAAAAATAAAATGTTATTATACTTTTAATTTGATAATTAATTTTTATTAGTTTGTATAATTTAATTAAAAATATCTCATATTAATTTAATATAAGAAATTAATTTCTTATAATATGATGAATCAATATTTAAATTCTCTAAAAAAAAAGGTGTTTTCATCAAGTGTTTCACGGTATTTCAAATAGGAGTATCTCTAATATAAGTAAATTTAAAGTCTTAGAGTTTTATTATTAATTAAATCGAAAGATATGTAGGCAGCTTAAATTATTATTTTCATGTTTTTATGAAAATAGCATAAATCGTGAACATTACAGGTTTATTTTTTATTTCTTTTGGTAAATTAGCATAATATTTAAATAAATAATATCACATTTTAATTATTTTTTTAAATCTTAAAAATTGCCAAGGGGCACAGCCAATGAAATCTCGGAAAGGAAAATCACACAAACAACGGCCAAAACTAACCAATAATGAATCATGATGCGTTGATCAAATTGGGAACACCTTCACCATTTCGTTCCTTCTAAATCAACACCCTCCTCCCACCCTCCTCCTTCCTCACCAACGTTCTCATTTTCTCTCTGTGGCGTCATTTCCCGCCACTGTCACGGTCTTTGTTTCTGGAAAAAACTGCATGATCTCAAAATGTCGGTAAGTTTCATGTTTTCGACGTGCTTTCGCTTAGATCTGCTGTGTTCGTCGCACATTCTTCCTTTTAATTACTGTGAATTTTGAAGCTCTGTAGATTGTCCTCTGAAACTTGCTTCCTTTCGGATCCATTATGGGTTTTTGTTTATATATTTCGCTCTTCTTCTTCTTCTTTTTTTTTTTTTTTTGGCTATTTGTGGCGCTCGTGTCGTGTGCAAATCAACCACTTAACGTAATGTATTTTCATATATAATAACATGTATGATGCGCATGCAAAATAAGAAAAACTAGAATGTGGGTTTGTGCATTGAACGAGTATAATGAGCAGTTCTGGATGGTTTATGAATGTTGTGACCTGATAGATATATAGATATATGGATTGATTGGTTGTTAAAGATTTAAAACTCTACAATATCTTATTTCCGTATCTTTCAAAATAAAATATCAAAGCACACTGATCCCATTTGTTTTCATTCCCTGATTGCCAAGTTCGTACATTTTGTCTGGGCTAAAGGTTTCTAATGTACCTTTTTTTAATATCCCTTATAATATTCTAACTTTTCAATTTTATTTTTCATTTTTCTTTGGATAATTAGCTTCTGTGTAAAATAAAAGACATTTGGCTATGTTGATGTTCCAAAATAATGAACATTTGTATTTTTATGATTTTTTAAAGAAAAATATCACAAATACACCTTTTTATTTTTGAGGTGGCGCTATTCTTATTTTAATTGCTGACTTGAGAAACGTTTATTAACTGTGATGAAGTTAAAGTTTCAAGGTTCACCTCATCTGAAGTAAAGCCTTCACAAGCTTATTAGGCTATAGTCAATTCATGATACTGTATTCACTTATGATGCACTTTGACCATGGTCCATTTGGATCAAATGGCATTATTTGGCCCTCAAAACAAGTGATAGCGATGAGCTTTGGTCCTACATCTGTTGCAGTTATGCATTTCGCCTATTGAAGATACTTGATACATGATATTCTTTCTTTTTGTTGAAGTAATTCAATAAGAGGGGCTTCCATAGTTTGGGCGATGATCACTAGTATATTAAGTCATTTATATTCTTGAAGTTTATCATGAAAAATTTATTTGTCATTTTCATTGCTGCTTTTCAGTTGAACACTCACTCGTTGGTTGTCCTCAGGAATAACTTATCTCCCTTGACTTATTGACTCTTCATGTACACGCTTTACTTTTAAGCACGGCAGAATTCACTCAACTGCTTTTGTTTCTTGCTAACCAACCTCTCCATCATTCATATAATTTGATTACTTTTGGCATTCCATTACTCTTTCCTCATGTCACTACTTTCCCTGATTCATGGAATATCACCCTAGGCGCGCCTAATTAAGAATTGTACGTGCAGGCCCCAGTAGACCATACTGAACAACAAGTTGAAGCGATTCCTCAGTCTACAGCTACACCGAATTGGACAAACAATATTTCAAATGTGAGGAAAACTTTTTGATACAATAAAATTGGTTGGCTTTAAGTTGTTTGCTGTACTTGTTTGAATAATCAATTGCAGGCATTTCAACGTGAAATGAAATTTAGATTTTCATGCCCTTGATAGTATAACTGCTCCATTAAAGCATCCAAGTCGTAAAAGTAGTGATAGATCTCAAATTTAAAATACATGTAGGCATAAGGGACTCAAAATGTCTCGAACATGACTAATTTCAGTGTACTTCCATAGACATTTTTGTCCTCTGGCTATGCCACATTTTGGTCATCGGTTTAATTTTCAAGGTTTGTAATTTAAAACAAATCTTATGTGTTCCCCATGTTTATATTCTAATTAATGACAAATTTAAAAGCTAGTCATCTGATTTTTGTTTCCTCAAATGGAGATTTCCGAAGCTGATTCCTCTTTTCTACTTGTTGTAGATAAAAACAGTCAAGGTTAGCAACCTATCACTGGCTGTCTCTGAAATGGACGTTAGAGAATTCTTTTCATCCTCAGGTGATATTCGGCATGTTGAGATGAAAAGGTTAGAACAGCTGTGTCGAAGTGTCGTTTGTAGTTGGTACATTGTTTTCCCACATTCACTCATGCTTTGATACCATGATGTATGATACCAAGGTACTAAAAGATACGGTCTCCAATATTCTTGGTTTGTTATGACATTTGAAAGTTTTCATGAGGATAAGTTAGTATTTAATAAGACTAAAAGCTAAAAGTGCGGGGATACGAGGTCCCTATGGCTTTGGGTGGGTTGATTTACCATACAAAATGGTTTCATCTTGTGCCTGTCGTTATCTTGGGTAACATCATGACACCAGACCAAGAATCTTGATGCTATTGTACCAAAACACATACATTGGACATTACATAATTCATATATTGTAGAGACAACGGCTAATCTTCTTCCAAGATTTTAGTGTCCTTAAGAGCAAGGAAAGCAAAGTTCCCAAAATATTTTTTTGGGAGAATGACAAGCAAAGATCTTGTAAGAACATTAGTGACAAATTAGAAACTTTAGTACTAAAATATGGTAGAAGAAGTAATGAAATTTGTGAACGTGTGTTTAAAAATTCTAATTTGTTATTAAAGCTCTTACAATGTCCTTATTTGCCTTTCTCCCTTTTTTTTCCAGTCTGCCTACTGTACATGGGAATATGACATTCCAAAACTTCAAATTCCTGATAATATAAAATCTGTCCGCATACTAAACACCCGTTTAATGGTCTGCAGGGAAAATGAGAGCGCCCAGGTTGCTTATGTTACCTTCAAGGAGTCCCCGGGGGCTGAGACAGCATCACTTTTGACAGTATATTTCCTCGCAAAAAATGTTTGCATTGATAGTTTTACAAGTTTATCTCTCAGTAGTTTGATGCATTATATCAATGTAATGCTAAGATATCTATATAGTCAATTACTAATTACTAAATTTATTATTTTTTTCTGAAAAAGCAAAAAGACAAATAGATACTCTAAATAGGTGTGTTCAATTTGTACCCGTTTCGATTAGTCTGGCATCGTCCTGATTATATTAGGATAGGTCTTGTCTTGGCCTGAAAACAATCAAGACAAGACTTTGTAAGATGGGACAGAAAAGGATTTTGGGACGGGACGGGACACAGGATTACTATTGGGACGTCCCGTCCCTCATCGAATATTATATATGTTATTTTTATTTTAAAAATATACATTAAATATATTAATTATATTAATATAATTTATACTTATATTAATTATATCAATTATAATTTCAATACTTGCAATTCTTATATAAAACTAAAATTTTTTATACTGATAATTTTAATGACATAGAGTCAATGGGGCGATATCTTTCTTTATAATATAATAATTATATTAATATAATTTATTTTTATATCTATTTATTTAATAACTTTTATTTATATCGTATTTCTTATTTTATTTTTGGAAGAGCAATTAGCTTAGCACATTTCAACTAAAGTAGAAGAATAATAATTTAATGTTGTGTTTGGCTTGTATGTTATTACTGCTCTTATAGCTTAAAGATTAGAGAGCACTTGTAATTGCTATAATAATGAGTAGTTGTGATTAATGTAATTTAATAATTGATTTTAAATTGTTGTAATTTATATATTTGTGTTGTTTTGATTTCAAACTTAATAAATTATATGATTTAAAATTTTAATGAATATTATTATTCAAACTTTTCTCTAACATTATCCAATTTATTGGGATGGCAAAACGTCCCGATCTCATTCCAGTCCCATCTCAATTCTTAATGAAACAGAATGATTTTTGAGATAGGACATGAGATATGAAACAAAAATTCAATTTCAATTTTTTTTTGAAACAGGACAGGAGACGGAGTGTTCCAGTCCTATTCCTTCCCATGAACACATCTAACTCTAAGTTGTCTTTTTATAAAAAAAAGAAATATTTACTATATTTTTCACTTTTAATAGGGTGCCAAAATAGCGGATCTTTACGTCAGCATTACACTCGATGAGAAATACCAGCCGCCACAAGAAGCTCTTCCTGCAACCCCTGTAAGTACCTGATCATAAGCCCATATTTAGTCATATTTTTTGCATGTAGTCGAGTATTATCATGCTTTGTTGTGATACTCTTCATCCATATGTGTAGTTGAATATGATGGACATGTCTAAATACCCAAACATGTTTTACTCTTTATTGTTTATATGCCTTCACCTTTAAAAAAAAAAAAAAAACACACACACACACACACACACATTTTCCATGTATGCCACAACTCAAAATCAGCTTGAACTTGAGACAAAATACATCAATTTTTCGCACGTTCCCTTGCAATTATCTAGATGTGTTCCAGCCAGAAATTATTTCTGTAAATCATTTCTCATTTCTGAAATATTATCCTGGCCCAGGTGCCATGTCAAGCCACAAATAGAAAAAGCAGCGCTAAAAATATATTCTGAAATTCAGTTCTCATTTCATTATTCAAGCTCCGTACAGTGCCAGATATACATGGCAAGTTCCTTTAGGATGAGGACACGTATACAAGATATTATAACAGAAAAAAGTTCTAGAACAAACTCAATATAAAAATAAATTATTTTGATGATTTGCGAACATGGGCTGGACTGGAGATATTGGATTGGGCTGAGGGAGATACTTCAACATAGTCCATATCCTTGCGCTTAAATACACTCCCACATTTTTGTGATCGGGCAGCTTTGAAGGAAAGCTGTAGAACTTTAGCTTGAGCGAGATGGAGAATCTCAATTCTCAGCTAGTGTGTGTTATTTTTTGCTTCTATTATTATCAAATTCTTGTAATCCTTTAATGAAAGCTTATAATGCGTAATGGTCCCTTCAGGATAAAAGGCAATCTGCTGCTGTATTTAAGAAGGCTGAAGATGTGGCTAATTTGGTGTTTGCCAAGAGTGTTACTATAGGAAAGGATGCACTCAACAGGGCGAAATCCTTTGACGAACGCCATCACTTGATCTCAAATGCTTCTGCCACTGTTGCTTCCATAGACCAGAAAATAGGTTTAAGTGACAAACTAAGCATTGGAACAGCTATGGTGAATGAAAAGGTGAGAGAGATGGATGAAAGGTTTCAGGTTTCTGAAAAGGCAAAGTCTGCTCTTGCTGTTGCTGGGCCAAAGGCCAGTAGTGCTGTGTCTGCTGTCATGAGTAATCCTTATGTTTCTAGTGGAGCTTCATATTTGTCAAGAACCTTCTCTGCTGTTGCAAGGGCTGCTGGCGATGTTGGCACTATGACAAAGGACAAGGTGGGACAGGCTGACCTGGAAAAGGAGGAGGTTGTTCATAAGGAAAAGGAAGAGATCAGAGAAGAGGCCGGGAGCCGACCGGTAGTTCCTGTTAATTCGGCCGATGACAGCAAGCCAGCAGTTGCGTGACTTGGACTGACTTCCAATTCTCCACATTCTCATCAGTATTGTATGATTGATTTTTTGGATGCTTACACTCTACTCAATATTCAGTTGCTGCAATTTGACTTTGTTGCAAACTTGTTATGATCTAAAGGCTGTTTCTCGTTTGAAAGACCTAATTCTTTAATATTGGTCAATATTGAATGGATAAGATCAATTGTTATTTATTAATATTTTACAGCACCTGAGTTTCTCTACACATTTTATCTCCAAGACAAAATGCACTACATTTTATGCATTAGATTATCATATCATCCTATGGATAACTAACAAACAGTCCCTTGAACTCTCAAAACTGAAAAGTGGGTCTCAATTACATTTCAATAAATGATTCTTTATACTTATTTCATCCCTAATGTCGTTCCTTCAAAAGTCATTTCAAACTTCCTATAATAATGTCTTGCAGTAACTAGTACCAGGGACAAACGAGAAATCGTCGTGTCAAACTTGGGGGACTTTCAAAATCTTGTAGTTAATTGATTTGCTGGTTCTTATATTGTACTCTTGGTGCTGGTCACTTTATTTGAATGGAAAATTAGAAGGAAATTGATGGCACAAATAGTTATGATAATATGTGATAAAAAGCATGTCAATTGTCTTTAGGCTTCATTTGGTGGAGAGTAAACTGTGTTGCAGAGAAAAGAATGAACTTGAGATTCTCAAATGTGTATATTTGGTACATTATTTCTACAATTATTTCATTGAGTCTGCAAACATAATGAATTCATTTGAATGAATACATTATGCACCCAAACAAACCATTCAGTGATCACTATGAAATATTTTACAATTCATTATCTGGATTTATGTTGATCAAACGTTATAAAGACAAATTTTTCTTCTAATTTCTCTTTATCCATTTGTTTTTATCAGGGAAACTATTATAATATATAACAAAACAAAATTCTTCCTTAGGAAAGAAGGAATCATAACACAAGATAAAAATTTGCACAATTGCTCCGCGATTCTCAACAATAACTATGTGTGATCTCTATCCCAATGTTGGGTTTTGACCACATAAACCCAAGGATATCTTGTTTGTAACAACAAAAACTCTCTTAATAACTACGGAATGCTTACAACTACAAGAGTTACACGGTCCCCAAAAAAAAAAAAAGCATTCCTCTCAAAAAGGTTAAAGAATAAGAAGTTATTCAATATTCATGATCAGGCATCAAAGCCAAAGAAATGCTACTTTAAATGACCTTCCCTTTATGATGCATTTGTGTTTAGACAAATAAAAAAAATTGTAACGATAATTCGCAACGAACAGAAAGAAATTGTAAGGATAATGTCCTCCTTGTTAGCTAATGTGCTATCATTATCATAGATAGCGCAACAACCACTCCAGTCTCTGTTGCAATAAAAAATAACAATAAATTCATTCTCATTTATCAATGCAAAATCAATAAGAAGACAAACTGAAATGAAATTTATGATATAGTGCTTTCTTTTCTCATTATACACCGGTGTTTGTGACTACAAAACAATGGAATAAAGTTTGACTAATAAATGGCAAACATTCATACCTCAATGCATTTGTGCAAATTCTCATCTTTTGATCTCACGTGGATCTGCAAAATCAAAAAATTAATTACCAACATGATTATTCCCATTCAGTTCCCATACTGGAAAGCCTAAGCACATATATGGAATAATCCATTGAAACGAAAAAAAAAGAGAGAGGGGGGTGGGTTTAGCATCTGAACCATGTAAACGATATCACATTTCGGCTTCGAAGTCTGAAAATGCACCTCTGTGAACATTTCACCAAGTACGTATGCTTAATCTAAACTTTATATTTGATATACATTTATGTGCAAAAATATTAAGGAAGGACCAAAATGAATCTAGAATGGTTAAGGCAGATCTAGCCTTGCTCACAGAATTGATAATAAGCAATGCAGTGTCAAAAAGATTTATAACCGTTGACTTGATGTATTTAAGAACAGCTGGAGCCTCAGTATTCTGCACTGACAGCGATAATATTACCCCAATGACTTTGTGGGATGCATTTTCATTGACGTCTAAGCAACCCAGGATTACAAGTGCAGCAGCAACTGTTGATGGCCAGTAGCATATCTGCTCTTCTGCTGACAGTGCCAGCATTGCCAGGAACATGACCCTCTTCTCCACTTTTGCATCAGCTTCAGCAGCTTTTAGGTAGAACCTGTAATATATGATGCATGGCTGAAATAAACATAAATTCAAGGTTTTGCGCGCATATATATCCTCTACTAATATAAACCGGCCATAGAACGTAATTTAAAAATCAGATAAGACAGGTACTGATAAAGAATGCAAAACTATTATACCATAAGAAATTGTAGATGGTGGGCTGAAAACACTGGAAACTGAGCACCTCTTGCACCATCCATTCCATGGCGACCACTTCACATCTACTATACACGGTGCTTCCTACGTAGAAATTCTTTTGCCGTACGCTACAAGGCTCAACAAATTACTGAAGTTAGGTTGGCATATAATCAAATGAAAATGAACCCTACTAATCTAGGGATTCGATTACATATGACTTCACTTCAGTTTAAGCCAACTAATAATATATTTCTCTAGTTCTTAATCTTAAGATGAAAACACACAGTCACCCCATTGACAGCTAGGACCCCAACAAAGAAATGAAAAGGTTAAATCCCTTACCTGTTATTAGGTTGGTTTTCTTCGATCCTCGTGGCCAATGTGAGGCAGGCTATTCCAACAATTTGAAGGTTCTTTTTGGTTTTGAAGTATCCTTTGCTCAGGAACCGGTCAAGAAGGCTGACGCCAAGAAACATCGTCTCTTGCCGAAGCTCTTTTCGACAAGATTGCTGCCCATTTGAAACCAATTGAGCATTCCAAGAATTTTAGACAAGGTCAATAAGCAGTTCAAATTCCAATGATTCTACAGCCGCAAGCTTCAGAAACACCGGTTGCAATAATAAGACATATCTAAGCGCTAAAGGGTTCGCGTTCGCAGACCAACTTTCTTTTCTTATCTTTAGTATGTAATGAACGAGAAATAAAAGAGCCCCACTGAAGTGAATGCAGCAGCTGCACATGCAAATCTAAAAAGAATCTTCAATTTATTTGTAGGGAAGATTAGTTATACAATAATAAATATATAAATTATTAAAGAAATATTATTTATAGTGCGCCGAAACATGGCCTCTTCGATAATTGTTTTAGTTCACATGGTAATTAATTTATATTTAAAAATAAGCTTTAGTTAAAATTGCTGAAGTATAAATGTATTTTGCAAAAAGTAATTCAAGTATGTTAGATTATTCAAAAATTAAAAAATGTTCCCTAATCATTGTATCATTTAAATTATTTACTTTTCCCGAATTAAATTAAATTAAATTATTATAAAAATCATGTTATATTATATCTAACTTTTGCTTGAATTTAAATTTAAAATTAAAATTTAAAGCCTGTGGTTAACAAAAGAAGCAAGTTGTACTGTTGTATATTATAGTGAGTTACAACTGCCATTTCTGTGCTCCCGGCAAAACTCCTGCCATACCATGCATACATGGTACATGTTGCTGAGTGTGCTAATAGTGATACGGAACTGCCCTCCCTCTGCGTTTGTTCTCTTTCGAGTCTTCAACGAAGCATTGAAAAACTGAAATTTGAAGCAATGCCGATAGCCTAAACAGAAAAATTAAACAAAGCAATGCCGTCCTGGCAGAACTCGAAAGTCAAAACTACCAAGATGGATACGAGAAGAGGAAATTGTACTGCATGCATCATGTTACCACTCACCAAAATTGAAGTACGCCGGAACACAACCGTCCTAAAAAATCTAACGATTGAAAATTCGTTGTAAGAGATGGTCTTCAAAGAGTCAACGTGTAGAGAGGATTTACTCTCTAATAGAATTAAATTTGCTTTGCACACGTTTCGTTAACTATTCGAACGTGTTCTATCAGTCAGATGAAACATGTACAGCTTAATAGCTAGCCAAGAGAAGGTTCTCTATTTTATGTCAATCATGGGGTAATTAGTTACTTGAGACATCATCAGCGAAATTCACAATTGAAGCTAGCAGGGTTTCGAATTAGACTAACCTCAACTATCCAGTGGACCATTTGCGAGCGTTGCTGAAGAACGAGACTGCCGTATTCGGTGGTATTGGAACCGTACTTCTCTGCATAATTGCACAAATACAATTGCCTCCGTTCTCTCTTTCTGAGCATTTGGTAGCTGTCTTCAACCTCGGCATCTTCAAACCTCAAGAACTAAAATCAAATTTATCAAATACCTGGGCATCCCGAATAATTATGTAATCGAAATAAATCATACAGTGATTTTTTTTTTTACCCAAAAAAGAAAAATCAAACAGTGCTTTCTTTTATGAAAATTAAACAATGATTTGACTGATTATTATAAAAACAAAAACAAAAATGCGCTGCTACTGGAGCCGAAATCATGCCCTGATTTCTACATTTCTTTTGCAGACCACAGATTTGAGCACCAATCAGTGCTTAAGAAACAAAACATACTTCTGGTTGATGTGAGGTATCATCCTCGACGCGCAAAGCAATTCCAGAATCTGGTGATTTCAACCTCGAAAACTCATTGTTGTACTGAATAAACAAAGAAAATGTTGGCGAGACATTTCCTGCAGCGGAGCCTTCTGAGAATTGACTTCCAGAATCAGTAAAGTAATCCGAAATTTCTAGTTCTGAGCTTTCAGGAAAGATATCTGAATAGTGATCAGGAAATTCGGGCTCCTGACTTGAAGAATACTCTGATACATCACCGTACGAGAGTTGCTCTGTGCAAGTTAGATTGGAATCATCGACAATATGATTTGAACCCTGTTGTATGCTCGACTGCGCATTAAATTCGATTGTGTTCACATTAGCTTGATGATATCCGGAAACTTGAGAGAACTCTAATTCCGAAGATCCGTTTTCCTTTCCTCTGAACGTCTCCTCCCCTGCCTTTCCAAACATCTCGAGAACACAACAGCCTGCTGGAACGACATCGTTTCGCGCTATCTCCGATGAGAATTGAAGACTCGCGGTGCCGTATCTGGAATCTCCCGCAGAGCATTGCTGATCACAAGTAGTCTCCGATTTCGTAAAAGCTTCAGAACCTTCATTTGTTTCGGTTTCTTTCACACTCTTGCATTCTGTTCCACTCCTAAACTTCAACACCAGACTCCTCTGTTCACCCACACCAGAATTCGAGTCCACACACGAAGACTCAGATACCTCCATCTCGCGATCCTTTTGCTTCTCAGATCTCCGAATCCTCCGGAACTCGTTGCATTTACCCTTCCGAAGATCTCCAACTTCGTTGATTATATTCTTCCTCGAATCCGACCTCCTTTTACTCTCGAACTCAACCGATACTCTGGTCGAATTGCATGATTCTTCACCATTAACGCGAGAGCAAGGGCTCGAATCCACTGAACCGGCGTTCTCCTCAGAAACTTTGAATTTCTTAGAACCAAGCAGGACGGGAGAGATCTGGCATCTTCTCCGACGATGTAGCTTGGACCGGAGCTTCTTCCTGATGCAAGGCGGGGGTTCCAGTTCCAGTTTCCGCTTCAATCTGCTCGATCTAATTGTCATTGCTGTTTGGCTCCCGAGAATTGCAGAGCAAATTAGTGGCGTTGAATGCTTCGGTGTGTGTTCGGGGAGGGGGGGGGGGGGGAGAGAGGAACGGTTACAAGAGTTGAGGCTCACTTCGGTGAAGCGTGGGGTACATGGCTGAGATATTTATATGATATGGTGGTCCCACGTAAGCAATTTCCATGATCACTTTCAGACATCAAGACCAGTTATATTTATGGAAGATGAGAATTTTTGTTTTTTGGCCAGAATATGGAAGATGACAATTGACTTAACTATTTAATTTTTTTTTAATATAATCCGGTTCTATACCCCACAGCCCAATTAATATTCACAATTTTTTTTCACCGTTACGAATTAAAATTTAAATTTTTATTAAAAAATTTAAAAAATATTTATATTTAATATCCAACTATATCTTAAATAAGATTATTTTTAATAAAAAATACCATCGAACAACAAAAAAATATTGGTAATTAAATGTACTTTAATTTAAAGAGTAAGATTTCTTTTCGAAATGAGGATGAACACCTGAATTAAAAAAAATGCATTAGCAATTAAATAGTCCGACTGCTCTTTTTATTATAAAGTTAAAAGTGCTAACAATAAGTAGTACAGTTTTCCTTGTCAGTCACCAAAAAAATAGTCTTACTTAAATGATCAACTAGTGTTCAGTATTGTGATAACTGATACAGCTGACGTAATAATATATTGGGAGAATGACATTTGATTTAAGGCCTTTCAAAAGAATTTTTTACAATAAAAACCCATCAATTTTACATTAAATAATATATTATAAAAACATGTTATTAAAAAGTTAAATATTAACTTATATTTTTTTAATGTTTTTTTTAAATTTAACAAGTTAAAGCTTAATTTTTAACCATAACATATATATGTTTTTACTGAACAATATCTTACGCATAATTTATGTATCTTTATTGCAATAAATTCTTTTAAAAGGATCTTAAATATTATTCTTCCTCATATATGTTGGATACTTGGATTGGTGCTAAAATTTGGTTTAAAAAAGAAATCTATGCTAAAATGAGTTCCTTGCATATTTACTATTTTGTGAAAATGAAAGTGTAAATGCATATGAAATGAAATAAATATATTTGATATGATATCCTGTGAAATTATAAATTATAGTATGTTTTAGGATCTGTAACTCCCTCTTGCCAACCTGTCTGCGCATGTATTCCCCTCCCCGTAAGCGTGCATGATTTGTAGCTCTCAGGCCATGATACAAAGATAATAATCATATTGAAACACAAAATGTTACGCGCTCGGTCACAGCTCTCCTTATCCCTTTTGGTTCGTGGTTAGCTCTTTATTATTATTATTATTATTATTTTGTCTAAGAGTATTTTTTATTACAAAATCATATTAATATTAAATGTAGGGACTCTTTTTTTTTTAATCTTTTTGGCGTTTACTTAATTATTGAAATAGATTGAAGACATGCTTCTATCACTTGGGAGTATATCAATTGTATTTTTATATTTTTGTGCAAGAATTTTAAATGATGCATAAAAAGAACATGAGTTACGCACTGCTATTTTGTGCTGAAAGAAACATTGTCCTCACATATTTTAGAAAAAGAGAATAAAATATTTTTTATTTTCTTTTTTGGAATATAGAGTATATTATTTTTTTTATTTTTGTTAAGAAATGGGGTCACATGGAAGCCGTGCACTCCTTCTAGGCACCATCTGGCCAGCCTGTGAACGGATGCAGTGTATTGTACTCCGTAGATGTGGGCACCGTTTGTATTGTAACTTCCCACTAGATTCATGCTCCTAATAATAATGTTTGATAGTTTGAGAAATGAAATTCTTACGTCTCACACATAACCAAATTAGGAAATGTTCCACTTATGATAATATTTGTTCACCGGCCACTTATGGTATTATTATTATTATTATTTTTACATTGAACTATTCAATTACTATACATTGAATTCGACAGGTTACACACACACACACACAATAAAGTAATGAAGGACTTTAGAAAATAAATTTGAATGATATAATTACTATATTTTCTTCGTCATTACTAATACTTTTAAAGTTATTATTCACATTTATTTCAAAAAAAAATATAAATTCAAAACCTTCAAAATTCATAATTTAGAAATTGCCTGCTTTAACAGATCAGAACTAATTTTTAACATCTTTTAACACAATCATAAAGTCATATTAGCCTTCATTAAATATAAATTTCCCAACAAATTATTAAATGGCCTAATTTTTTTTTTTTGGTAAAAGAGAGGGCAAAGCCCATTACACTAGAAAATTAAACATTAATAGGGGAATGAAATCCCACTCTCTTTCCTCACTAAGTCTCTCAAAAATAAAGGCACCAAATCATAAAGAGAAGAAGAGAAGATTCCCTGTTTAGCTAGCAGGTTAGCCACTTCATTAGAACCCTTGACACATGCTTTACCTCCACTCATCAATTAAAATGGAGTAAATTGCATATTTCTAGAAGAACTAAGCTTCCAATACTCGAGCATTGAGGCTGCCCATTAATAAGTTTCACTAGCATTTTAGAATCAAACTACACAATGATACTCCTAAAGCCCACATCCCAAACTAGTCTAAGGCTCCTTAAGATAGCCCATTCTTCAACTTTAAAAGGGCTACAACAGCTAAGTTGGTGGGAAAGCCCTACTATTCATAAACCATCATGGTCTTTCATAACTTCTTCACATCTTGCCTTGTTCGTAGAAGAAGAAACAGCTCTATCAGTATTGATTTTAACCTAATCTCAAGGGGGAGGTTGCCAAGTCTGTACATGAGTACCACTTAAATCCCCCGTAGTTAACCCAGCCTCATCCTTTGAAACATAGAGTTTCCAAGTATTTAATAAAACAGCAGTAGGAATAAGAAGTTTAAGAATACCTTGTTGAAAAATGAAATTATTTTTCCATTTCCACAATTTCCATATAGCCACCTGTAAAGGGCATCCTAAATTAGAACTTAATTATCACACTAACTATGGTTAATCAAGAACTAACCCAAATAGATTGTCCATTACGAGATTAACCTAAATTAATTTTTAACATATTTTTTTCACAAACTATTTAATACAAAGGGATTCCAAGTCTTTAAAATATTTTAAGAACTCATATCATTTAATTAAACATATGCAGAAGCATGATAATAATTATTTTTACTTGCACAAATATTTTGGCCCATTACTATAACACAAACATCAAAACACATTCTCAAGGGCCCAAAATGTCTTTCTATCCAACACAAAACCCATAGTGCAAGTGGATCAAGAATATATTATCCTAATTGGCAATATCATAAACTAAATACACATATCAACATAAAAGGAGAGAGGCCTACAGAAGTGATCATTATCACTTGGCCTAATGCTCTTTTCCTCTGTTCTTCTCAGATGAGCTAGCTCCTGTAATATGTTAAAAGAGAGGGATGAGTACAATCACTCAGTAACCAAGATACATCTAAGTTATACAATTGCATGGTAATTAATCATGAATGCAAGTGGTTAATAAGTTTATCAAAGTGACTATGTAAACAATCACATTAATAACATGTTAATCACATTAACATCTAACTCATGTGAATAATCTCAAGAATAAAGTCAAGTACAAACTTTACACAAATGGCTATATATACATTATTCACAAAATTAATACATATTCTCATTTCCACAATTATAATCATATTCTCAACATAGCCATCAATCACTCAAATGGCATGATAATAATAATATGCATGATCAATCTCTTCCTTATATTCCCTCTTATTTTCAATGACATGAAATCCGTGGGTCAACAACCGGAAGGGATCGTCCATGTAATGAGACTATCCAAAGCCTTAATCATATCATGAGGGGCTACCGGGCCAGGGTTACCTTACTCACTTATTAACACGGTTTCCCCCAAATCACACACTATGGGGTGTCATACCCAAAACTAGCTCTACCCAAAACTCCAGGTAGGCCAGTAGGGTCAAGTCCCTTAATAAAAACAATGCTACAATACCTTACAAGGTAAGTAGCGGTTATAACCCCTAGGATTATTGGTTAATAGCCAAGTACCATATGGATTTTGTGTAATCGCTAACTCCTTCACTAAGGCGAACTCTCGCCATATGATCATGCTTATAAGAAAATGCATTTCAAAAACTCATATATATATTTCAAAATTATCCCACATGCTCATCAACTTTCATTACTGTGCATAATCCACAACTTATAATCAAGAGTGTACACATAATCATCAACCATTAATCTCATTACTCACAAGTCATAAAGTCTCAATAAAGTCACATGCATTACAAATAACTATTTCAAATTTATATATATATATATATATATATTCTTTTATTTCACTAACATAATTAATTAATTAACATACAAATGTATAAAATAAATTTTTTTCGATTACCTCAACCTTTGAAAGGTCAAAGGTTACCCCTCAAGTTACAACATTTTCAAAACTTTTCAAAGCTTGAATGGTGTCAAAAGAAAATTAATCTACAATTGATCATATCCCAATGTGTCAATAATATTATTAACACAATTTTTACTCATACTCTAATGCCTAAGTATTTATTTTATTTTATTTTATTTTATTTTTAAGACCTTAGTCTTAGCCTCTTGAGTTCTAAAATTTAATTTCATGTATTTGAACCTATCTACTTGGTTCAATAGTCTCCTTCACAATAATTTAATTCAAATAATTTTCTAATATCAAAATTTCCCTTTTTATTCCAAAAATTCGCACACAAAAATACCCAAAAATTATAAACTTGATTTCAAGCCTAGAATCATTATTCTATAGCCATAATAATTTATTTTTCATCTCAAATAATTATCTAAATATCAACAAATCAATTTATATTTTCAGATTTAACCAAAAATTTACCCATAGGGATCTATGGATAAACTCAAATGCTTCAAATTTCAATTCTATCAACAAAATAATACTCTAGAATGTTTATTACACTACCAACAACCTCAACAACTAGATTTTCTCACCAAAAATTCATCCCTCTTTCAAACCCTAGATTTTTCAAAATCTTAAAATCTGTAGTCTCAGGAAAAAAATGACTAAGAAAATATTTAGAACACTTATCTTAGTATTAGAATACTTAAAATCTTATCTGAAGTATCCCATTATAAAGCTTTACCTTCTAAATAGTTCCTATCGCCGGCAACGCTCTCGCTCTGTTCTTCTTTTCTTTTTCGAACTTCTCTGTTGCGCGCACGGAGAGATGAGGAAGGGATTAGGAGAAATGAAAAAGGCTTATGTGTTTTAAAATGGGTGTGGGTCCCATGGCAATAATTCACACCACTCTTCCGCTTCCCATCTCCTTTACTTTCTCCTTTTTTTTTATATAATATTACACACTACACACACACACCAACGTCTATATTCCTTCTCGTTTTTCTCTTTTTTTAATATAATATTGCACATTACACATACACCCCAACGTCTATATCCCTTCTCCTTTTCCTCTTTTTTTTATATAATATTACACATTACACACACACACAAATGGATGAAGTCCGTTCCCAATTTTTTTTTCATTCATATCCCTCTTCTCTTTTAATGATAATGATAATAATTCTATTTTCTAAAAATCATAATTTAGAATTTGGATTTATGCTAAATTAAATCCAATAATAATCTCCTAAATTATTTATATCTAAATATTCCTCCAAAATTACTCATTTGCTTTAAATTAACTTAATTAACCTTAGGTTAATTTTTGGAATGTTACACCATCCCCCAAAATAAATCCCAAGTAGGAAATAGACCAAAATGTCTAATAAAGTCACTCATAGATGAAGAAAGGAAAAGTGTATAGTACTTACTTGGCACAAGTTTATACCAAACCAATCAAGTATAGCAGCAATCTTGGAGAATATGCAGTACATCTTCCACTTCAATATTACACCAAGAGTAAAGAGAAGCACAATTAGTCTATGAACCTCTCCATGCATTTATGGGTAATCTATTATGAAAAGTAAGCTGGAGGAATAGATGAATCCTTTTAGCCCTTTTCCATTTCCAAATACTCTTAACAAAGGTTATACAAATCTAGAGGGAGGTCTTCAATCATAAAGTAGCTTTTAAAGTAAAGATACCACTAGCATTTCCTTTCCATACCATGACATGACATCATACCCAACAAAAGAAGCAGGAGGCATAACAGAAATAAGCTTAGAGACAATGTCAGTGGGAACAATAAAGAGATAGCCTAATAAAGCATATCCTTTATCTTTTTATCAAAAAATAGCCAAAAATGATCAAAAAAGCAACATATTCACCATTTTGGATTTGCCATCTTGTGCCATCCTTCACTAAATCTTTTTGGTGGCATATAAACTTCTAAAGTTATGAATCTCCTTTATTCACATTGAAAAGATCATCTTTTGATTGGTACATGTATTTTTGTTACAATAAATCAACCTACAAACCTTTGCTACCTGAACAAGTTCCCACGTAAGCTTTGTACCATAAGCCCTATTCATTGATGGAAGATTCTTAAATCAGAGACCCCAAAAGCCATGGGTTGCATTATTCTATTCCAACTAAGAGGGTGAAATTCCCATGAGTTGATACTTAGAGTCTTATTGAAGCTTATCGATCTCATTACAAATCTTGGTTAGCACACTTGAGACTTGCATTGGGTACATGGGAATAGCAATTAACACAAACTTGGCAAGAATAGCTCATCTTATAGTAAATAGATAGTTAGATTTCCAACCTGCTAGTTTATATCTAACTCTATCAACTATGTATTAAAACTTCTGAGTAGAACATTTTTATTTTGATAAGGGCAAACCAAGGTATCTCCCTATATCAACAGAAATTTGCATTCCAGCAATACTTTTTAGTTTTCCTCCCAATTTTGATTTCACATTTTTGGAGAAGAAGAGGGAAGATTTTCCCTTGTTAACTCTTGCCCCCAAAGCTGCATAAAAGTCCTTGAGACACAACATCATTACATTGACTTGTTGTTTTAAAGCTTCACCAAAAAGGAGAAAATCATCTGCAAATATTAGATGTGAAATATAGGGCCCTTGCTTTGTAATATTAATAGGTAGCCATTGACCACAATCAATAGCAACACTAATTAGATGTGATAGTCTATCCATACAAAGTACGAATAAAAAAGGTGAGTTCAGATCTCCTTGGCGGAGATTTTTTTGAGGGGAGAAAAATTCATATTATGCCTCGTTACATAAAACATTGTATGAAACTGTAGTTATACAATTCAAAATTAGATGAATAAAATCAAAATTCATACAAGCCTCCATAAGTACTTGTTGTAGAAACTCCCACTTGATATGATCATAAGCTTTCTCAAGATCAATCTTTATCACAAAGATGCCTTGTTTCCTTCTAGTTTTCTTCATGAAGTGCATAATTTCTTGGCCTATGATTATGTTATCTTAGATCTGTCTACCAGGAATGGACTGGCTTGGAATGGTGAGATGAAGCTGTCCATACAGCTTTTCAATCTGTGGATAATAATCTTGGTCATGCATTTATAATGGATAGAGCATAAAGAAATAGGTCGAAAATGGCTCACAAACTCCGGTTTATCTCTTTTAGGGATAAGAGATATAAGTGGTTTGTTTGCTTCTTCCATCACTAACTTTCCTTGGAATACCCCGGTAACAAAATTGCACATTACGTCTCCTATAGTTTCCCAATTAGCTTGGAAAAATATAGGAGCGAATCCATCAAATTAATACTTGTCCATAATTTCTTTTCTTCTTCTAATTTGCAGGTTTGACTGATATAAAGTACCTTAACTAATTTGGGTCGCTACGCAAACATAACTCAAGACTAGCTAAATACCTTTTGCACAACTTGCTGGACTCTTTGGAAGAATTGATGCAAAGGTGTGACAGAAGGCCAAAGATACAGGGCAACTGAACTCTCCCACAACATCTCGCATGTTCTTTTTGAAGCAGTGGAGAACAACAGAATGAAGCACAAAATCTTTCAGAGTCTCAAGCAAACATAAGACTATTGGTACCCCCCTCTAATCGGATACTTTAAACTGGACCTGAATGGATCTGTCAACCAATAAGGCTTCGCAACCTATGGAGGAGTTATTAAAGATTGTCATGATAATTGGATTACATCCTTTCAAAAGAGATTGGGCTATTTTTCTCCTACGACTATAGAACTTCTTACACTCAATTCTGGTTTGATGCTATGCAAACATTACCATTTGGATAGAGTCAAGTGCCATACAGATTCTTTAGAGGCTATTTGTTTACTCAGAGTAGGAGGCGGCATAGAACATCCCCTATGCTCAGAGATTTCCAAGGTGCATAAGCTAATTTTTTCAAATTGAGATGTGGAGATTGCATATTCCAACTGTGTTACTCTGCAAGTGATTGACCTCCTAGTCAAAGAAGCTCGCCACAGGCTCAATGACATTTATCTTTACATGAACCCACTTTAGGATGTATAGCCTACTATTAAGCTGACAAACCTATAATATTCACTTGAGCTTTTTCCCAGGCCTTCGTCTATCTTTGTATGTTAAAAAAAAAGGAAAATTAGGCCAGAAGAATGAAACTGAATTTGGGCCGAAAGTGAAATGGACCAACCCGACTTACTAGGGTTTTAAAAGTTAAAAAAAAAAGAAAAAGAAAAAGAAAACACACACACACGCACAGAGCTTTGGGGTTTAGGGATTAAGACTACAAAATCTGTTGTGTGTTTCCGCCTTAGCCTTCGCAAGAGAGCAGCTTTCAACATTGAGGTCTTCTTGGGCCAGTGAATTAAGGTATGCAACTATGTGCATCATTTAGATGTTTTTGTTTCTCTTTTTATCGCGTTTTTTCTGTTAGAATTTGCGTTTCTTCCGTTTGGGCGTGTTTAATTTTTCATTTCGATTTGAATCTGGGTTTTGTGTGTTGTGGAATTTCAAGCTTTTGTCTCGGACGAGGATCAAATTCAGTAAACTTTGTTCTCCTGATGAATAATTCATGGAGAAAGCTTCTGGAGACCTGAACTGAGGAGACATACTGGAAATCGCCTGTGCTTTCCCGAGAAACATCCAAGTTTCTTAGATGAATTACTTAATTTTTGGTCCTATACTTGAGGAATGTTTCTGGAGATTTGGAACGATGTTAATTACTTGGAAAACCCCTTGTATCTCTCATTTTAATTCCTGATTCAGTTCTGAGCCATGGGGAATGCTTTTGGAGACTTGAAACGAATAGACATTGAGAAACACCTATGTTTCTCTGATTAATCCATGTTTTTGCTTCGTTTGAAGTGATGTATTTTTTCCTTTGGTTCTGAGCGTATAAGACCTAGACCTGGATCCCTCACTTAGGTTTTCGATGCGAGAGTAACCTACAATTCTACTTAAACTAAGTGAATATTCTGTCCAATTATTATGTTTTGCACAGTAGGATAGGAATTGTTTCCGCGATTTTTGTTGTCTTCATAGTCTGTATTGTTCTTTAACGATCCCCTAGCCGTTCTATTTGGCCCTACTTTGGGACTTACACTTTTGTAACCCCTTTCATCCTTAAAACCCACTAAAATTGACGTGAGCAAAATGCTTCTCATAATTATTAAAAGGCAATTTTCTTGTTGCTGATTTGCCAATGCGGAAAATTTATGGAGAACTGATTTGAGGGTGCTTCTTGCTCTTTCCCCCTACTCTTCGGAAATCCTTATAACTAAGCAAGCTTAAGATTTATTTGCTTAATTGTGATTAGATCTTTTATATCTGATTTGAAGTATTTTCAGCCTCATCTCTTCGCTTTGTTGCATATTCTCTAAAATTTTTTACTAATTAATTATCAGAACAAGTTCACCTTCTCAGCCTTTCCTCATTACATGACTAGTCTTGTTACTACATATACAGAATGTAAACCAATATGCAATATTTTTCAATTCTGATATTTACGCCATGTGCAACTGATATTTACTCCTTATTCTTCACAATTGATCTGATTTTTTTAATTTTCTTATTTTGTTTTTTTAATTTATTTAGCTGACTTGTTCCTCTGTCTGGACAGTTCCTATTATAGTTGAAGAAGTTTGCAAGGGTCACTTCCATCCAAAATGAGGTAGACTTCAGTTTCAATTGGTCATCTTGATTAATATTATTTTATATTTTGATATTCTTAGTTAATCACTAACATAATTCTATTTTCCCTGTATCTCTTTTCAGCCGACCAATGGAGGAAGATGTAAGTTAATTTTTTGCTTTAAGCTGTGTATACTGCTTGAAGTTTCCCTTGATGTATCGTAGGACTAAATGTTTGTTTTCCCTGTTCTTCATCTTCTGCGTTCTAGATCAATGGTTTATTTTCTTATAAGCACTTTTTGGACGTTGAAGTCTGGAGTTTTAAATTTTATGTGATGGAAATCAATTTCTTCTGTCTTTTTTCTTTTAATTTCTTTATCTTTTGGAGTTCGTGGGTGGGGCAGTATGGGGTTTTGGGTGGGTAAAGACGTTTTTCATTATTCTGCAAATCTTTGAATGATGCATAAACATGTCTTTGAAGGGCCTCTTTGGTACTACTTTATTAATCTATTAATCTTTCTCTACAATTGCTGATCAGCTTAGTTTTTGCTAAATGCTAATTAAAGTGATTTTGTTTTCTATTGATATCAGATATCAGATAATAATGGGTTAAACTCTGTTGGCTTGAATGAAATAATAGTTTTATGATTTTTCTTTTTTTAATTTGCAGTCAAACTGAAGGTCTGACATTGTTAATATAGTACTCTTGACTTGTACATTTTAGGGATTCTAGAAAATTTGATTTAACTCGTAATCATCCTTGGTTTTTACAGGGTGGTAAGAATGAAGAAGAGGAATTTAACACCGGACCGCTATCTGTGCTAATGATGAGTGTTAAGAATAACACACAGGTACTGTTTGTTCTATTATAGCACTGTGGTGCCCATGACATTTGGACTAATGCGGTTTAAAATTTTATTGAAATATCCTGGCTCATGTAGGTGCTGATCAACTGTCGCAACAATAGAAAGCTTCTTGGTCGTGTTAGGGCTTTTGATAGGCACTGCAACATGGTTCTCGAAAATGTTCGGGAAATGTGGACTGAAGTATGTTTTCCCTTTTTCATTGGTTTCTTGTGTCTTTTTTTTTTTTTTTTTCCTTAGAACGTAGGTCCCCAATATAGGGGCGAATTGAAGCTCTCAATTTAGAATATAAAAAATCGCCCATAGCATGTATTATCCTACTGCACTTGGTGATGCTATATTGCAATGGATTTATTAATCTTTTGCTTGTGCTTATAAATATCTCAACCATTCCTTATTTATTCCATCCAGGTGCCAAAGACTGGTAAAGGAAAGAAGAAAGCCCAACCAGTTAACAAGGATAGGTTCATCAGTAAAATGTTCCTTAGAGGAGATTCTGTCATCATTGTTCTCAGGAACCCCAAGTAAACTCCGATCACTTTGTTGGTACTGACATTAACTTGTCGAAGTGGTTTGTCTGTAATATTTTACCCTTTTACTTCTATTTTTGACCTACACCCTTTTTGCAACCTGGACAATTAATATGATCTTGTTGACTAGCCTGCTACCCTTTAAATTTGTTGAGATATTCAGATCTTAGCTAGGACAGGGGTGATGTATTTTGATGGAAGCCAAAAAAATCACACAACAAACTGGTGTAAGGATATCCGAGTTTATTTTATTTTAAAAATTTTAGAGTTTGAAGAGAAAGTGATGTACACACAGAATGTGCATTGGGTTGCTAGTTTTCAGGGGTGGGGTGATTCATTAATCTCTTCTCTGAACTCTAATGACAAGATTTAGAGAATTTATACACCGTGCAGGACTTCTCTCTTTGTTGGAACCCCCCCCCCCAAAAAAAAAAAAACCCAACCCGCTCTTTCGATTGGATGTTTATTGTATCATGGTTAGCTCTTCATTGTCCAACTTATGTGGCAAGATAATATAACCACTAACTCCAATTATGAAAATGAAGACGCTTTTTGTTTCGATGCTTGCGAAGAGAAGTTCTCATATTTCGCTAAATGAAATTCAATTTGAATTTCATCCAATGGGCTGGTAAAATTTTATTTCATTTGCGTAAGAAAAAAATCAACAATTTTGGAGAAAGAATGGTGAGATTTTTGTTCTAATTCGTCATAGTTTATATATATTAAAAAAATAATATCTATTGAATGCCAAAATTAAAGGTAGGAGAACAAATTGAAAATTTAAAATATAACAGATTTTTAAAAGATTTTGGGGATGCTAAATATTTGCAATATTAAAAACATTAGTAGTCAGCGATATAAATTGTGTTAGTTTAACAGTCATTTATAAAAATATTGAAAAGAAAAAATTACCATTAGTTTTTTGGTGAAAACTAAATGAATCAATTTTAATTTAATTTTGAATGAGTAACACTGCACAATAAGTAATAACTTCAAAATTATTATATTGATAAGGAATAGGTAAATTCTAATACTATGTGTACGTAGAAACAAACATGTATGCGGTGAAACTAATTATGATCTCATTAAAAAATAGAGTTGTTCATCCTTCCTCATCATTGTCCTTGAGCCAGTGGTGGCGTGATGCCGAGGTGAAAGAAACGACGTGAATCGCACAAACATCAATTGGAGACCATGTCTACCGCCTTTTTTTTTTTTTTTTTTTTTCCGGGGGCATCAAACACGTCAAGTTCTTAATACTTCAGAGGCGCTTGATGACATGTATACATATACTAATATACTTGCTTCCAAGTCTCTCTCTGTTTTTTTTTCCAGCTTCAATAATCAATTATTTAGCATAGAAAAGAAAATAAACAATTTCAACTGAAAGAACTAACCTAGATCCCCACAATCTTTAGTCAGACCACAAGACTATTGACGTTGCTGAAAGTGGAAGGCTCTTCATGAGTTATAGACGAAAAGAGATGGGAAAGAAAAAAATAAATTATTTAATGTAAAAGACTACCTAATATAATGCAATGTTTGCATGAAAGATGAAGTTATGATGCGTATAATTTAATTCAATCCTAGGATACATAAGAAAAGAATACTTCCCCAGTATGATTTCAGTGATCCTCCTAGAGACAAAATGAAAAGATTAGGCCTTTACTCACAAGATAATTCTTTTACACGATTATAGGCCTTCAGGCTAGAAAATATCATTGAAGGAAGCAGACTATGAGATTGAAAAATGATTCGCTCAGAGGAAAAGTGACCAGTAAGAATCTCATCCTTGAAATATGTGAACTCATAGTAACATCTCAGCAATCTGGATTGCATTAAGTGCAGCTCCCTTGCGAATTTGATCCCCGCAAACAAACATGTCCAGCCTGTGTGAATGTATACACCCAACACTGATGTGAAATGTTCATAATATAAGTGAAATGCTAATTGGAAGATGTTTCTATGTTTTACCCTAGATTCCCATCTTGAGACATGTCACAGCGAATCCTGCCAACGGCAACGTCATCTTTGCTTGAAACTTCCAAAGGAGTTGGAAAATGATTTGATTCACGGTCATCAATCACCGCTACACCTGCAGCATTCTTCAGAATATCTCTTGCTGTGTCCTGAAGAAATGAAAACCAGACTAACTGTGATGCTCGAGCTCCCAAAATCAATTACTAATTTCAGAAATGCAGCTTGATTCACCAAAAAGTCGATATTTCACATTCCTAGTCCCTTAGTGGCAATATCCAAAGACTCAATAACAGTAAAACACATTGTTTCCGAAACTAAGCAAGACCTTATTGACTTCCAGCAACTGGGGTGATAAATGATGCTACAAGCTACTATTTGGCTGCAATATAATGTCCTATAACCTGATAAGCATTACCTCGTCAAGGGGTTTCTCAAATTGAAGGTTCACACTCTCAGCATGGGCTCGCATAACAGGAACTCGTATACATGTCGCAGTTATTTTAACATCCTTGTCGTTCTGCAGATACAGAAGAATTATAAAAATAAACCCCCCCTTAACGTCTAAAGGTGAAACAATTATAGAGGCATTCCAATTTGAAATAAACTGATCAACGCGATATAAAGGTTGATTTTAACTTACCCATATTTTCCTTGTCTCCTTTACCATCTTCATTTCCTCTTCATTGTATCCATTTGAGAGGACAGATGCATTATGGGAGAACAAATTAAAAGCATACTGCACAATACGCAATATTATTATTAGGAAGCAGTCCTCGAGCTTTGATAAACATTCAGAAAAGAGCAAACCTGTTATGTAACCTAAAACACACACACACACACACACAAAACAGAGAAAAAGAGAAACCTGTTGCTTAAATATTTTACAAGTTGGTGGTCTCCCTTCCAATACCTGAGATAACAAAAATTGAAGAACTATCAATTCACTACTTAAGATAAGAAAATTCATTTCTCCTCTCAATATCTTAATGGCACAACTTGAAATAAGATAACGAAAGACGTTTTTTTTTTTTTTTTTTGTCAGTAAAAAACACATATATTGAACCTCACGAGTTTGCAGCTCAAGCTCTTCCATTGCAGCGGCACCAGCACCACTAGCAGCTTGGTATGTGCTAACAACCATACGTAATACCTGTAATGTTATGTCACGGTTGAAAGATGAATCAGTATCAAGACCATCTAAAGCATGCAACTCATGATTTATGCATAACCAGGCGACATATTATAGATAGGACATCTAAACTCCTATTGAATTCTATAGACTTTTAATAGTACCTGAAACACTAGATGAAAAAAAATTCGATGGCCGAACACATATAAAAGTAAAAATGACCATTCATCAAACTATCAATGTACATGCCAATGCCGCATCCAATCTAACTGTATTCTAAAAATGATAGCCTTGATTATAATAACTATAGGAGAATATTATCAATGACATTTGAAAACCTTTTAAGGAGGCAAAACACGTTTTGTAAGACTGTAGGCACAGCAAATTAATAACTTGGCAACTAATAACTAGAGTCGCACAATAAAAGCATAAAAACCAACAGCACTTCAGAAATCGGGATGCATTAACTGAGAAATCTATATGCGTGTTCCACGGAAAAAAACAAACCAGCAGACAAATGATTTTGAAAGTACAAGTCAAGTGATTTTGAAAGCTTAAATACCATTTTGGCTGGTAAAAAATATAGCTCCTTAATTTTAGTCCTTTGTTTTTCTATAATCTATACTACAGGATGCTCAAAAAAGGGAATGTACTTTGTGGATTCATTCTCCCACTTCAGGACAAATGTGCAATCGAGTACCAGACACCAACAATGTTAACAAGATCATTCCTTTTAAAAAAACTAAAACTAAAAGTTAGTGGATTCTCCGTACCTTAGCCCGTCGATGAAGAGGTGTAGCAGCCACTAAGCAAATAATGGTGGAGCAATTGGGGTTAGCTATAAGAGCCCCCGTACCCATTCCAAGCTTAATATGATCCATGGCCTCGGGATTCACTTCTGGAATCACAAGTGGTACATTCTCGTCCATACGAAATGCTGAGCTATTATCCACCACAATCGTCCCTCGTTCGACCGCAATGGGACCGAACTCTCTGCTGATTGACCCACCAGCACTGAACAGAGCAATATCAACGCCGTCGAAGCTTTGTGGAGTCAACTCCTCGATTACATGCTCTCTTTCTTCGAATGTGAGTCGACGGCCAGCGGAGCGCTTGGACGCGAGCATCTTGATGGAGCGGTAAGGGAAATTGCGGTCTGAAAGGACCGAGAGGAACTCATGCCCAACGGCGCCAGTGACACCGACGACGGCCATGGAGGGCCCGTTTTCTTGAAGGGACATGCGGACCTTGGTGGAGGAGGCGAATGTGGGTTTAGGTTGGGTGAGAATGGTGGCTGTGGAAAAGAAGTTAGTGGATTTAGGAAAGGAAAATGCGGCCATTGAAGGAGAGTGAATGGTAAGAAGCAGCAGAGAGAGAAAATAATGGGAAAGGTTTTAGAGAGAGAAGGAGGAGGAAGAGTGTAATGGAGTTCAGAAGTTGGAAGCTGATGCGCTTTCGGTCTCGGAAGACGGAAGACGACGGTGGCGGCACTTTGCTGCCTGAAAGACAATGGTCGACTCAATTGAACTTCACAGATACGAAAGTGAAATGAAATTTAAAAAAATGTTAATATGAACTTATGGTAATATAGTAATTTAGTTAATACTAATATCGGTAGTACTCCACATTCAAGTTCAAAGTATATGTTAATATTAATGAATTTTTTTGGTGATTATCAAAGAATGCATATTAAACTAGGGATAGTGATGATATAATGTTTCAAAAACTTTTTTGTAAATATATAAAACCCAAAACCCATATTACGATATAGAAAGCCAGTCGCACCACCCTCATTCATTGGAAAAGGCATAGAAACTCTGGTAAATACATAGGAAATGGAAACAGAGGATGGGGTTTTTGGAACCACTTTGTTAATCCCATCCCTTTTAGTTCATTAAAAAGCAAAAAAAAAAAAAAACTACTATCCTAAGAGAACATTCAAAGCCACCACCGGCAACAATAGAACATTGACCGCTCGCAACACCGAATTGCATCAACGCTTCACTAGCGTGCCAAAAAAAAAAAAAAACATACACGCACACACGCGCGCTTCACTAGGCTCGCCCCAACGTAACACCGCTGATTCTCATACTAAGCCACAAAAAATCACAACCAATTCTACAAATATAAAATGAAAAATGGTAAAGTGTTTTAAAAGTAGAATCAAAATTAATTTTTTATCAATCCTATAAATAAGGAAGGAAGGAGTAGGTTGATAAAAATGCACAATTTTTCACAATTTATACTTGTAGTGAATAGCATAGTGATAGTGTTCGTACAAAACAATCAATCAGGTATGAATTGTGATGGATGCCAGAGATGTAGAATCTTAAAAAAAAAAAATTGACTTTTAATCAAACTTGAGCTTTCTTATTAAAGTTTACCTAGATGTGAGAATGCGAAATAAAAAAAAATTAATATAAATGTAGAGAAGTAGAGATACATTAATTAAAAGAAAAAAGTGGCGGGCTATACTGGCCAACAGAAAAATAAAGACTAAAACAGAAAAATAAAAATTAAAACTACATGACAAAAAAAAAAAATAAAATAAAGCAACAGACACAGAGTCTGAGATTGATAGTTTGTTGATGCTGATGATAATTGTTGAGAGAGAGCTCCTCTATTTATAGATGATCTTGGCTTGGTGTTCAAACTCCATGATCGCTACTTTCCTTAAATTTAGGAAGCACTTCATTCATCATAGATGATGGATGGTCTTAACTTAATGGTTAGAGTTTCATAAATAATTTTTTTATATAATTATTTTAAAATTAATTAAGTTGAGTTGGGTTTGAGCCTCTAAATTTATAATTTAGGTGCAAACAGATAGTTATAATTTTTAATATAGTGAATTTCACCATATTTCTCAAATTATAAAATATACTCTCTCCATTAAAAAAATTTAAGAAATTTTTTTTGTGAAAATAAATTTTAAAAAATATAAGACATTTTTATTTTTTTAAAGTGTATTTTTTTTTTGAGTAAGTTGATTTAGAGAAAATGCATAAGTTTTCACAATTTATACTTATAGTAAATAATGTAATGATAGTTAAATTTTACTATGCTTCTCAGATTATAAAATATGTACTCCCTCAATTAAAAAAAATTTAAAGCATTTTTTTGTGAGAGTGAATTTTAAAAAATATAAAATATTTTTAATGTTTTAAAATATAATTATTCTTTTTAAAATATTCATATTAAATAAATTATTTTATTTTTATTTTTATTTTAAATTATATATAAAAATGAATATAAAAAATAAAATTAATTTAAAAAGAAATAATTATTTCATTAAGGTAGCATTTAATTAAAAATATTTTATATTTTTTAATAAAAAAAAAAAGTAAAACATACAAAATTTAAACTTAAATGTCTTCTGGCGTAAATATATCTTGACTCTAGAAGTTCCCTCGTCTGCAACGCAACTCTGAACGTGCACTTGCGCTTTGGACATTGGAATTATAAAACACTGAATACCTATGTGCGCCTTACCATAACCGCACCGTGGGATGGGGGCAACATCACAATCTCGTCATTTCGTTGCCTGTTTCGTCTCATACGAATAGAATTGAAGATTGAACACTGTCAAGCGACGCCCATTCATTTCATTCCATTTGATTCGGAGCATGGCCGGCAGTGGCACCGGAGAACCAACGCATTTAGAGCCTGAGAAACAGAGGCTCCTCAAGCACCACACGGAGAAGCACTTCACCGCCGGCGAGATCGTCCGTGACATCATCATCGGCGTTTCTGACGGCCTCACGGTTCCTTTCGCTCTCGCCGCGGGCCTTTCTGGCGCCAATGCCTCCTCCTCCATAGTCCTCACCGCCGGCATCGCCGAAGTCGCCGCCGGCGCCATCTCCATGGGTCTCGGCGGGTACTTGACTCCTTCCCGTCTTTTATTTTCCTTTTCTTTTTCTATCTCCGATTCGCATTCTGAAATTGACTCAGAACATTCACGCTTCCATGGTTCGAAGAGAAAATGAAATGAAAAATTCTGGGCTGTGTATGAGATGTAATTAAAACTCGAATGTTCAGAGTCTGTTAGTCGCTCAGTTTTGTGAAACAGTAAAGTTTATGCAAACTGAAGAACAGTTATTAAAAAAAATGGAGAAAGTTATTCCCAAAAAAAAAAACAAACTGGAGAACATATCAATTTCTAAAATTTTCTCTGCAACTAAACAAGTTACTAAGTTTGCTATATTTAGTTGATCAAATTAGTTATGGATTGCACAGTTATCTTGCGGCAAAGAGTGAAGCTGATCATTACGCGAGAGAATTAAGGAGGGAGCAAGAAGAAATCGTCACTGTACCTGATACTGGTAATTCTTTTCCCTCAATTTTTAGAAACTCTAAGGAATAGAAAAGAATAGAAAATTGTTGAGAAACTGAATTTATTAAATTTTTTCTGGAATCATCTTTCATTTATTTGGGAAATTTAGAAGCGGCTGAGGTAGCGGAAATACTTGCACAATATGGAATTGAACCACACGAATATGCACCTGTGGTTAATGCTCTTAGAAAGAAGCCGCAAGCATGGCTAGATTTCATGATGAAGTAAGTTCACAATCTCATTTATGTTTCTCTTTTCCTTCTTTGAACTTTTTGTCTTTTCCCTCTTGGTTTTTTTTTTTTTTGAAAAATATGTTTGCTGTCAAGATTGACAGTTTTAAATTAATATTTAGCATTTTTGGGTGCATGCATACCATATGAATTGAGAGAAAATATTTTTTAAAAAAATCAATTTAAATATTTGTGGATGGTGTCCATAGTATAATAGCTTTTTCCTGCTCTCTTCAGAATCATCTGGATTGTGTCTATAGTATGAGAATGCCGCAGCATGAATCAAGATTCTCTCATATTGTCTCTTTGTATTTTCTGAGAGATTGAAAGACAGAGTAGGATTAAAGACATAAATTATGAATATGTAAAATATATTTAGGGGAAGATAGAGTAACAAATTATAAATTATAAAAATAAAAAGTGAGTTCTTCAAAAAGTTTAAGTGGTAAGGCATCCACGAGAATAGATAGCGAGTTGAGTAGGCTTTTTGAGTGGGGATCCAACTTTTCGAAAGTGGACAAAGAGTTAAAGGTCCAGAGTCCGGTTCATGCGTGTGGTCCATTACAGACAAAATCGGTGGTTCCAATTTTCAAACAGTGACAACTTAATTCTCTTACACACTGGTTCATGGATTGCACATGGATAGGTCATCACTATCTCGCTTCTTTGCTGCACAGATTTTGGACGCATCTTCATAAAAGAAAACTAAATTATTTCAGTTTTGAAAAGTTAAGCTATTTGTTTACAATTTAACCAAATATTGTACTCGAAGATATGGTTAGTCAATTAGCAAATAGCAAGTGATTTACTACTCTTTTTCTGAAACATTTATTTGAATTAAGAGAATTATTTTCAGATATTGTTATCTTGTAGAACTTTATTTTGAATACAACTGCATTGTAATTTTAGCAACAATACTAATATTTAGACAATTTTTAATTGTGACTTTCATGAGGGCCATCTGTTTCAATTTTCGTGCCAGTTTACATCCGTTTATTGTCATTTGTTTCTGCATCGTATATGTATTATTATGGAAGAAAACTGTAGCCGTACAATGAAATTTAAAAGTAATATATTTCTTGATGGGAGGTTATTTTTTAATTATTAGAATACGTAAGTGTTATCTTTTTATCTTATATTTATTCAACTTGAACACTAAACTTAACAGCTTTTAATCTAAATTTTATTCCTTGACAAATGTAGGCCAGGGCAATTCGTGACAATATTGTCCGCGTCATTTTACCATTGGATCTGATGTGAAATATTGAATGAACTTGAGACAGCTGCATAATAATCATTTTAAGGATGTGACCATGCCAATGGGCGAATGTAGTGTAAAATAGTATAATCAACAGCTTACTTATTCATCAAGGCTAGACAGGATTTCCTCAGATTTGGAACTTCCGGGTTTGGTTAATAAATACATGATGTTTATGTTTACACTTCGCCTATACTTTTATTTCTTTGCATTATTCTCTTGGTTATGTACACACAAAGCTTTACAATCCAATATTCCTCATGAAACTTCTGTGAAGTTCCACAATACAGAGATACATACTGCATTTTGTAAACATGGATGCAGAATAAATAAAGTGACTTGTTTGACAGGTTTGAGCTAGGGCTAGAGAAACCAGATCCAAGGAGAGCACTACATAGTGCAGCGACTATTGCTGTAGCATACATATTAGGAGGACTTGTGCCTCTTGTGCCTTACATGTTCATTCCAAAAGCTACAGATGCAGTTGTGGCCTCCGTTGTTGTTACTTTGTTTGCTTTGCTTATCTTTGGCTATGCCAAGGGACACTTCACTGGTAACAAACCCTTCAAAAGTGCACTCCAAACTGCTTTCATCGGCGCCATCGCCTCCGCAGCTGCCTTTGCCATGGCTAAGGTCATCCACCCTTAGATTATTGCTCTTTTGCTCTCTCAGTTTAACCCCTTTTTTTTGTGTTTTTAGATTCGAATTAGGATTCTGCAATCTAGCATTTGTTACAGCCCTGTGAATTGCACGATAATTGTTTTTTCAATGTGTTTGTGAAGTGTTCGTTGAAGTTGATGGAAGCTAAGCTTGAACTTGGTCGGGAACCTTTACTGTGTGCTGTCATATTAGAATCGAAATATTTTTAAATTATAATTAATTATATGGGTTCATGACAGGTTGAGTAATATGGTATTCAAACCTTAATCGTTAAAATATACCTATATAAACATCAATAGAGAGGCGGTATAATAGAATAAAATAAGTTGTACACGTTTTTTTTTTTTTATCTATAAATGAGTTGTACAGGTAATACTTTTTGAAGAGGTAAATGAGGCAAGCTTTTTGAACAAAAAAAAGAAAGCTTCGAGACCTTATCAACAAAAATAAAGACAAGGTTTTGTGTCTAGAGGGATAAAGTGACTTTTAAATTTTAATTAGCTGCGGCAGCAGCGAGAGGTCCAATTAATCTTTACAAGAGTCGTCAGCCAAAGCATCCTAAGCTACTTACTACTTAGTTGAAAAGTTGCTGAAAGTCAAAAAAAAAGTAGGCTTCATTCACTCAAGGAAAAAAAAAAAAGTAGGCCTCCGACAAAAGAATAGTTCTCCTGCAGAATGTAATAGACAGAACGTACTAAGACAATGTAAAAGTATCCATGGAACCTACTGCCTCCTTCTACTCAATTATTCTCTCTCTAATCTCTTCAAACTCTGAAAGAAAGGCTTTTTAAACACTTGTGTTCTAATAAATAGAAAATTATTGAGAAGATTCGAAACCCCCCAATTTCTTTAGAGATTCATGTAAAGATGTGCATGCTATCCCCCTGAAACCCACCTTTTTTTTTTTTATGAAAAGCTAACTTGTAACTTGTTTTAATATACAAATAGAACATAAGATAATATATATATATATATATATTATTACAGAACATAAACATTCTTTGTTAGAACGTAGAAAGATCTAAAAAGGAAAAGGAACCATCTTTGCTTTTGATTCGTGACGTTTTAAAAGACTATTCTTGCACTAAACCTAGCCCCCATGATTAATGTCTTCCATTATGAGCTCTGGTAAGTCTAAACGGGAAAAAGAAAGGTAAGAATAAACAAGTGCTGCTAGATCATTTAATGGATAAATTACATCTGGGGAGACCGCATTTTATCCAAAACTATCACGCAAAACGTGAAACATAGCCTGCGGCCAAATCACTACAAATTAGCTTCTCTCCCTCCCTCACACACACACGCAGAACTACGCATATTTAGACAACAGAATTATGTTACATATCTTTCATTGAGGCATGGACTTTGTATATGCTTGGGCGACCTGTTAGTTTTCTCCTCCAGAATTCCCTACACATCAACTCTAAATATTTTCACTTCCAGGGTCAGTGGCTTCTTGCCTAACCCTGCTAGGTTAAACACACAAACATCAAATTCTTGCAGGTTATTGTCCACAGCAAACTGTTTCCACCCACTGGCCAGTCCACCGGTGTGACGAGTGGCTTCAAAGGTATATTTAGCAAGCCATTCGCTCTCTCCCACACGTAATATCACATCTTCAGATTGTAGAGGAAAATGCTCTGTCATCCACTTGGTAGGGATTGTCTAATAAGCAACAAAGAGCAAAAAATACAGGTAAAGCCAAGATAAACACGGGCAAAAATCCTCTAGGGTTCTTGTTGTAAAGTTCCTGAATAATGTGGAAAGAAAGTAACATAAAAGTTGAGAGTATATAATATTATTTTCCTTCTCTCTTATCTCTCAAACCCAAGAGGAAAGAAACTCTAAAAGATCCATATTCTAGCAAATAGAAAATAATTGAAAAGATTTGGATCCTGTCAATTTCTTGAAAAATTCGTAACTGCATTGAGAAAGATGCGTGTCAAACCCAAATACGTTGTGGGGTCTTCCAATTAAATGGTATCAGCCATTCCACAGGGTCACAAACACACAGCATCTCTCTCAGAAATTGAGCTGTCAATTTCTCAAGATTTGGGAAAGACCCAAATTCATTAAGGTTATATATAAAGCTAAAGGAAGCCAGAGAACAATTGGAGAGGACATTCAACTAGGGAAGAGAGAATAAAAAACAAAGTTTACCACATAGAATCTCCTGTATACGTGCGAGGGTCGCATGACTACATAGAAGCCATCTGGGGTGCATGCCGCTTGAGCCAATTGGAGGGTATTCTTCTTCGCATTATCTATCATAGCCCTTCTGCTTGAAGCATCTACTACTTCAACCATCTTATTTCTGCTCGTGGATGCAGGTTCAACATCTAATCATAATTCATTGTCGTTAAACAGCATTAACATGACCAAAATAAGGCTCCATTTCCACAAAGCAGCAGCCATATATATATATATATATATTTTTGGGTGTTTATTTCACATAAGATTAACTACTTCCTTTTAATAAAATTGTGGCATGAGAAATGGACTTCTAACATGGAAAGTCAAATTCTAGAAAAGACCTGTTTTCTCAAATCAAATGGCTTTCAAAGACTTAAAAGTTGGCCTCAGAGTAAGTATAAATTTACCAGGAAGCCAGTCAATTTCTCCAGCATGAGCATCAGATCGGTTAGATCTTCCTCTCCGCTTAGTTTGCTGGGCAGGGGTGCGTTCCACAGTAGCTTTCCGAGTCTTTTTACTTTTACCATGTGCAGATTTCTTAGGCGAAGCCACTTTTACTTTGCTATCAGAAGGGATATTTTCTTCTTCCAAACAGTTATCTTTGTTTCTCTTATTTGTAAGCCCACTGTCCCGAACAAAATAAGAAGCTACCTTCTCACATAAGTTCTTCTGGTCAAATATTAGAACATCAAACTGTGATTCACCATTGTACTTGAAGATCAGGAGATCACTCTCTTCCAAAAAGTGATCTTGCGCAAATTGTTGCCAGCCATCTGTGAAGTGCAATACGTCATCTCTAGTTGACAATCTGACAGTCCACTCAGCACCACCAGGACCTTTAAGTGTCACATTATCTGGCAATTTCCTTTTCAAGCTATCTGAAAACCTTTTGGGAAGTGCCTGCAGTATAAACTCAAAAAAGCTTGATAACATCAAAAGAATAGGAGAAACCATGTGCTGCAGCGAAATATTGGCAGCATATATTTGATATGTCTGATTACAAAGGTTGTTAAATCAAATTGAACCTCAATGATAGATATCCAACACAGAGATCAGAAGAAACTGATCACATTCGTTAATAACAATATAATAACCTTCAAGATTCTAACAGCAGGCTCCTAAAGAGACAAGAACTAGGAACTAGAGAAGGTCACGTTTTGTCTAGTGATTATGCAATGGAGGTTGATTTCGATAAAGGTAGCTATCAGCCAGCAAGTAGCTACCATAATGATAGTGTATTAGCTTGGCCATGGTAACAAAATGCAAGAGTGACATTGAATAGGCAATCGGTCCATGAGAGGGATGCTAGAAAATTGAAGGGCTAGTGATGGAATTTTCCCCTCTTTTCTCGAATAAAAGTTTCCAATGCAGAACTTTGACTGAGAAACGTTGAATATCAGTTAGCTTTCAAGCGCATTGATTGACTACTCCAGCAATTCTTACATGCCATAATGTGTTTGCACACGCGACTAAATAGATCCAATCCATACATATGTGACTCAAGTACATAAGTACAGATTCAATCTCCTGCACAAACACTATGTAGCATGCAAGAACTTTTCCTAATGAAACACGGTACATAATTTTTTTGGTAACATGTAAGGCAAGTAATTGGCTGAGTAGTGGTCATTAGACATCTTCATAGGCATATCGTCGTAGTGCGAGGACCAAATAATTTTCAATTCACACATCTTCGGTTCATTTCTACCCAATTACTCGTTGCTTTTTCTCTCTCTTGTTCCCTTCTAAAGTCCTTCTCGCTTTTCCCCTCTCTAAAGTGAGAAAATTAGGGTTCATGCAAACGGGTGGAACCCAAAAAAGTTGACAAATACTTCCTTGATGTGGGGAAAAAACGGAATGACTGAATATTCGACTTATTTCAGAGTACTAAATGAAACAAAAGCAGTGATCACTTGTGGTTGCAATCGGAGGATTTGTAGGAACTATAACAGCTGATCTACAGTTCATAACTTTATAATCAGAAAAGAGATACAAGAAAGGACTACAGAACCAAGAAAGTGAAAAGACCTTCGATGTACTCTGAAGCAATGCAAGGAATTTAAGGGCTAAGAGAGAGGAGTTAACTCCGAAATACTTGCAAGTTGGTATCAGGAGAAGTTATAGGAAGCCAGTAGTCAAAATTGTATCATCACCAGATAATTTCGGAAGAAGGTGATCCACAAAAAGAGGGAAAAGAGGAGGAAGACTAGGGACTTACAAGGTGTTGATCAAAACCGGGAGGGAGACGATGGGCAAAATGCGTGAATTTGAAATGGTTCCAGTAAATACCATCGACCCAAGATCTAGAGCTTCGGCTGGTTTGTGCCATTTCAACAGAAAGCGAAACGCAGAGATTAAGGACAAACAGGGTGGGGAAGGAGTTCGAGAGTTGCTGCAACTTGAACGCCCCGACCCCGAGAAACGGAAGAGAGAGAAGGCTTGAGGGAGGGAGCGAGGGGCACAGACAGGCACATTCCACGTGAGGTAAAACGGATCGAATGTTTATTGTAAAAATTACAAATAGCCAATAGGTGCCAAGAAGAAACTTGTTTCCAAACAAGTCCCATGAATTTGTAAAAACTTTGTAAGTAATGCAGGAAAAATATCAACCAAATATACTTAGAAGAAATTTATTTTAATTAAAGATTAATAAAATTTAAAATTGCATTACAGTCCATTAATTTTTAACTAATATTAACACTTATGTGAAATGATCAGCTTATCACTGAAGTTTAAATTGAAAAAAAAAAAAAAGTCACTCCTATTGTTATAACTATAACTACTAAACTACTACCAAATGCATTGTTTAGATCTATGTTTTCAATTATTAATATTAAGTATCTATTTAAATTTTAACAATAATACATTTAAAATTAATAACAATTCATTCGGGCTTTAACAAGTTAGAAAAACAAATAAGATGTGTATAATTATATATGTTAGTTCTTTGTCAACAAGTATTCATTTGTATTTTTTTTAACAACAACTTAATCAAAGCTAACAACAATTGATTCAGGTTTTAACAAATTATAAAGACAAATGTGATTGGCATAATTGTAAATGCGTTAATTCTTTATCAATAAATATTTATTTAGATTTTGACAATAACTCATTCAAAATTAATAACAATCCATTTGGGTTCTTACAAGTTAGAATTCTGATAGGATGGGCTTAATTGTACTTGTTAGTCCTTTATCAACAAGTATTCATTTAAATTTTGACAATAACCCATTTGTGATTAACAATAATACATTCAAACTTTTAACAAATAAAATACATAAAGTTTTATGACTCCTAACTTGTGATTGTCAATGTCACATTAATAAATAGTATTAAAAAAATAACAACTGTTGTTCTAAAATTAATAACACACCATTATATTAGAACATAAAAATGGTTTAGAAGTTTGGGTTATTGCTTTTTTTGTTGTTGTTATATATAATTAAAAGGTTAAGGTTGAATTTTAGCACTGGGCACCCGATATTCTTAAGTGAAGCAATTTTATCCTTGAACTATTTTTTCAACGAACAAAAAACCCCCTCTATTAAAGAACTATTAACTCTGTTATTATATGCTGACGTGGCATGTGCGAGGGGCCTATGCACAGTGATATGTAAGACTCTGATCGTATCCTTTTATGCTAATTTGTCCTTGAACTCATTTTTTATGAGTGTTGAGCACTTTAAAATATTTTTCTAAAAGCATTAGGTACCTAAAAATCTTATTAAAATAAAATTTAATAAATACTGTCAAAATATTAAATATTTTCATATTTAATAATTTAAATATTATTATTCATAAATATTCATTCCAAATTTATAAATTACTTTTTAAATATTAACAACTCAAATTAACATTTTATAAATTTATATATAAATTTTTATTTTTTATATATCGATCTTCGATCTTTTTTTTGAGATAGTGTCCAAATTGTTACACTTTTTGTGCTTGTCAAAACTTATTTATATTTTTAATATTAATTAATTTTATTAATTTTTGGGTCAACTAATGATTTTCCTTCAAAATATTTTACTGTCCAAATTAAATAGTCTCTATATGTTGCAATGTTAGGAGTAAAGTCAAAAATATGACAATTAGGACCCACAAAATGACAATAAAAATGTTAATTTGAAAAATAGCATTTATTCCATTAATGTGCCATAAAAAAACTATTTAACAAGAAAAAATAGAGAAATGAGAAGCAAAAATTTCTCCATTAATTTGAAGGTTCATTCCTTTTATTTTAAATACGAAATTGTAAAATACTAAATTGGGTGGTGCAATGCTTTAAATAGTAATATTTAAATTATTAAATATTAAAATACTTAATATTTTAATAATATTTATTAAATTTTATTTTAACAAAACGCTAAAGTGCTCAACGCTCTTAGAAAAAGACTTTAGAGTGTTTAGCACTCTTGAAAAAGAGTTTAGGAATAAATTAGCACTAAAGGACAGGGTCAAAGTCTTGCATGTTATTGTGTGTGGGCTCCACGCACATGCTACGTCAACATATAATGAAAAAGTTAACAGTTCATTAATAATGAAGTTTTTTGTTCCTTAAAAAATAGTTTAGAGATAAAATTATTCCAACTAAAAGTATAGGGTGCCCAACACTCTTAAAAAATAAGTACAAAAATAAAATTAAATCTTAACCCTATAATTAAATGAGTTTGGTGAACAAATAACTAGGCCACCAAGTTTTTTACAAATAACTTCCACCAAGCTTTTTAGATAGTGCCAAGAGTCAAGAAATCAAATTCTCCCTTGACTACCTTTAATTTACTAATAGGTTAAGGTATAATTTTTTCTCTAAACTATCTTCAGAGAAACAATGTTACCTTTAAACTATTTATCGAAACAATATTGCCCCTAAATTAATTAAATCGGAGCAATGTTACCCCCACCTTTTAAACGTCTATTACCGTAGCTAGTAGGACCCACTTTTCATAAGTTAAGATGTAATTTTTTCTCTAAACTATTCCTAAAGGAGCAATATTGCCCTCACATTTTAAAAATCATAAATTTGAATAAAAATAAAATTAAAATAATATTAAATAAAATAATACTAAATGTATATATAAATATAAATTTATAATAAATAAAATATAAATGTATATATAAAATAAATATAAGAGAAATATAAATTATAATTTTATACTTTATCAAATATAAATGAATATTGATTAAATTAGATATTAGTAGACTCAAAACTATTTTTATTTACAATTATAACTATCGATATCTGTATAAAAAATGATCTCAAATCATATTTTATACATGTGAATTATTTAAAAATAAAGTTAGCTTTTAGTAGGATTTAATTTTTAATTTTTTTTATTTTTTAAAAAATTAAAATTTTTTAATATTATGTTTAAAACCATCTAGTTTTCTAAAAACAGCTACGGTTCTCAATTCAACTTTAGTTTTTTGCTTAATAGTAGCTTAACTCTTGGTCAATTCAGCTTAATCATGAAAATAGTTTTTTGGTTCAAATCTAGCGTTAATGATGACTCCGATCGATAATTATAGGGTACAAATATAGATACTTTTAAGTCTACTCATATTAACTTAACCAAGATTCACTTATATTTGATAAGTTATAAAATTATAATTTATAATCTTATTAATTTATGATATTTTATTAACATACTATAAATTTTTTTCTTATGTTTATTATATATATATATTTAATATAATCTTATTTAATTTTATTATAATTTTATAATTTTTAAATAGTAAGGGTAATATTGCTTTTTTGATAATAGTTTAAGGGCAAAATTATATCTTAACTCATGAAAAGTGGATTTCATTAACTATAGTAACGGACGTTTAAATGGCGAGAACAACATTGTTTCGATTTAATTACTTTAAAGACAATATTGCTCCTTTGAGAATAGCTTAAGGGTAGAATTGTACCTTACTCCTTTGCCAATTATCACCCTTAATTAAAAGTGTCATCAGCATTAGAGCTCTGGTGACTCACCAGCGATAAGGGCTCTAACAACCTCATCTCTAGCAAGGGCTCGAATAGTGAGGGTGTTTTTTTTTATTATTTTAAACTTTAAGAATAATTTGGTCATTTTAAGTAAAAAAATTAATATCAATCAAGAACTAAAGGATTGTAGTATAATTTTAAAATTTATTAATTCTTAACTGATATAAATTTTCCTCAATGATATTTGGTTGATATTTTTTCATTAATTTATCATATAAAATGATGCAAATGGCATTGGACTTTCACTTGACTAATATTGATAGACCATCAAGCTGATGCTGAATAGTAAAAAAGTACTTTTAATAAAATATTAACACTTAATATTTGCAAGTTAAATATTATTAAAGTTGGTAATTTATGTGAGAAAAATTTTAGGCTAAGCCCAATTAGGTTTGAACTTCACCCAAGCACCTAAATAACACTTTGAATTTTTTTTAATACTCTCTCTATTAAAAAATATGAGGTATTTTTAATTAAATCTCACCTTTTAATAAAGTAATTAATTATTTTTAAACTAACCATATCTTTTCATATCTACTCTTATTTAATAGGATGTTTAACCCTAAAATACATATAAAGTAATTTATTTAGTATAGACATTTTTTTAATTACACTTTAAAAGATTAAAAATTTCTTACATATTTTAATATCTAACTCCTCAAAAAATATCTTATATTTTTTAATAGATGAAGTATTTAATGTATTAAATAATTACTTATTTAAGTTTTCATTCATTTTATACTAAGAGACCAAGTGTTTGAGTATAACAAAGTATATTGTTATATACATTTTTCAAAAAAAAATTAATATTTTTATATTTTTATTATTTCTAACATATAAAATATCTTAAAATAATATTTAAAATATACTTTAATATTAATTTTAAACTTTAAAATCAAAAATTTTTTTAAAAAAATGAGTTTTTCACATTTTTAAATATCCAAAAAATATATGTTTTGATGATAAAAATTAATTTAAAATTAAAAAATTAAAATTTATTTTTAAAAGTTAAAAAATTAACAATTCAAGTTGCCCAAATAAGCACAATACCCAAATGTTATGGTCAAGCTTGGTTGTATAAATTTTTTTATAAAGTCGGATTGGCCTCAATTGAGTCTAGCTTACCTCCGTAAATATCACATATTAACTAGTAAATATTCAAGGTTCACAAATAAAACTTCTTGCATTTACAAGCAAACCTCTTGTAATGTTAATACTTTAATATTTACAAATCAAAGTTCTAACTTATAAATTAAGATATTTAACTTGTAAATATGTGAAATTTAACTTTTTGATCTACGAGCTTGAATCATAAATATTAACCTATTAATATTATAAGATGTCAATTTATAAATGTAAAAAATTTGAGTTGTAAATCTTGAATATTTACCTATAAATATTAAAATACAAATTATTTAATAAACAATTTCAACAAAATTATTTCTTGATTACTCAACAGCGGTCGGCCTTCAATCAACTATTGCTAGTTAATGATCAAGAAATTTCAAGAAAAATCGTATTACAAAATAACAAATTCACCACAATTATTTACACATCCACAAAAATCACAAATTTTGTTTTCTTTTCTTTTTTTCAAAATGAGGCTTCTTTTTTTTTCTTTTTGTGTTCATTACTTTTGTTCCTCAAACTTTCTTGCTTTTCTTCTCTTGTACTCTTTTTTTTTATTTCAAAACTAAATCATAATTCCTTCACTTCATTTCCTAGATTTTAACACTTAGAACTTTCTATAGTAGGCAATGGAAAGACAAAGAATGAAAGAAAAATGGATAAAACTTAACAAGGGCTTATATTTTTTTTATTTTAAAATAAGGTTAAGGCTCAAATGGGTGAAACAATGGATTTATTGTGAAAAGGGATGAGTATTTGGTCAAACTAACTTCAAAAATGAATGCCTAAATTATTTTTGTATATGCAAATAGCCATTATAGGTCTCGATAAAGATTCAAAACAAATTTTAAAGATGGAATTACAATAAATATACTCCTTCTTAAAAGAAATGAACATTTAAACTCAAAATTTTTACAAGCTTTTTGGATAAACTATAGTTAATTATCCAAACTTAATCAATTTTCTATTTACAAAAATTCTAAGAAGGTAGCATTGACTTTTAATCAAATTTAATTCTTTCAAGCTCAAATCAATCAAACTTTAGCCACATTCAAAAAGAAGAAAAATAATAAGATGACTAAAACAAAATGTTTATGAGATTTTCAAAATTTTCAAATTTTTTCAATAATTTTTTAAACTATGTACAATTAACTCCTATTAGAAAAAGAAAAAACAAATTAAGGGCAAGAAAAATAGCAGATATGAAAGCAAGTACTCCTCCCCCATACTTAAATTAAACATTGTCCCTAATGTTTAAAAATGGAAAAACAAGGAGAGAAGGACGCTGAAACTCTTCTAATTAGCAAACGTGGCAAGTTGATAGATATAAAGACTCTAATAGAGAGAAGGGAGTGACGTATCCTTAAGAGAATATAGTACCTTCTAATAATGTCAAATAAAAAAATGGAGAAGTTAGAGACAAAGGATTTAGATACAGACCAGCAAGTAATAAGTTTTGAATTATCAATTATAATCCAAAAGAATAAGAGCTAAACTAAACAGTTAAAGAAAAAGGAAAAAAATCTAACAACAAGAGAAAAGTCAAAATTTCATCAGAATAGAAGTTCAAGTCAATAACAAAAGTAGCAGGAGAAGGAGCCAATGATAGAGCTTGAAGCTCAAAGTCTAGTACATTAATTCTCTTCCACTCTTCTTATTATTTCTTTCATGGAATCCAATTGTTGCTTCACTTAAATGGCTTAACTTTCATTTGATGATATTTAATTGAATTTCTTTGATATCTACCCTTTCTTAGCCATTCTTTAATGGTATGGTGGAGATGCGACCAAATTCGTAAAGCTATGGGTGAATGATGGCTGTGCAAGAGAACATGGTGCTTGGCCAAAAAGAAGCTATGGTAAACAAGGGCAAGATGAAACAAAGTAGCAAATATTGGAGGGTAGTGAATAAGGGTGACGGTGAACAAAGGCTTGATGAAAATGGTAGTGGACTAAGGCAATGAGGAGCTTTGGTAGTGGCTCTGGTGACGAAGAAGGAAGGACAAAATAAAGTTGAGTAACTAGTAAGGGAAGGAGTAATTGATGGCTAAAGAAACAAGAGAAGAGCAAATCTCTAGGATAAAATTAAAAACAAGAAAGGTGCAAGCAGTAAAAAGAAAAAAATATTTTTTTATGTTAAATGTATGGGAAAAAACACACACAAAAATAATTAATTTTCAATTTTTTTAATTTCAAAGTAATTAAAATAAAGAAGACAAAATATTTTTGAAGTAATTTTTTTTCAATTTTTTTAAAATTACTTATAAATTTATTATTATTACACTTGTATTAATCATAAATTTTTTTAAGATTTTTTTTTACTTTTCGCTGCAGCAAAGGTAGTCTTTGGAAGTTAGGCAAGCATTTCACAAAATCACCCTTCGCTTTAGCAAAATAAAGTTTCATTGCAACAAAAGTGCTATATGAAATTTTGGTGGAAAGTCAATGAAACATTTTCACCGTGGCAAAGGTGCTCTTTAGAATTTTGTTGGAAGACAGAGAGACTTTTTGCTAGAGCAAAATCTTCTTTCACTAGGGCAAACATAACAAAGAGCACAAGTAATCACAACCTTAGAAAGATACGCAAACAAAGCAAATACGCACCAAGAAAATAGACTAAACACTTCCCAATCAACACAACCATTATACCATACCCTCTTCCACACCTTCTAACATTTAATCGATAACTTTCAATCCAATCACTCATCAACAAAAGGCATTGAGTATGTAAAAATACATAGAAATTATCAACGATAGAGCATAAAGAAAGGATACTTCCTTGAAATGTTGTTCACTTGTTCTTTAATTTTAAAACTTGACTTTGAGCTTCCAAATTCTTCAGGAACTCTGCAATCTACAAACACACTAAATAAAAGAAGCTCAAACCAAAGATAAAGAAAACAAACAAGCCAAGAACACAAGTAAAAGGAAATTAAAACTTAGGTTGCCTCCCAAAAAAAAACACTTGGTTTATAGTCCTCAGCCAAACTTTATCAAATTATCAAGGTGGATTCCATTCATTCTAGCTAGACACCATTGTATTTGCAAGGCTTCCTGAACAAATTTGTTCTCCTTCTTGTGTATTATCATTCTTTACTCTCTTTTTTATTTCTTCCCTTTGCTTCTTTAAGAATGTTGAATTTGACATCTTCTCCCAATACTCTTATAGTAATTTGTCTTTTACAAACATCTACAATAGTTCTTGCTGTTGCTAAGCAGTATGACAAAAAATTAGTAGAACTTCCTTATCCTCCTTAAAATTAACTATAATGAAATCTATCATGATCATTGAGTTATCTATCTTCACCAAGACATCTGCAAGAACCTCTACTAGATATTGTAAGGATTGATTTGCTAGTTTTAAAATAACAATAGTGGATTTAGCAATCCCAATACCTAGTTACTTGTACATAAAAAGTGGCATCAAATTTACACTTGCTCCTAGGTCACAAAGTGCATTACCATTAAAAATATCTCCAACATCACATGGAATTATGAATTGTCCTGGATCTGGAGCCTTTGGTGAAATCTTTTGCTTTATCATGGAAGAACAATTTTCAGTAAGTGTTATTTCAAATTTATAGAATCTTTTCTTCTTAGATAATACATCCTTCATAAAGTTTGCATGGCTTGACATATTCTCAAGCATCTCTACAAATGGAATATTGACATTCAACTACTTCAACACTTCTAAAAATTTAGCATATTCTTTATCAATCTTCTTCTTAACAAATCTTTAAAGAAAAGGTAAAGTAAGAACAAATAGTGGCTTTAATTTCACCTCTTTCTCTATTTCCATTACACTTTATTTCTTTCTTTTTCCACCTCCTATGTGAACTTCTTCTTTGTTGTCATTCTTCTTTTGAGAAAAATTTTCACCACTCTTGACATCATGAGATAAGCCTTGACTTCATCCTTTTTTTTCAACATCCATTATTTCATTTTCTCCTTTCTTTTCAACAACTTAAAGTTTTGATGGGTTATTTACTAACTTTTTTCATTCTTTATCATGATGGCTTTGCATTCTTCTATAGGTTCTTGCCTTCTTGTCTTGGATTTTGAGTTGTGTCACTTGGAAAGTCACCTTGTCTTGAGGCATTTACAGCAATAGTTAACTAGCCAATTTAAGTTTCTATATTTTTTAGAGATGAGTCAAACCTTGTATTAATGTTTGCTTGCTCCTAATTATTCATCTATGCAATCATCAATTTGGCTAGCATATCCTCTAAATCAACTTTAAGCTGTTAGATAGGAATAGATTGCCTTTCAATTTGTGAGAAACCAAGAGGATTAGTTGACCTTGCACTAGAAATAGATACTTGGTTGAGAGATGTATCATTCTTCCAACAGAAATTATGATTGTGATGCCACCCAACATTGTAAGCGTTTAAGTAGTGATTGATATAATTGTTACCATAATAATTTCCAACATAGTCCACTATCTTTATTTGTTAAGAGAAAGGGCATTTTTTAGTAACATGTGCATTTCAATAAGGTATATATAGCATGAACTCCTATACACCTACCATTGAATTGATCAACTCGTGCTTCTAGGTGATCAAATCTCTTACTAAGGGTTTGAAGCATAGCAATAACTTAGGAAGATAAAGACTTATCAGCAACTCTATCGAGTAGTCTCCCAAGTCTCCTCTCACTATTGTTTTAGATGTAATCAGCAGGAAGATCATCCAAACAATTCCAATCATAGTTCACTGGTTGCTTCATAATCTTACTATTTATGATTGCATTCATTTCAAACTTGGACTTAGGTATCAATCAGCTATTGAAAACTTGAATCAAAACCCATATCTCTTGATTATGCCTAGGACTTTTCTTAACTAGTTGCTTGAATCTTTCCCAAGCTTCATACAAGTATTCCCAAACTATTGATTGAAGTTGATAATGTTGGCTCTAGCATCAACCATTTTTTTATGCAGAAAGAATCTAGATTTGAACCTTCCTTCTAATTCATCCCATGATGAAACACTACCCTCTTTTAAGTTGTTGAGCCAATTTTTAGCTTTTTCATGTAGATAGTAAGGGAAGAGGTGTGGACTGTAACATCCTGATTTTTATATAATAAAGAAATTGTAAAATTTAGGTTTTGAAAAAAAAATGATAATAATAGGAATTTATATTATTTGAGGTTATTTAAAAATAATATTATGGTTAGGTATTTAATTATGAATTTAAAAATTTAAATTTAAAACCACATAAGCAATATTTAGTTAAGAGATAATACATAAATAATTTTTTTTATGTGTGTGTTAAAAAAAAGAGAAAGTAGAAGGAATAAAAAAAAAGGGTGGAAGGTTGTTGTTTCTAAGTCTCATATTGGTTAGATGAAGGAAGAGATGAGGTGCCTTCATGTATAAAAAGGAGGGGGTGTGTGCATTAGAAAGTATGAGAGGCTAAGATGCAATATAGAGGAAATTGTAACTTATAGCCCAAAGGTTTGAATAATTAAATTCAGACATATAATTTTTTTAATATAATTTTGGGACTCACAATTCCATTTTTATATTATTTTTCTCTCTTCCTCTCACGTTGCTCTGCGTTTTCTCGCAAGGGAGGATTATTTTCTTTTTCTTTAGGTATGTTCTAACTTTCCTATTTAGATTAGCATTTAAAATTTATTTAATTACAAAATTAATTTTATAGTTATTTTCTAAATAATATTAGCTTTCTAGTGATATGATTATTTTGTAGGATAGAGTAAATATTTTGATTAGAATTTTTCTATAGGATAGTTAATCTGATGATATGATGGATTAAAAATATAGGTTAAAACTCTTAGGGATATAATAAATATTATAAAATATTTTCTTGAGGTTAAAACTCATGTTTAAAAATTTTTGAGTTAAAATCTAGATCTATATGGTTGAATTTATGTGGAATCTGAGATGTAGGGATAAACCTATGATTATTAAATATTTATTTAAGTATAAATAGGTATTTTTGAGGTTATAAAAAGGTGATTTGAGGCTTCAGGATAATTCTAAAATTTTTAATTTATTTTTGGATGAATTTTTAGAATATAAAAGGATGAAATTGTGATACTAGAAGTGATTTGAGGATAAAAAAATAGTTTATTAGGGTACGAGAATTTTAGAAAAGAATTTGAAAAGTTAAATGAGGTATAAATCTTAAATTAGTGTTAATATAGATTATAGATCTAAGACTTTCTAACTCTTTAAATTAGAGTTATTTATTTTAATGTAAAATTAATATATAGTATTGTGAAATAATTATGTAGATTATATTGACAAAGATAGTGGTGAAAAAGGAGTTGTGAAGGGGAACTTGTTATTCAAGACACAAGGTAACCATTATTAATATGTTGTGATGGGTGTGTTTGTGAATGGTTATGTATTGTTTTATTATTTAGAAAAATTATGAATTTATTGAAAATAAATACTATATATACTTGTTTGAAATTATTGCCAAGTGGGTTAAAAATTTATTTTTGTTTATCATAATGAGATATTATTGTTCGGATATATTCCTATTCAGATATTTGAATGATGCATGACTTGTCAGGGTATTTTAATGTATGGTGTTAATGGAAATTTCTGTTCGGTTAATTATTACCACATGGTAAGCCCTCATTAGACCCAATGAGTGCGTGTTGCTTGGTCCAACTCACCTTTGGCCGGGTGATTTGGCGTCCGAGCATGGCGAAAGGAGGATATAAGGTGCAGTCATGCAAATTAAATACTTGTTCGGTTTGTTTGAAAATATTGTTCGGTTAAATATTTTGTGTACCCACTTAGCAATCGCATGATTAGTTACAACCGCATGCATTATTACATATTAATTTTTGGTTACTGGGACTTTTAAGTCTCATTCCCTGTGGTTAATATTTTTACAGGATCGAGTCCGGCCGAGAAAGCACCAGAGGTGTAACTATGGTGTATGAGACACCATCTTTTACGTTGCCTCTTATTTTGGATTATACAATGTATCTTGTGCCAACTTAGGACATATCTTCTTTGTGAAGCATGTAAACTCTAATCCTTTTAATTAAAAGTATTTATATGACCAAGAGGATTATGTCTGTCCCTCTTGATTTATGATCTGATTTGAATATCATGCCATGAGGATTATGTCTGTCCCTCATGGTTTTAATTGCCTTTTTGGATATTTAAGACTTGTGTTATGTCTTGGATGTTTCATGGTAAGAAAATTTTCTACCATGATAATGGTTTTAATAATTTGCGAAAAAACGGTTTGTAAATTTGAGGGTGTTACAGGGACAAATAACATCTTAAAGAACTCCATTCTATTTAAAAGAGTCACAAATATCAAAAAAGTTGACCAAATGTCTATTAGGGTCCTTATCTAGATTTTGTACAAATTGGCCATTCATCTCAATTATCTTAAGTATGGTTTGCTTAATCTCAAAGTTGTTTGTTTGGAAGTCAGGCATTTTAATCCTATACTAATATCCTCTAGCTTGTCTATCCAAGAAACCATTAACACAAGGCCTATCATTCTCATCCTCACCCATTTCTTCTTTCGTAACATTTTTACCAGTTTGAGGTTAAGTGATTTTCAAGATTTCTTTAAGACTACTTGTTCTCATAAGTGTCTTTTTCAACTTGCATAATAAAAAAGAAGTAGATCAAAGATCTAACTGCACGAACAAGAGAAAATAAGATATCAAAATAAATGCTCAGCTAAAATTACTCAAGGTCCTATATTTTTAATCACCAATTGCCTAGATTATTCAACAATAGTGCCAAAAACTTGATGCACATAAATATGTTTTACTATAAGTGTACGAGTTAATATGCAATATGTTGGTATGTTAACGTTGATTTCACGAGAAATCAAGTAAAATAGCGACTTAGCAAAAAAATTTCATTTTCATTTAAGTTGAGCAAAGCAAAATTTAAATTTGATAATGCAAAATAAAAATTGAAGTTATAAAATTGCACTACAATTAAAGTTTCAACAACCATAGCTAATCAAGACAACCTAAGGTGGCTAATTCCCTTTTCAAATCATAGATCATGTAATGACCCAAATAAATTTATTAAATATTAATTTGTTAATCTAGAGTATTAATAGGATAATTATCTTCCAATTAATTACCCCTTTCTTGAATTAATATGCTATTTCTAATACAAATAATCAAGAGGAAAAAAGGCACAAACTCACTCTAATGTGATTATATGGGTCCAATAGGTATATTCCTATACTATTAGAAAATTAGAAATAATTATAATCTCACGTTACTCAAGCTAATGATCTAATCTAAATTTTTCTCTCCTAAAGCAAAATCTAAACCCCTAATTTTACACTCAATTATGGTCAAGTATTAAGTAGATAAATAAGCACAAGATTAAGTAAACAAAACTAATATTAAACCTAAATAAGTTGTTCAAACATGCTCTAATTTAAGAATTAGTTCATAGCTACCCTATATTAAGAGAAAATCAGCCATACATGGTTCTAGTGACAGCAAAAATTAGCAATATATATATATATATAGTAAATTAAAGAGAAGAAGGAGAAAAAAAGCTTAATCGAAGCAATCTTGAGCGAAACACTTAATTTTTCACTAAACCCAAGCTTCTCCAACCCTCTTTTAACTCTTTTTCCTCTACTTAGATGCTCTGTAGCTGTTGGAAGCGAGTAATAGTAAAAAAATGAGGTCTTCAACCCTAAAAGTTTGCTGAAGATCAAAACTATACATTTTATTAAAATTGTACTTCACTGCAGTGAAATGTGTTTTTGCTGCAGCAAATATGACCTATTTAGATTTTCTTTTTAGATTTACTTTTTAGATTTACTTCCTTGGACTTGGGACATGAAATTTTCATCTTTAGGCCCATTAATTGGGCCTCCTTACATGTATAAAAACTCAAAATTAATGATAAAACTAATCCACTAACTTGCAATCACATTTCCATGCCCATTCTCATACATAAGCATCCACTCAATCATATTTTTGCTAATCAATTCAAATAAATGACTTTCAATTACATTAAAAATACTAATAAATTTTGTAAAATATTGAAAGTCATCACTTGAGTTCCTCCTTTTAACTGTTATTATAAATTACTCCTTCTAAACTATAATATAAGTTTTCTATATGCTTTATTTGATTCAAAATATAAGATTTTGAATAGATATTATATATTTTTTCTAATTACACCTTACTTAATTGAATAATTAATATCATATTTATTATACTCAAGAGTATAAGTGAAAAGATATAAAATTTTTTAGAAAATCAAGATTCTAATCAATTTTTTTAAAAGCATAATTTAGTTATTAATAACTTACATTATAGTGTGGAAAGAGTATAACAGAAATTCATGACCCCTTCACCCTCCTGTCACTTCAAACAAAAGCATTAGTGTTTAACTTCACAAAGCGCTCCTCCTATTACTTCAATTCTTTTTGTTCAGTTTGAGAGAGCAAGATCACGTCCATGACTGCCCTGAAGACACAGTTTTAGTAGAGAAATGCTCTCAGCTAACTCCTCAAAGCCAACAAATTTGTTACAACTTGTAGTACAGATATCCCAATGAATATACCCAAATGATAGATTCCAAGGTTACGCGGTGATTTAATCCATTAACCTCTTTCTTCAAGGGGTAGGATCATGTTACTACCATTTACTCAAAAACAGATAATTCTCACCAATGCTTTGCATGTTCACAAGCTAATAAAGCTACGAGAAAAATTTATCTGTTTAGTCTTATATATTTAAATTACTTGCTTTTAATAGTTAAATTAAGACATTTATATTTTTTAATCAATTATTTATTTTTTAACAAATTCTTAATACTAACATTATTAATACATTAAAATTTACCTATATTTATTTAATTAAATATAAATATATAAAATTAAATACACAACTCTTGCCATAAACTTGTGTCATGGCTTGTCAAAAAAAGTTGTGTCACGGACCTCATGGCTACGGATCGAAGCGTTACGAAAACAAATTATTTCACATTTAAAAGACTATTTATTACCACGATTTTTTTAAACAAACAAGTCAAATAATTCTAAATTTCATTTGTATAAAAAAAATACTAAATTTAAATTTTAACTTTTGGGATAGTTAAGCAATATTATATGAAAGAAATTGTAATTTAAAATTTGGCTTGGTTTCTTTGAGACAGTAAAAAAGCATTGTAAGGAAAAAAAAAAATTAAATGTCGTCCAGACATTAAAAATAGATCAAAAAGATTAATATGGTTAGATGTAGTTATATCCATATAACTATAAGTAAATTTGACTTCATCAATAATAATAAGGACTAATATTACAGATTAATAAAACTTAAAAGACTTATAGGACAAAATTACATGGATTAATACTAAAACATGGTAGGAGTACATAGATCAGTTATTTTATTTTTCTAACTAAAAAATACTCCCTCTGTTCAAGGAAAAATATAAAATATTTTTAATTAAATATTACTTTTTAATAAAGTAATTACCTGCTTTCAAACTAACCATATCTTTTTATATTTACTCATATTAAACATTTCACAATAAAAAAAATCATTATCAATAGAAATATTTTAAAAAAAATAGTAATTATGTTTCAAAAAATTTAAAAATATTTTATATTTTTAAATATATGATTACTAAAAAATATTTTATATTTTTAAACTTTAGGGTAAGAGCATGCGATTTAACGTGGGATTTGAAATATGAAGGAAAGCCAGATAGTGCTGACATGTCCACTGAACTTGCTAGCTTGTAATCGAGAAACGCAGGGACGGCAGCCCAAGATCTTATCCATTCGAGAAGTCCAATGAAACAGGGCCACGTCAGAGCGCAGTATCTCCGTCTATCCAAACGGTGACAGGCTCTGAAGCCACAAATGTGTCATGTGGCTGCGTCGAGAATAAAAATGAGTGGGTTGTTATATCAGCAACCGAACAGATCCCTCATCGCAAAGATTTGATCTCTAGAGATTCCAGAAATGGCCACCTCCGTCATGACTTCCCTCCCTCAATTCAGTGGCCTCAGACCCCAAGTCTCTGCTGCTCCGGTTCACAACCTGGTTCGTCTCCGTCCTCTGATCTTCACTTTCTCTGCGTTTCTGATGTAATTGTATCCACTTGTTCGTGAGCTATAAGGAATTTGATTTTCAGGTTTGGGTAAAGAATGAAGAAACATGTTCATTTTGCAGGTTGCTGTGCCCATGAGGAGGAAGGGGCAAGGAGCTTTGGGAGCTCGCTGTGATTTCATTGGTTCCCCCACAAATCTGGTATTTCTTTAGTGCTCTCCAGGAAAGGATACTGAAATTTTTATCTTTTTAAAAAGAGCAATTAAAAGCTTTTTCACTGAATTTTTCTTTTTTTAAACCACTCATCCCGTACTTCTAATTTTAACCATAGTCTTCTAATTTTTTCCTATCAAATCGACCCATGTGAATTTTATTATGTTAATATTATTAATTACAAAAATTTGTTAGAAATTAAATAATCTATAAAAGATAATTATGTCTTGATTTAAATTTATAAAGTTAAGTGTATATATTTTTCCCTTGCATATTTTCAACGCTAGTTTTATCATTTTCGATGCTGAATTCTTCACTAGTTATCCTAAACGTTTTTAATACTATTCTGTTAAAAAATATAAAAATATAAAATATTTTTAATCAAATTTTACTAAAAATAATTATTTATTTTTAAATTAATCTTATCTTTTTATATTTAATTCTATTAAACATCCTACAATAAATACAAAGTCATTATGGTCATTTAAAAAAAAATCATAATTATACATCGAAAGATTAAAAATTAAAAATGTCTTATATTTTTAAACATCTAATCCTTAAAAAAAATACCTTATATTTTTTAACGGAATGAGTACTCATTTTTATATTTTCAACATTTATTTTTTATTGTTAAGTATTGAAAATAAACGTGAAGAATGAGTATTAAGAACATACAAGATAACTATTGAAAAATTTAAAAATAACTGATGAAATGTAAGTATTGAAAATAAAATTTAAATCCAGCTGAGTATGATGAGCTACCGTAGTCTGAAATTTCAAAATTTCAAGGTTGAGTATAATTAATATTGGAATTTAATTTTTCCTTTCTTTATAATTACAAATTCGTAGATGAATGGTTGAGAAAGGGTGGACAATGATGAGATTGTTGTGTGTGTGTGTGTGAATGTGGATGAGCAGATTATGGTGGCGTCAACAACCTTGATGTTGTTTGCCGGAAGGTTCGGGTTGGCTCCGTCGGCAAACAGGAAGGCCACGGCGGGGCTCAAGCTTGAAGTCAGGGACTCCGGCTTGCAGACCGGCGACCCTGCTGGTTTCACCCTCGCCGACACCTTGGCCTGCGGCACCGTCGGCCACATCATCGGCGTCGGCGTGTTCTTGGTCTCAAAAACATAGGTGCTCTGTAAACATCGCAATATACTTTTCTTTCTAATCCATCTCTTAATCTACTCTTCATTTCCTCGTTACTTTGATCATCGTCTCAACCTGTCCCAACGTCGTAGAAATTTAAAATCTAAACAGTAAAAATTATTTTGATGTGAAGAGGAAGAGAACAAGCCGAAGTGCATTGGATTCATTTTTAGCGCCATTTTTGAGAATATGAATATAATTCTCAAGAACTGGTGGCCACGTACAGAATTCTCTCTCTAGAGAACGTATAGAAGAGTCAATTCAATGCACCAAATAGGGTATTAAACGCTTGATATGAATTTTGCGGGGTATTACATAGGATCCGTTTGATTTTCTTACTTTTTACATTCAAAAAATAAAATTTTATTTTTATAAAATTAAAAATTATTTAAATAAAATATTTTATAAAAAAATATATTTTAAAAGTATATTCAAACAGTAATTAAAAATATATTTTTAAAATATAATTATTTAAAATTTTTAAAAAATAAATTAAAAAATAAAATGTTATTTAATCATACTACTTTAAATTTAATCTCTTATTTTTTATTTAAAAAATTATTAATTTATTAAAAAATAATTATTATTTCAATAATAATAATTAAGTATCTGATTTTAGCATTTTAAATTAAATAATTAATTATATTAATTTTTAACATTAATGTATAATAAAAAATACAAATCTTTATCATATTTTTTAAAATTATAAATTAAAAAAATATAAAAAATTAGAGATCAAATTTTTAACATTATAGATTAAAATTTATGTTATTTAAAATATTTATCACATTTTTTAAATATTTTAAATATATTATATTTGTATAATAAAAGTTATAAATCGTCATAAATTAATGTCTTTTTTAATAATTGTACATTTAAAAACACATTTTAATATCACAAACCAAATAATTTTTAGTGTAGCAAACTAACTTTTAAAAAAATATATCAAAATACAAATTTCATTACAACAACTAACTTTTATTAAATTGATTTTTATCAAATGAACTTTTATCAAATAAATTTTTGACAAATTAAAAACAAAACATACACGAGCATCTAAAAATGCCTTGAAATGATTTCCTTATAATAGGATTAGTTGAATTAAATTGAAAAAATATAACTTTTGACACTTGTATTTTGTTCGTGCTTTGTTAAAAACCCTTACATTTTTTTCTCAATATTTTAAGTAACTAAATTTTTATTTTTTGATATTTAATGTCCCTTGCACCAAAATATAAAAATATAAGAATTTAAAATACAAAAAAAATACAATATATAATAAAACACGAGCAAAATCATTGCTCAAAAGTTATACTTTTCCAATTAAATTACAGGTTATATTATTTATAATTTATAAATAATACCATCTTGATTTGATATTAAATATGAAAATTGATACACATATGTCTTATTTTCGCGGCAAACGAATCAATATCACCGAAAAAGAAAAAGCCGACTATAAAGGAAACTAGTATCCAGTAAAGAAATAGTGTTTGTTCTGCTCAGCATTCCAAAATACCAAATTAGACGTTACGATATAAGATTTACTAGCAACAAAAGTTGAATCATAAAATGGTGACAATTCTTTGGTCTCTCGATTCAAAAAGTGAAGGAGAAACCATTCTTTATTAGGTCTTTGTCATCTTACTAAAAAAAATTCAGTTTGCTTACCAAGAAAAAACATCACATTTTGTAATACAATTCCTTTTTTCCCCATTCCATTCTGTTTTATTATAGTCATTAAACAAGACTAATGAAGCCTATTAGCAATTAAAATAATCATCAACATATAAATCCACAGTAAATCACATCATTTATAAAGTATGCAAATAATACAACTTATTTATAAAAATTCTGAGCCATATACCAGGAGCCAGCATCTGACACAAAACGAAGACCTTTTTGAAGCCGGAATGAGGGCGAGAATATTGATAAACTGAGTTTAAAAATTGTAACAGATTCATATGGAACAAGGTATCTAAATATATTATAAGGCATCGGTCACCGCTTAGTGTGGCACCATAAATAAATACAGCTCTTTTCAATAATATTTTCTCAAATGATCCTACAAATTCAACTGCAAAATATATTCAAAATATTTAACATTCCTAATAACAGCATTACCATATAATTCCTCCAAGTACTTGTCGACAGTGTCAATTTAAGACGCCAAATCTGTCAGATAACCAAAATGAGAATTAATCCATTGACAAAACTTCGATTTACAAATAGTAAAAAGATCAACAAGTTACATTTTGTGCGGCCGCGCCTAGACCTCTTTGCAGTAACATATCTAAACATGTGACTGAAGAGCAGACTACACTGGTTTTAAAAGATCAAACCAATGGGAGAGAGATGGAAGGAGGAATTCTTTGATTATATCTTAATACAATACTTGAATTAAGTAAGCAAAAATTCTCTGGCGCTGAATATTTATTTCCCTATTCCTAATTTACTTCAGAAGCCAAGAGTTCCATGTGCTCGGCTAGAGATTCCAAACCCTGCAACTTCTCCAAATGAATATCATTAGCATATACTTCCCATCCACTCTTCTGAGTTTTGTCCATTTCTGGAATCAACCCAATACAATTTTGGGATTTATCAGTCAGCGTTTCACATATAGCAGGCTCAATCTCCATTCTGTTGTTGGTGGGCCTGTCACTTTCCGGATTTGAATCTTCAGCATTTTCAGCAAAGGGACTGCCTAAAAGGAGCCGTTCCCAGGCATTATCATCAGGTGAATCTGGTAGAATAAATGGAGAATGATTGTCTATTTGACACAATTTTTCGTCCATGAGGACCTTCAAGAAGTCAGAATTGATGAAGAAATCTTTCAACCCATCAGTACAGAGATTGGGTTCCAGTTGCTCATCTGAAACAAGAGATGGTGTGACTACAGGCTTCAATTTTTCACTCAAAGGTGGTTGATACTTCATTAACATCCCATCAGAAGCAACCGGTTGAACATCTTCTACACCGTGTTCCAACATATTGCTTGTCTCAGTTGTACGCCAAGCGTTTTCCTTGCGCTGAAGCAGCTGGACCATGAACCCAGGGACTTGCATTGCCATGACTAAGAATGATAACATCTGTTGCTGATTCTTTTCCATTCCGTGAAGTCGATTTGTCAGGAGCAGCAACTTGTTCTTCGATGATTCCTGGTGCTGCCTAACTTTAACCAACTCCTGTGTAAGAGCATTTCTATCAGTTTTCAAATTCTCGACTTCTTTCCATAGGTTATGGTTTTTAACTTCTTGACAAGGCACATCACGGTTCTCTTGCTGCTGTGATGACTTTTGCTGATATGCAATGTGTGGATGTTTTCTTCTCAATATATTCTTCAGTAAATGCTTTTGACCTCTGATAAAGTCATCATTGGCAAATTCCCAGCGATCTGTATCAGTTTTCCTGAAACCCTGATAGTTCTTACAGTGAGTTATTACTGACTTTTAAAATCATACAAGAAATTAACTTGCATACAAATAATAAGAACAGAAAATATTAGAACCGAAAAAGAAAGAACAGAAAATATGCACTGTATGATATCTTCAAGTAAATAGGTCAATAAGTAAAAGGAAAACCAGCTAGGATCCTTGATCATAACTCACCTTATGCTTTTATATCATATCATGATCAAGTTAAGTGAATAAATCATCCATTCATTTGATTTCACAACATTCTGTCCAGGTAAACAGTTTCAAGTTGGAAGTCGAAGATGCATTAAAATACTTACAAGGTTCAAGTTTTCTTTTCTTTTCTTTCTCTTTTTTAACCCGTCCCAAAAAAAGAGTAAAGTTTGTTAATGTTGATTTCTATGACAAGTAAAGAACAAACACTAAAAGAACATAATCAAGCTTCTGGGATTCATGTACAGAAGAGAAAGATAACTATAATTGTAATACACAAAGGATGGGTATGTAAGGGGCAACTGATTGCATAAACCATCGAGAATACATAAACCTTTGCAATAATATTATGGAAACGCTAAAATTTCTAATAACTGATACAATGTTCTGAACTAATTTCAAGGCAATATGATCCTTCACATTAGTCAAAATTAATAAAACATGATAAATAAGCAATGACTATATGATTTTTCACACCAAAAATTGTTCAGCTCTACGGTAATGTGCAGAAATTCGAATCAGGTTAAATAGTTTATTCTGCTGTAATCAGGATTTGAGCCCTCACAACTGCCACATTTGTTTTTCCAAATTATGAATGAGTCACCCATGTCAATGTTTTCACCATGAATTGGACAACACTGAACTAGTATATTACTGAGACTATAAGTTACCCTAGCCCCAAAGCTGAACTTATAAGTATTAACTGACCATAGTGAAAGGACTAGGCTTTGCCAATGAAATGTGTCAATTTGTATTTTCTGTATTAGAAGTAGAAATCTTGCTAGGGTTAATACAGATTTGCAATTCACAAGAGGAACACATCATAATGCTGATCAATCTAGCTTTATCAAGATTCACCAAGCATCACCTTCGCTTTTTGACGTAGAATGAAAAATCAAGCTATACTTGAAGGATACGGGGGATGCTGAGGAGAGTTTATGTCCATAATATGAACTATCTATGATGGAAAATTTTTCTTCCTCCCATGCAAATCCTAGCTGAAACAAACCTAGATTAACAAGTCAGATTCTCACACATCCATATTCTCACACCTCGCTTGACACTTCTCTCCTGGGGCCAAATCTATCTTACAATGAAGTAATGAACAATTACAACAAACCTTATACTCCCTCAAGAGTATAATATATGTCAATGGTAACTAATTCACGTTTTACAAAAAAATATTAGTTGAAGCCTTGTTTTTCTAAAAATGTCCACATCTTTACATTTATGCCCTTAAGTTTTCCTAGTAACACATGCAGGGTCTTTAAGTATGAAGCATTTGAAAACAATGATTATAAAAAAAGCAAGAGTATAAATGGTAAAAAAACATAAAATTTAACCAACACTCTGTATTTTGGACCAAGAGGTGCTTCTAAAAAGTAGCTTATATTATGGTCCGGAGGGAGCAACGAAAGTACAGAACAATGCAGCACACATATTATCCAAGAGAAACTTTATTTCAAAGCAACGCAAAAGGTAAGAAAAAATAATGAGAAGAAAAGAAGGAAAGAAAGAAAGAAAAAGAGACTTGGTATTCAAAATCCCAATCTTCCATCCAAAACCACTTCCCCACAGCATTTGAAGAAGTTGATTAGATCTAGATACAAAAAGGGAGAAAGCAAAATCTAAGACCCTGCATTCAAGAAGTAAAAGAACAACAACTATCTTATGCTTTGTGTACATCTCTAAAAGTATATATATATATATATATATTAAAGTTAAACAGAATACCAGCGTAGCCAGAATATTCATAATAAACTTCACTAACCATGGCTGCCAGGTTTGGGAAAAGGAAAAGGGAAGTTACCATTGCTACTTTCCAGTCGTATCAAGATGAAGTAAAAAACTAAGGTGATATCATCTTCTGAAGGTTCCAAAATTTTCCTTCTTTCCTAAGGGAGTTCTCTTGCATCCCACAAGGCCCCATTACCATATTGTAACAGAATAATGACAATATAATATCACTATTCCCACAAGAAAATGCCCCAGCATCTCAACAAACAGACAGGTCATGTGCGACTGTTTCAATTTGTCCATTTCACGGTGACTTGTTGAGCTTGTGACATTTGTAGAGCTAGCAACAATTCTTGTAACATAAAAATCTAACCCCAGGCAAAACTAATATTTCAAAATACTTAAATGTAAATCCGTTGCAAGCAAAACTCTCTATCCCCAGGCATCATCAATGGGTATAAAGAATATTCTAGGATCAGGTGACGGAGCAGCATTCCGATGCTAATGTTTGAAAGGTTTGAGGTTTTCCTTATATCGGCAAAAAGGTGCCCTTCATTTTCAACTATGTAATGCGTATATGAAATAGCAAAATACTTTGCAGTAGAAAACCCACTGAAAGCACAGCACAAACATCATCAAAGAAATCCTTAAAAACCCGATTTGACCCAGCCTCAGAAGCACTACTACACAAACGCTATTACAATTACGGAGTAATTTGAAGCGTTGTGTCACATAAGATACTGAGTGTTGGATGCAAATAGACACCATATATATATGGCTCAATTTTAAAGCATCGGTGTTTCAAACGACCTGATTAAGCAATATATATATATAAAAAAATACAAACAATACAACGAAACAGAAAAATCCGAAACTCGACATTTCAAAACAACCGAGCAAGCAACGAAGGAAGGAAAAATGAAAGAAGATACCCACATAAATATTAAGTTGCCTGATGAAACTGGAGAAATTGTTGTGCTTGAAATACTTGGGAAGCAAACGAACGGAGAACTCAGTCATGTCCCAGATGATAAAACTGTCATTACTTTTGCTCCAGGATATAAGCGAGTCGGTCGACTCATCGTCCACCATCTCATAACATTTTTTCAGGAAAGGCGCCACAGAACCGAAACCATTGTCGGCCGATTTCACCATCCCTTAGACAAATTCCCAACAAGAAATCCCGATTCGCGCAAAAACAGTCGGATTAACCTGAATTCTAAACCCAAGGTGCAGGCAAAGTCTTGGTCGTTCACTTACTTTTGTAGAGATGGAAAGAGAGAGAGGACTAGAGAAGCACAACACTGAACAGTGAAGAAATGGAGGGGAAATTTCGCGTGTAACGCTGTTGCTGGAGAAGGGCGGTTCAGAAACTTGGAATATCACGATGACTTGAGGACTGGGCAATTTCGCTTTCGGTTCGGCTTTATGTGGGGAAAGACCCAAGAGGCGAAGACCAGCAATAAATAAATAAATATTTTTCCCCCTCTAGAAAATAAGAGAGAGAGTGATAAATAAATCCTTTGAAGAGTGACAACTTAATCCCACAAATTGTGATCATATTTTTTAAGCTTGAAGGAACTTAATTATGATTAAAATTTTTAATACAATAATTAAAAATAAATTTTAATTTAAAAAATTAAAAAAATGATGAGAAAAAATTATAAATATTTAAATCGTCATTTAATGGATCAAATTTGTGAATTACAAAATAAAAATTGTAAACTAAAAAAACTTGGGAAAATAACAAAAAAGTTCTTTCAAATTATATTAATAATAATATAGTTATTTGAAATGTCATAATTTTGCTGAAATTCTTCAAGACCTCTTTGTCAATGAATTTATAAATTAAAAAGATTATTTTATTCTTATTAATAATTTTTTATTTACTATTTAATTTTTGTAATTCTTTGAATAAAAATTATAATTCTTTAAATAAAAATTGTAAATGAAGTATGTTATTTTGAGAACTTACTTTTTAATAATAGAAGTTATATTTGACAAATTTTGATTTTTTGTCTAACTCTTGAGATTCACATAACAAAAGTTATTATTTTTTACGTAAAAATTATAATTAAGACTTATTTTTTTAATAACAAAAATTACATGTGATAACTTGTGATTTTTTATTTAACTCTTACGATTCATAGAATAAAAGTTGCGATTTCTTAAATAAAATTTATAATTGATACTTATTATTTTTAGTAAGAATAAAATAATTTTTTTATTTTAAAATTTATTGACACAAAAGTTCTTACTTTCTAAGGATTTCATTGAAATTATAATATTTTTAATGATTAAATTATCATTTATCTAATTCAGAGGAGTATATTATCATTTTCTAAAAAAATTGTTAACACTTTATTTATTGAAAAAAAATGTTGAAAGAAAATTATAAATATTTAAACCACTTTAATGGTTTGTTGAATTAGAATTGCAAATTTCAAAATTAAAATTGTGAATAAAAAACTTTATTGTATTATTTTAAATTAAAAGATATTTTTGTCATTTCATAGAAAAATTTAATAACAATTAAGTCTCTTTAAATTTAAAACATTAAAGATATTATTACATTTCACAGGTTCAAAATATTATTTTTTTTGGAAGAATTTATTTATCATTATCCCACTAAACAATCAAGTTATCAAAAAAAAAATGTAGATACATATCTTACAATTTTCACAAAGTACAAATTTATAGAGTGCGTCAAGATACAGATCATTTTCAGTGTTTTCTTCTCTTTTGTCTTTTTTTTTTTTTAATGCCACAGATCCTTTCATGGGAAAAAAATGGGCCTTTGGAAGGTACAAAAAAAAAAATGAAAAAGAAGGGCCAATGCAATTAAACTACACGGCTTGACCAAGTTGATGGAGGGAGAATGCACCGAATTTGCCACCAATCACAGCTATTGCTTTTCCAACCGTCCTTTTCTCTCTCTTGTATATGTTCACAGGAAAATGACCGTAACTTTGGGACATTTTACATTTTAGAGATGATGGTAGAGAAGGATCTCAAATTTTAATATATTAACAAAAGGATTTTAAAAAGAGAAAATATAATTATCAATTTTTATAATTTTATCAACTTTTGCTTTTAATTTTTATAATTTTTTTAGTATTTTAAATTTTACTTCAACAAAATTGAGTAACGTTTGTTATTTAAGTCCTAATAATTTTAATATTTTTAATGTTTTTAGTGTGTGTATAGCTTTTAGTTTGCTAAAAGTCTATTTGACAAAAGTCAGTTTGATAAAAGTTAATTGTTATAAAAAATTTATATTTGAATAAATTTTTTTAAAAATCAGTTTAATAAGTTAAAAGTTGTTTGAATTAATAATGATTTATGTTTTTAAATTATACTTTTGAATATGTAATGATAAAAAGGACATTGATTTATCATAGTTGGTAATGTTTGTTATACAAATATAATATATTAGAAATTAGAAATGTTTAAAACATGTGAAAAATTTTAAAACAACATAAAATTTAATATATTAAATAATAAGAATAAAAAAATACTCCTTTCATTTAAAAATATAAAGCAGTTTTAATCGAATCTCACATCTCAATAAAGTTATTACCTATTTTTTAACTAACATTATCTTTTTATATTTACCCCTATTAAACACCCTACAATAAATATAAAGTCATTATCAATAAGGATACTTTTAAAAAAAAGTAATGATTACACTTCGAAAGAATAAAAATACTTTATATTTTTTAACATCCAACTCCTCAAAAAATGTCTTACATTTTTTAACGAAGGGAGTATAGTTTAATATTAGAAAAAATTAAAACATAATAAGGGTATCATGATTATTTATAAAAGTAGGTACAACCCAACTCCCGTTTGTAATTTTAAATCCATCAAAAAATAAAGTTGACAAATTCACATTTCAACCCCATCTCAACCCACATTTAAAAAGTCATTTTGCTCACTTAAAAATTATCCAAACAACATTCACTACTACAAAAATGACTTTTTACAGCAGTTAAAAATAATTTTTTACAGCGGTTAAATAGGTGGTATTGTTACAGGGGATGTAGAAAGTCTAACTTTCTATATCGGTTATACGATCACCATAAAAAATATATATTCTACGTTGGCTAACCATAACTGATGTAGAAAATAGTTCAACGATTGAAAAATTAAAAGCTGGAGCTCTTTCTACAGCGGTTGTGTTGGAATCGCTGTAGAAAGTCCTTTTTTTACAGCGGTTATGTTGGAATCGTTGTAGAAAGTTTGCTATTTTACACTGAATTTTACATTAATTGATGTTGAATATTAATTGCTACACCGGTTATGGTAATAACCGCTGTAAAAAGTGTATTTTGTTTTTAAAATAAACATCCGTATTTTTAAATTTACCCTACTCTGTACACAAAAATTACCACAGCCAAATCAGACAACTCAATTTATTTATAATTTTTAATATAAAATTAAATTAACAACTATCTAAAACTCAAAGTTATCTATGAACTATCTAAGAACTATATATTGAGCTATTCAAAATATTGTGTCAACAAATATTTTTAAAAGTTGTCTATAACTAACAAACTTCTTAAATTGTATGAAACTTTCTACAAAACTCACAAATTCTCCCTAAAATAAGTTGCCCAACATATATAAATGTCTTCAATTTTAGCTTCGAGGAATGGATCTGAATTGTCAAACATCTAAAATATAATTTGTAAAAGAGACTTATTATGTACTCTCAAATAACATAATAAAATAAAACTCTTAAAAATATATTTACCTCTTTTGTAAATTCAATCATACCCAATGTGATAATGTTGAGCATATATCTCATGATATATAGGCCGCACAAATTCATCTTCACTGGTTGTCTATGGCTCTATATAAGAATAAATCATAAGAAATTAATAAAAAAATCTTAGTAATTGAACCTATTCATAAAGTATAGCATTACCTTTGGCTCAATCCATGTAGGATCCTTGAGCTCATGTCCGTGCTTTTGCAAGATCACCATTTGATATGTTTTCATTGCTCTATATTCAAGATCACCAAGTTAATAACTAAAATATTTAGTATAAATTATATTAAATATTTTTGCACAAATATACTTACGAGTCTATCATCTTCTTCATTTCCTTCCTAAGTTTGTAATAGAGGGAACATAAGAAGAAAATAGTGTTTCTCTTCATTGAAAAAACAAACAACTGCCAATTGTCCCTGCAAAATATAGCGAGTTAAAGTAAATCTATATCGAAAAAATTATTAATTACAAATTGATCCTTACAAGTGCATGTATGGAGCCATGAAAACATCTTTCTGCACTTCACATATTCTTTGCTAGAGATACTAGGCCCTTAACTCCGAAGTATTCCCTTTCTCTATCATGTGATGTGAGCAAAGGAATCCGAACTTATTACCTTTGCCTGATGTGATGCACAAATGATAAAGGTACCTACAATAATGTAATTGTGTTAGATCACTGGACTTGATAATTAAGTTAATTTCATTAAAGAAACACAAACTTACATCATAAATAGTTCAATGTGTGGTATGGTAAGCCGACTATCTGACAAAAGTCCAAGCAAATCTTCCCGTTCAATTGTCACTATCATATCTTTCTTACCCACAACCTTCGGATCCATTTCTAAATCTTTAAATTTGAATGATGGATCATACGCCATTAAGATCATTTGTTGGTGTGGAGTTAACGAGGGTTTTGGAAATTTCAGGAGATTCGGCAAGAAAAGCTATTATACATAATAAAAAAGAAAGAAATAGTTAGTAAAAAAACATTTTAGGAAAGCTGCAACATAATAAAATTACATACCACAGGTTGAACCATATTCACAAGTCTCTTGGGCCACAAGATAAAATTGCCAACAACTTCTGCTACAGTTTTCACCCTATTAGTAGGGAATGAAACCAACTCGTTTGGCACTTTTGGATCTTCAACCACCACTCTTACTTGATAATCTTGAATTTGCTTATGGTGAATGGTTGACCCCAAGTTGTAAACACTACCAAGAGCAACCAAACGTCTATTAAGATCTTCTAAAAACATCTCGTATGGTTCACCAATGTTGTTACCAGAAGGATCCTCTGACACACGCTCAAGAACATTACTCCCTTTTATGTTATGAAATCCAGGAGATGTATGAATTGGTTCAGTAGGCGTCTCCTGTCGTGAGCTCATCATGCTCATCATCTCTTCCTTCATTTGCTCCTTCATTTGTAAAAGCCGGGCCTCGAATAAAGCTTCAAACTCTTCTTTAGCTTGCTATCTCACAGTGGATATCACTATTTCAAGTTCTTCTCTAGTCACTACACCTCCTGAGTTGGGGCGTAAAGGTGCTCCAAAGTAGTCTCTTATACCCATACCATGTCCAACGCCCCTCACACGACCCGAATACTCTGGTTTTCCTGTTACAACCGTCAAGATATCATTTTTGCCCTCTGGAATGAAACTTCCTTGGGCTTGTTGCTCCTTAAGAGTGTCCTGTAATATAAAAATAATAATCTTAATTAATATTATATATAATTGTATAGAAATTTAAAGGGACAAGAAATAATAACATTACTTACAATCCTCTCAAAAATCTCATGCGCCGTCTCGCTTGTATATACTTTTTTGCCTCCTTTTTTATATTGGTGTCCATATCTCTATTTCTCCTCTCAGGAGACAGGGGATGGTGGAGAAAGGAGTATGGAAGGATTAGACTTAGCTTTTTCTTCTCTCTTCTTCTGTTTCTCTACCATCAATATATTATCAACCCTAATATAACCCCCACGAGACAACGTGTGGGGGCATTGATTCTATCGAATAATTTCCTGCCCTCTAGCTCGTTTTTCCTATTAAAAAAAATTAATTTTAAATTTTATAGTTGAAGTAAAACTAAACAAAACTTAAATTAATTAGAAATCAACAGACTAAAGCTTTTTCAAAAGTCCGAATCCTGACAAATTCTTACCAAGTATCTTCATCAAGGAACTGGTACGTGTCGAGAGGATTAGGGGGAGCCTGACCCTCTGGCACCTCAATATGGATATATCTCCTAGCAAGATCAGTCTTGAAATTTCTCCGGCACATTCCACAGTAGGAAATCAACCTGTGTCAGCAATCTTGATTAGAAGGAACATCGTACTTGAGCTGTAATTAAAACACAAGATGATAATTAGTAATTTAACAATGATATATAACTACATGCATAAATTAATTACGTACCTGGATACTTTCTCATATCTGGTCCTTCACACGTTCTGGCACATCAGGCCAGTCTTCAAATACAATAGGGGGCTTGGTACAAGATACGAGGCTAAGAAAACTAACAAACTTGGCCTTGTGTTCCCCTATCGAATTCTATCTCCGATCAAATTGGATTGGTAACTTGTGCCCAGTACTCCTACTTAATGTCAAATCTCTCAATTGTGTGCCATGCCTACCTCTCCTCACAGACTGGCTCTCACTAAGGGTACTCTGACTTGAGTCATCACCAAGTGGCTAGCCAATAGTGGGCTGGCTCTAAGTGTCATCACCATGTTCACTTTGATACTCCATGTTCCTATTAATTTATATAGATTAAATTAATTAAAAAAAACAAATATAAGATATTAAAAACATAATATAAATTTAATTGAACTTAGAAAATATATTTTAATCTAAAAACTAAATTCATATAGGGATATTCTCCCATATCCCTTCATGGTGATCATTTCTTGTAGCATGTTTGTCATCTACTTTATCTATTACATTTAAAATTGGTAGCCTTGATGAGAAAGTAGGGGTTTTAGAAATATCAAAGCTTGATTCTTGATTATCATCACTATCAATCACCATTTTTTTCAGTGCTATTGACCAATTTTTATTTTTTAGATCTGTCACATAAAAAATTTGTTTAGCTTGGTCTGCCATGATGATAAATGGCTCATCCCTATAAGTTAGTTTTTTAATATCAATCATTGTAAATTCTAACTTATCATCATAAACATTGTTGATGTTAACCCATTTGCATTTAAAAATAGGAACTCTAACTTTTGTATAATCAATCTCCCAAATCTCTTCAATAACCCCAAAATAGATTCTTTCTGTTAGTTTAGGTTTCTTGTCTTTTGACCCAGAGAAGTGAACAACTTCAGCCACTATCATAACCCCACTATTTTGCACTGTACTCTTCTCATCCAAGGACTTTGTGTAGAAATAATACCCATTAATATCATACGCACTCCAACATATAACATCAAAGTTAGAACCTCCTGCCAACCATTTAATTGTATCAGAAACGCTACTTTCATTCAAAACTTTCTACTTGAACCAATCTACAAAAGTCTTATTATGCTCTTTCAATAACTTTTATTCAGTCATTCTCATTCGATAATTTCCTGCATTTAGAAGTTCTTTGTAGAAGAAATGTGTTCTTTAACTTTATCAATATTATTCAAGATATATAAATGTACTTCTTATAATTCATCATGACTCATGCTCTTTATTGATACTCTACGTGTGCCTTGACCTAATTGCCTCTTCTCACGACGAGAGTTAGGAAGTCCAATTGATTCTATACTTGACAAGTAATTAGAGCAAAATTCCATGGCTTATTCGGCAACATATTTTTCAACTATCGATGCTTCAGGTCGATATGGATTCTTGACATACCCTTTTTGTATTTTCATGTATCTCTCAACTAGGTACATCCATTGTAAATAAACAGGGCCACACAATTTTACCTCCCTTACTAGATGCACTATTAGGTAAACCATAATGTCAAAAAAAGTAAGAAGAAAGTGTATCTCAAGTTAGCACAAAATTATACAAGCTTCTTGTTCTAACTCTTCTAGTTTACAAAGATCTATAACTTTATTGCATAAAGCATTGAAAAAGAATCAGAGTTTAGTTATTGTAAGTCTTAAATCTTCTTTCAATATACCTCGAATAGCCAAAAGTAATAGTTATTGCATCAAGACATGGCAATCATGAGACTTTAAGCTTATTAGTTTCAACTCTTTCACAAACACAAGCTTCCCAACATTTGAAGAATACCCCGAAGGAACTTTAATTCCATATAAACACTCACAAAAATTTATTTTCTTAGACTTACACAATGTATGAGGGGTTGGGGGACAATAAGTTCGCTTACCTTCTGGTCTCAGGTGTAAATCCTCTCGTATTTCTATTTCTTTCAAATCCAATCTTGCGTTCACACCGTCCTTGGTCTTTCCTGGTATGTTTAGAAGGGTTCCAATAATACTATCACACATGTTTTTTTCCACGTGCATAACATCAATACAGTGCCTCACTTTAAAATTGTGCCAATATGGAAGGTCAAAAAAGATAGACCTTTTTTTCATATGTTTTTTGCACCAATGTTTTTTTTAGTCTTACCAAAGACAATATTGATATCTTTCACCCGTTCAAACACTTGATCCCCAGTCAAAGCATCCGGAGCATGATTGTGCTCTTGGTGACCATGAAAAGCTTTCTTCAATTTATGATAAGGGTGATCTCGTCTAAGAAACTTTTGATGGCCAAGGTAGACTGTCTTCCTTCCATGTTGAAGTTGATGATAGTTTGTGCTTTCTTCACAAATTGGACAAGCTTTATGACCTTTCACACTATAGCCAGACAAATTCTCATATGCAGGAAAATCATTTATAGTATAAAAGATCATAGCATATAACTTAAAATTTTTCTTCCGATTTACATCAAACACTTCCACACCTACCTCCCACAACATTTTCAAATCTTCAATTAGAGGTCTTAGGTAAATATTAAATCATTTTTAGGTTATTTTGGTCCTGAAATCAACATAAATAGTATCATGTACTTCTATTTCATGCACAACCGAGGTGATGGGTTATTAATCACCAAAAGAATAGGCTATGAACTATATATACTACTGAGACTATCATAAGGATTCATTCCATCAGTAGAAAGTCTGAGCCTCAGGTTTCTTGGCTCATTATCAAATTCAAGAAACAATTGATCAATTTTCTTCCACTGAAGAGAATCGGCTAGATGTCAAATTTTTCCATCAAATATCTTCTCATTTGCATGCCACATCAAGTTCTTCGTATCATCAGTATTTGCAAACAAGCGCTTGAACCTTAGTATAATTGAAAGATACCATAAGACTTTTGCAGGAGCCCCCTTCTATTTGTACCGTGGTGCCTCACATTTCGAACACTTCTCCTTCCCTTCAAGCTCTTTTCTGTACAACACACAATCATTAAGGCATGCATGTATTTTTTTATATTTCATACCCATTAAACATAAGATCTTCTTAACATCATAATAACGATTTGGTAGTATATTGCCTTTCAGCAACATTATTTGAAGTAACTCTAGCAACCAAGTGAAAATTTGGTCACTCCACCCAACTCTTGCCTTTAAGGTAATCAGTTTTAGCACCTTAGATAGCAAACTAAAATCAATGCACCCCGAGTATAGAGGCTTCTCCGCGTCGGTGCACAAGTTATCATACACATGTGCTCGTTCAAAAGCTTCTTTCCCCCACATTACGGATCATGTCCTCTAACCGATCTTCATTCATATCTATTTCATCATCTAGATTATCAATTTCCACGTATTAAGACGTGTTATTATAATTTTTCAATCGTTTACCATGCCAAATCCATACTGTATAATTCTTGCAAATCCCATCATAAATCAAGTGCTTTCTTATTTCAGTAGGACCTAATCTCCTCTCATTCAAGCAATTAATACAAGGACAATAGAACTTTGCACTATTGTCAACAGCATTTTTCTTAGCAAATTCTAAAAATTCCTTCACCCCATTATCATACTCATCACTTGTTCGTCTAGTATTCATTCAACTACGATCTATATGTCAACTCCTAAAGAATATACTAATGTTAAAAATTGAACCTTCTTAAAAATGACCACATGCAAACAACTTGATGAGGCCTTCTTAAAAACTAAATTTAAGCAATTCAAGGGAAAAGAATGAATTTTAAAAAATTTTGACAGAATCTTCCCTAAAAATTAAACCTCCTAAGACTTTTAAAAATTTTTAATAGAGAAAATTGATGATTCTAAACCAAATTAATGATCACATGCAACAATTTAAGGCTTTATGAATCTACTAACAGCACTTCCAACAATAATTAATATCATTATCATCATATATATATACACATATTAGCCTAATAAATTAATAAAAAATACAATCAAATAAAAAATTATCTTTACAAAAATTAAGAGCCATACCTAATCAATCAAGAGTGGCGACAGTAACAAGAGGAGGAGGAGGAAGAGGTGGTAGAGGCAAGGGGAAGGAATGGCAACAGAAGAGGGGGGCAGCTGCAAGGGGGGGGGTGTGGGGATGAAGGGTGGGGCCTGACGGGGAGGGGGAAGGGGAGGGCGGTGCGGGGGGACAAGGGTGGGGACGAGGGGCTAGGGGGACGGGGATGAGGGGGGACAGGGCTAAGGAGGGGTGCGGGGGGACAAGGGTAGGGACGAGGGCTAGGGGAAGGGGGACGGGGGGACAGGGTGGGGCAGGGGGCGAGGACCGAGGGGGGTGGGGATGAGGGGCTAAGGGGAAGGGGACGGGGGGCTATAGGGAAGGGGATGGAAGGAAGAGGAAGGATGAATGAGGGACAGGGGACGAGGGAGGAAAGCATGAGTGAGTGTTCTGAAGGCACAAAAATGAAGGAGGAGAAGCGCAGAGTTTAAAAAAAAAAAAAAATTGAACCACTTTATACAGCGGGTCATTATGCACCCACCATAGAAAGGACCCGCTGTAGAAAGATGATTTTCTACAACGGGTAAAAGCCACCTGTTGTAGAAAATCATTTTTACAACGGGTGCAAGCACTCGCTGTAGAAAATAGAGTTTCTACAGGGGGTGCAAGCCACCACTGTAGAAAATATTTTTAATAGCGGTTGCCTTTTCGCTTGGTGTAAAAACTATAATACACGTTGCCAAAATTACAAAAATACCACTGCCTTAACTTTTTGCATTATTTGCCTTTCAACCGATGTAGAAAGTGCTCCTTGAATTTCATATTTTTTACTAGTGATTTAACATCCCAAAAGTTAAAAAGTGGACTTCAAATGCCAAACCTTGATTACCTAAACACACCCTTAGTCCTTATAAGGATTGAAAATAATGAAAAAAAATACAAAAACTAAAAATAAAATTTGAGAACCAATGATTATGTTTTTCCTTTTAAATAATGCATTATGAATCAAAATGATTTTTCTTGTTCAAAAATCAAAAGCATGGTGTGGCACTGTGCTTTAAAAAGACTAAATCAGTGCTTGATAAATTAGTTGTAAATCAACCATGGAAGTTGAGTACATAAGGTAACTTTAACTACTTTATCGAAATTAAAGAAAAACATTTAAGTCATTAACTTTGTTTTAAAAATAATAATAAACTTCCAATTTTACCCCAATTTGAATGAAAAATTCTCAAATTTGCATCACAATCTCTTTAATAAGTCCGGATACTGGTAATATTAAAAAACATAATTAAAACCCCATTAAGTTTCTTATAGTACTTCATTTGCAAATATAAGGGAAACTAACATATGTTTCTTTATTTTTTTATTATAATCAAAACTACAAACTTCAAGTAGCATTAATTACATTTTTTCAAATTGCCTCTCATAAATGGATATATAATTAAATTGGAGAAAAAGTAAATATTAATTATATATTAATTATAAGGGTATTTTAGTCCAAATATTTTAATTTCAGACATAAACTGTGTGAGTTAGTTGAAATTTTTTTATATTTGAAAATGAAAAAAGTATTAAAAGCCAAAGAATTATTCTAAAAAGCGTCCTGTAATGGAGACCATGTACGTATATATATATATATATATATATAAACACACACTCAATAATAATTCCTTGAAAACCATGACTTCTTCCCCGTGGTAGTTAACTTCTTGTTACCGGCCTATTTTCCTTTCTTCTTGTTCTCATTTAAAGGTGATAATACGAGCCAACTTGAAAGTTACGATCGAGTTGATCCATTACGAGCTGTGAGTTGACAGAATTGGCGTGCCTCTTGACGGGTTGGGAAAATGCCAATCTAACGGCAACCTATACATAGGTGTGTGAGGTAAGTTTTTTACATTTTTAAATAATTTTTTTAAAAAATTTAATTGCAAATTTTTGAAAGTTAAATTTAAATTATTTCTATATTTTTAGAAAAATTATATGATTAAACCAACATCATAATTTGCAAATAAGAAGATAATCTATTTTACACAATTATTTTATCAATATAAAAATAGTATAGCAATAAAAAAAAGAGAAAGCAAGCATGAAATTTTGCCTAACATGAAATAAATAATGTCATGCTTAAAATAAGTATAAAACAATAATTTTTTATTAAAAATTTAGAAAATAATTCAAAAAAAGAGACTAATCATGGGTTGGCGAGTTAGCCGTCACAAGTTACAAGTTAGGCAAAATAGCAAAATGAACCCACCTTTAAATAGGTTAAAAAATTTTAATTCGACTTATCACTTTTTGATAGGTTGGCTTGTTGAGTCTAATCATAAGATTGGCTTTAATGTGATTGTGGTTAATTGAATCATTGTGTTTGAGTTCTTCGATATTATTGATGGAGGTGGTGACTCAACTTGTGGTCATGGCAATAAAGAAGGGGATGATGGGGTTTTAATAAATATGAGTCACTTTCAACATATTTTATCAGTATTAAAAAAAATTTTAAAACTCATTAACTTTATTTTAAAATTTAATAAGTTATCAACTTTATCCCTATTAAATATACACACTTCAATAATATATTTTCTCTCTTCAATATTCAAAGGGTAAAGGGTATAAAAAATTATAATAAAAATTTAATAATAAACTTATAAATAAAACTAAAAAAATTCTTAACTCTGACCTTTAAGTAGCAGCAGAGGAACTATATGGGAGCATATGAAGGATGGCTTGCAGGTAGAGCTGTCAATTAGGGCCAGGGCCTAAACGGGCTGGCCCTAATAAGCTCGATTGCATGTCAAGGTTTCATTTTTTAAGGCCCTCAGGGCCTCGGCCCTATTTTTTAAAATTATTTTTTCAATTAAAAATTATAAAAAATATATTTATAATCATAAAAAAAGTTATTATTCATAAAATTAAGTTTAAGAAAATAAATTTAAATTAATTTACACCACAACAATAAAGAAAACTAAAATATGTAGGTCTAATATCAAATAGTAACATCAAAGTGAATACCAATAAAAATTAAACTTAGTTAATATTATCAGCTAAATCTTAATAAATAAATGATGGATGGATGAATGCATTTAATATATTCATTTCTTTGAGTTATGTATTTAATCTTTTTATTTTTTTTATATTATAATTTTAAAAAAAATTATAAACAGGCCTAAAAGGGCCGGCTCTTTTATTTTCGAGCCTAAAAGAGCTGGCCCTTTTAGGCCCGATTTATCTTTTTAAAGGTAAAATAGAAGCTTGATCCTCAATTTTTTCGGGCCTAAAAGGGCCGAGCCCGTTTGATGGCTCTATTTGTAGGGATAATTAACAATTTAATGCTCGATTCTCGATCTCCCCCCGCCCCTCTCTCTCTCACATCACACACACATACACACCCTCATCATTTCTTGTTGCTTCTAGTGCAATAGGTAGTGGTAGCTCATCAAGTCTATTGCAAACGCGGGCTTATTCTAATCCGTATTTATCATATACCTCGAATATATATACCAATATAATGTTTTAATTGATTTTTGATAGATCATCAAGCTAAGAATGATGGAATGGACGATTCACTCGCTTTCTATGGAAGAAGGTTATTATCTCTATCAGAGTGAAGGAATGAGATCAATCAGGTTTAGGTACTTTCACAATTTTAAAAGGGAAATTAATCTTATCATTTGCATGGTTCATCATTAATACATATTGCAATGGAAAATATCTATAAAATAAAGGTTCATATACATACATACATATATTTGTATATGCGCTCACCACTTGAGAGACAATGAAAATAGTAAGTTTTGAGAAAATAAAGAATTGAATAGAGAGAGTAAAATAAACATTCATGAAAAAAAGATGATCATTGAACATTACCACATAATCCTTCACTTGAATGATTACAAATCTAATCAACCCTTAACTTGGGTAAAGAACATGAACTTAAACATGGGAACCAACCATAAACTGGGGACCAAGTTAACCTCCCTCTCTTGAGGTAGGATTTCAACCCGTTAACTTCTAAACACAATATGACACCTTTATATATATAGCACTTAGGCATAACTAAGGTTAACACTAATCACTCATTAATACTCTAATATTTTAACTCCCCCTCAAATTGATACCTCTTTAACTATTAGTGATATTAATTTTTATCTTCCTAGTAACTCTCCAAAGCTCAGTAGATTAACATGAAATAAAGGAAATTGTGTACATTAGAAGGGGAAAAAAATGAGATCGAGCCCATCACACACACACGCACAGAGTCTGCAATATTAGAGATCTAGATCTCCTTCAAATTAAAACAATTCATCAATCTAATCCAAAAAGCATGATCCTGTTATAATTAATAATGATAAAAGTGCTTAACCCTAATTCAGCATTCTAAAAGGTGAAGTCCTTATCTCTACTATAGATAGAACTTACTGCAAGAGAATTTTCCTTTTTGTCATATATATTTTGATTCGTGACTTCTCTATCAATCGGCACAAAGATCTGTCACAGGCATGGGACTTTGTGTATGAGTAAGGGAGCTTTTGGTCTGACAATCCCTTAACAAGAAGATAAGATAATAATATATATACTTAATTAGATGCCAACACAAATATAAAGAAGGTAGTGCAGAACACATAATGCTCATTGCCCTAGATAGTGAGATATTGAAGCAGCTAGCTCTCTAAGCTTCTTAAAAGTTGATATCATAAACCTACATTGTAATACAATCCTTCTGACAGCCCCACAAAATTAACTATCCTTGCTGACAGAGACACAGACACAGACACAGACACAGAGAGAGAGATTGCGTGGTGGTGATAGCATATCTTTGCGCTAATTAATGACATGAACCATCGTCAAAGATTCTTCTTGCTGCTGCACTCTATAGCATCTTGTGGCTTATTATTAGTATCATTATGATCATTCGGGTTGCATAGTTCCTTCAGCTCAACGTGCATTGAATTGATGAATGCTCTTGTTTCTTTTGTTGGTTCTTCCATGGCTTCTTTCAGGCTGCTCAGTGCCATGCAATATGCTTCCTGAATATATAAATGCATGATTCCCCAGAAATATATATATATATATATATATACGGTATATATCAATTCGTGTGTATATATATATTAGCAGTTAAAACCTAATAGGTACTTAAAATTTAATGCGGACGTAAACATCATATGCTTTAAATTTGGACAATTGGTATAATACCATGAAGTGATCAAGTTCTGTAGAACTTGGATTGTTTGTGGCTGTTTTGAACTCAGAAATTGTCTTCTGCTTGCATGCAGCATCTGTTATATCAAACTCTCCAAATTCGCCTAACCCCACCTGAAATGAACAATATTGCACTCAGAGGGGGAGAGAGAGAGATAGAGAGAGAGAGATGCATAACAAATGAACTTAATTTGATTCAGTGATAGCTAGTGTTCAGTTTGTTTCTGAATTGAAGCATATCTGAGTTTAAATTTCTGAGTCATTAATTATAAGCGAAGAAAAAGAGGGATGTAGTTCAACCCTGAAAGGCTTCTAATTGCTAATCTGATGATGATAACTGGTTTAATTTTCCTAGCAAAGCAGTGTAATCTGACTAAACTTCCAGCTGAATATGTAACGAGGTCGATTCTGTCTTCTTTTCTTCTCTCTGAAAAAGATACACTTGAAGTGACAGCAAATAAGACTAACGGATCAATATTTTCTTTTTATAGCACATTCTTTCTGCAAATTCTACTGAAAGATAAGAAGAACTAGATTGTCCCTCTATGTTTTCCTTGTCTTCTTTCCCATTAATAGGTAATAAAACATAGGACTTTACGATCCCTAGCTTTACATGTGTTTCCATATATGGTGTACATATATAGCTAGCTTAATAATAGCCTCTTGTCACTTGTACTCTGTCTAAAGACCTAGCGTGTTCCACAAACACCATGGTCGCCGCTCTTCAAATCCACAGTACAGGAAAGAAAAACATGAAAAGGAAAGGAAAAAAGGGGAATAACGCAGACAGAGCATGGAGAATAAAATTTAGATACCTTCAAACAGTTGAAGTGAGATTCAATCAAAAGGCCATAAAGAGGATGACTGGAAATCATCTTTTTCAGAACCTCATGATCATCGCTTAGTTTCTCTCCGTCATTTTCTCTCCCACTTTCATATCCACCAATCCTACCACCCTCCATATCCATCTCTCTTACGCAAACACACAACACACAGCAAGGCTCTAATCCTACACACAAAAACACACATATATATACAGTAGCGGTGATGTAGAAATTGAATTATGACAAAATTACAAATAATACATCTCAGATAAAAGAGGTCACTATTATGGTTCTTGGTGCAAGTGAAGTGTAGCAGTAGCTATCAACATGTACGTACGTTCCTTTTTTTTGTCGCTGTTGTTAATGTAGTTACTTACTTATGGTGAAAATATCAGTATGAATCTGAGTGCATACATATATAGATATATAAGGATGAAGATGTGCATGGAAACACGATAAAAGGTGAAAGCAATGTACTATGCAGACCTGTGCATACATGGACTTTTTCGCGACGAAAGGAACTTGTCAAGGCTTAGTGTTACGATTAAAGTAGCTTTCAAAGTACTTGCGACCTGCAACTCTTTTTGGCTTTTTCTGCATTCCCTTCCCTTCTTACATATTCCCCTTTTTGACTACTTCTCTTTCCTTGTTATTTATTATTCTTGTTTATTCTTTTTTTTTTTAAAAAAAAAACATCATTTCCCCGACCAGAAAGGAATTGAAACGCTAGCTAGCTTCCTATAGTAATTCCCATTTCTTCTCAAGCAAACTTGATCCAATCTCCAAGGTTTTCAGTGGAAGCAGTATTTTATTGGTTCGATTGTGGTCGAACTAGTCATAATTGAATGCGTTGGATTCAATTTGAAGGGATACATTTTGAATTCAAAGTGAAAAATAGTTTTAAATTCAAACAATAACTATTTTGGATAATTATTCACATATATAATCTTATCTTTTATAGATAACCACTAGTTTAATTTAGTTTCATATGCATGGAGAAAAATTCTACCAATACCAACAGAAATTGTATCTAGTGAAAGAAACTAATCTTTCACAACATAGCAAAATAAAGTTTGCATTTTTATTAGAAAAAGTGTTTGTATTTAGGGTTTAATTGTGCCTAAAATAAAATTGCTTTTAATAAGAAGCCTAATGCATATACACAATAAAAATAATTTACAAAAAAACTAATGTATGAAATAAATTAAAAAAAATATTTTAACGTAATATTGATTGTTATAGGGCTGAAGTGGCAGACAGAAAGTGTCACAGGAGGAATTAGACGTAGGTGCTGATGATTATATACGTAGGGCTGCTCAAGAACATGTGGCATGGCAAGTCTCCGAAGCAGCTTCTCATTGAAATCACTTATAACCAACCATTTCTCGGAATTCATGCATTCACGTCTCCAACAAACTGAATCATTTAAGTAATTTAATTCACTGCGGGCGCGCAGTGTATGCTATTGGGTGAGGAGCCTCACTTAGAAAAGTGTTCTTAAATACAATCAAGGCTTGAGTCTAGTAAAATAGATTAATTCTTTATATATAACGAATTAATGTTTAAATTTGTGTTGAAATAAGCATTTATATTTAGTGTCGGATCTTGTTTCCAACATGATTGTTTCTTATGGGAAAACACATGTAAACAGTAAAAAATATTAAAGAAAAGTGTTCTCAAGTGTTACTCATTGTTCTTAATACATACACTCCATTTAGTTCTAATTATATGGTAAAGTTAATCAAGTTCACGGTTTTTCAAGGAATGGTAATTAATACCTCAAACTTGTAAACGAGTGTCTGTCATGTATTTAGGACTAATTATTAGACTTCTAAAATTTTACCTTATAATTAAGATTAACAGGCACACTTTTTTGTTTTTTATTGTTAGAAAACCTATCATTTCTTACTTTTTTTTATTACAAGCAGGATCACCTATTTTATTAAGTATTTATTATATATTTTTTAAAGCACCTTTTATAATTTATATTAACAAAAAATAATTAATGCATACTTATATTGAGTAATATAAGGCATTTTAGTCTACTTTTATTTATTTTTAGATATAATTATTATGATTAATTAACTTTCTTAAATTGTGTGATATGATTTTTTTTTCATATATAAAAATAGAGAGAGTATAGTACCTAATTTTTTTAATTTTAAAAAGAAAAACTAATCTGCAGGTCCTTATTCTTAAGTTAAGACTTATGGGTATAATTAAATCACTCAAATTGAGGTGGGAAGTTAAAATTTAGTTAACAACCTTAATTTTTTGAAAAAAATTCTTATCGTTCTAGGCTCGATCATTTGATGAGTTAGTTTGTATTTTTTTTTAGTTTAAAAATTTAACAATCAACAAATGCGTTAAAAAAATAAGAATTTAATATTTATATAGATAAAATTAAAGGTAGCTAGTGGGGAAAAATACTGACGAATCAACTCTGATATATATATATATATATATAGAGAGAGAGAGAGAGAGAGAGAGAGAGATGATCTTTTATCAAATTAAGATTTAAACATTGTCGGTGCGGGTGATGATAAGAATGTTTAATGATGAAGATTATTCAAATATATATGATTTTATGATCCATTTATTTGTATGTCATTGTGTTGTAATTTGATTTGATATCTTAATTAACGTTCATGCTGTAGTTTCATACACTTTTTTTTTGGGGGGGGGGGTATATAGTTTTATAGAAAAACAATAACAACCTATAATTACGGGTCAGCCAATAAATCCTTATCTTATGGGCCAAACCTCTGAAATTCAGAAATTGAAGTCTATTCAATTACAAAATGAGGTGATTCAAACTTTTATAATAAAACTTGTGATAATTCAAGTCTATTTAATATACTGAACTAATATTTAAATTTTTATTAAAAATAATGTTCACATTTAATATCAAATCATATCTTCAGCACAGTTATTTTCAATAAAAGAACACCGATATCTACAAAAGAAAATGTTAATTTTGTGAGACCAACCTATTCCCCAGTTCTACCTATTAATCATATTATTTTATTTCGTGAAAAAAAAAAATGCTTGGTTCACACAATGCACATGCACGAGTTTTTGTGCAAATGACCCATATGTTAAATGTAATAACTAATATGCGTATATACTTATAAAAGAGAAAAGAAAGCAATTGCCGGGCCCTTGATTCAACTAGCAAAAGAGTTATATCAATTTAATTAGAATTTTTAAGTTTAAGTTTTGAGAATATAACAACATTAATGATAGCTTTTACATGAAAAGATTCAAGTCGCGATCCCTAATCCAAATTAGTCACGTCCATGTTAAAATTCCTTCAACTTGACGTGAGTCAGGTTACAGAATACTGGGTATTCTATTTAAAAAGAAAAAAGAAAAAGATGAGGGAATGGTCCATAGGGTATGAGCAAGTGAGGGGAGAAACAATCCCGTGGGGCTCTGCCTGGACTTACTATTGATGACGCCAACATTGGCAGATTGAATAAGCAACACTTCCAGTTCAGTCCTCAGTCGGACGCCATATGGACAAAACTTTGCTATTTGCATCACTCCTTCATATCATATGTGATGCTGCCAACATTAATTATTCACGCCTGATTTTGAGTTTAGAGAGTTATTTAATTTATTTACAATTTAATTGTAAATTGAGATGGAAAAAAAATTTCTTATGAGGGTTATTCTCAATTAATTTTAACAATTAATGCTTGACATATATATATATATATATATAATGTTTTAGCAGTGGAATGATGATGAATTAATTGATAGTAATAAATTATGTGAACAAATTTAAAAAGTTACTATTACTATATATATAATGTGAACACCTCAAAATTCACGAAATTTTTCACCATTTATCCTCAAGCAAGTTAGACAAGACTTGCCCAATCCATAAGTGCTTTTGTTTATCTATTTTTATTATTTTCTGGATGAACTTTACCTTTTGTGTACCATTTGCTTGACTGACATGTATGGAAAAAGTGCTTACAATTTCATTTGACATGTTACTGTTTAGTTTTGGACTTTTGGTCCCTTGTGTTCCAAACTCTCATTTCACACTATTTCATGTGTCTCTCTCTCTCTCTCTCTCTCTCTCTCTCTCTCTCTCACACACACACACACACACACATCACGAGTATGGTTTGCTGATAATAGAAATTATACAAAGAATATAAATTCGTTTAAATTACATTTACATGAGGATTAGAAATCAAATATTCAACTTCTTAATTATGTAACAAAAGCTATTGTTAAGATCATAGGGCATAATTTAAATGAGAGTTAATCACATAGTATGTCACTGTGGATAACACGTGTTTGTTTGTGTATTCTGTGTGTGTGTGTGTGTGTGTGGAGTGTGGTAGTGAGTTGAGTGGCTTCAACTTGAAGGACAGGAATTTATAGACCCGGGGCTTCAGCAGTTGCAGAGCATAGCTAAATTATTTGACAAAGGGCCTAAAGGGTTGTGACTTGTCAGAAACAGAATTTATAATTAAACATTTCAATTTTTGTCCAACATATTTCTGTTTTATTTCCAAAAATTAGAAAAATATATACACCAATATAATATGTAGATATTTTTTTTAAAAATATAAATATATTCCTTCAAAATAAAATTATTATCACATTTTGTAAGATTAAATTGTCATTTTTTTATTTTGGAGGGAATTATTTGTCATTCTCCCTAATTTTTTCTTTCATTTCTTAATTATCAATGTGACAATTGCATTTCAATTTTTCAAGATTGCCCCCCCTAAAAATAGACATGCGTGTAACCAAAGTACTATCATATTAGAATAATGTCATATTTAGTTTGGGATAACTCCTAATAAATTTTTTCCACGTATGAGTTTCAATCCCTTAAACATATTTTTACAAAAGTTAAGTATTTTTCACTCAATTTAAATACGATTGGTGTGTTAAGCTCCGTTTTATTTAATACAAAAGTACAAAGAATATCATCAATTTTAGGCCACATTACGAACACCAACCAATATTAATATATTTATAAAAAGTATACTTTTTTGTATTTTCATAAGATACTACTAAAAATATGGCTTATCATGGAGGAAAAAAAAACACGGGAACTGGTTGTGGTTTTTAACAAATTATATTGTTTAATTAACACCGAGAAGCAAAGTAACTAATGATTTATATACAAGGCAATGGCCTAATCCCTCGCACAAAGCGCCTCTCCTAAAAAGAGGTTGCAAGTTGAACCATACTTATACATTACAAAAATATAAGATATTTTTTAAAATGTTATGTGTTAAAATGTAAGGGATTTTTTGTATTTCATGGTCTAATTATTACTTTTTTTTGTTCAAAAAGTGCTTCTTATGAATAAATCAATTTATATTTATTTAAATTGAAATATTTTATTAAATAGGAATAAAGATAAAAAATAATATTAGTTTAAAGATAAATAAATATTTTATTAAGATGAGAATTGATTAAAAATGTTTTATATTTTTTAATGAAGGGAGTGTAGTATAGGCATGTGGTATGTGTGAATTTTCTTTTGTTTTAGGGGAGCGTTGTAAATATGTGTGAGTGGATTTTGTGAAGCTTCCTTTAAAAAAATTGACTTTGTATAAAAAGCTCACCTAGTTTACTTGTATCTTCTCAACTAATTTTAAATAAAATAAAATCTATTTTGTTAAAGACAGAACTATAAACAAATCTCGAATAATAAAATTAATTATTCCCCAATCCCATTCACAGGTCAATTTTTTACATTTATATGTTAAACTTCTATATTTAGAAGTAGTTAGGAACTAACATGTGTTGGTGTTGGTAGAAAGGATCTCTATAATTGCTTAATAATAGTTCTCAAATTTGAATGTGTGTGAAGGCTGTAAAAGGCATTTGGAGAGCTATTGTCAATTAAGTCCAACAATATTTGAGTCAGACTCAATTAGATAACCGTCCCAAAAAATAAGTCATTAGAATTTATAATAATTAATGTTCCTTTTTAAGACTTATAAGTAGCTTTTTCATTATTTAAGTTAGAAGTATTATTACCACTTGCTTAAACTAATTCAAATACTCACTCTATGGGATTGGTATTATGAAAGACAGTCTCATGAATACCTCTAGGGTATCTTTGATATAATTATTTAACATGATTTTATATTTCAAAACTTGCATGAGATCTTAAGATAAGTTGATTTAATTTTCTTAACTAGTTAAACAAAAGACATTCAATTGGCGGTTTGAATATAAAGGTAATATTTATTATTCCTATAAATATAAAAAATATTTTTAACTCATAAAATTATTTGTTATCATACTCTTCTTCACACAACGAAATTTACTTTAGAATAAATCTCTCATCATTTCCTCAAGACCACGAGATTCTATATCTCTAAATCCTTAAAGCAAAAATGTTTAGGCTATTTATTTATTTCTCATATTTTTGGTTCGATAACCACTAAGGCTGTTCACATTGCTCGAGAGTGTAGTTAACCTGCCTTACTTGAGTTATTCAGGCATTGAGGCAGGGGTCAACCTTGCCCGGCTCTAACAGATGTCATTTTTCTAATATTATTTTGTCTACAACATTTATTTATTATTATTATTATTTTTGGCTGATAGTTATCATGAAATATACTTGTTTTTATGATTTTTTTAGACATTTCTTATCATTAAAGTTTTTTAATCTCTTTCAAAATTTGAAATTTATTTTGAACTTAATATTTTGTAAAAATAACTGACAGTTGTTGATCATATATAATTTTAAAAATTACTTTTGATTCTAATATTAATTTTATAAAGAATATATTTTAAATGATAATAATTATATATTAATAGAGAAAAATTTTATCTATTTTTTTTAAAAATATTTTTGAATCAATCTAGTCAAAATTGGCATAAACGGTTGGCATCAGGTTGGGCCGAATTGCATATGTCTAGCTGGGGCGATGCCTGCCTTGATCCTACCCATGTGCGGTCCTAAATAACCATAGAGGGAATTATGAAAAAGAAAAAAACAGAAGGAATTAGATGTGTTTGTTGTACGGTTATTGGGCCTAATAAAACCCGACCCATTCACTTCAAGATGCGCTTCGGCTTTCGGAATATGGCTCAATTGGTTTGGACCACTATACAGGGCTGAGAAAATCCCTGGGCAGATTGTCCAACAACGTTGACATTGCCTGGCCCAGGATTTTTTTTTACAAAAAATGAAATGTTTAAAGCTTAAAAATTACTATTTATTGTTTTATTTATTAATATTTTAAGTTTAAATAATTATCATAATTCAACTAAAAATAAATAATAGCATGGTTGCTAATTCAGATTACAAATAGTTTTAAATTCTTAATACCTGAGCTTGGCAATTTGGGAGACAACACAAGTGGAAATGGCTCTAAATATCTTGTAGTGGACGTAGGTAAAAGATTAATCTGGAACTAGTTACGTAAATAAGGCACACACGGACCACACGTATGAAGCTTCTCCAGCTCTTGACTGTAGCTCCGGTGACATGATGTCAACAATGCGGTGGTTCTCGTGGGATCATTTTCTTGACTTCAATGACAGAGGTTTGCCTTTTGATGCAGAGGAAGTGGAGCCCTTGGTTGTCCACCAGCTCTTAGTGATTTAAGGAAGCAAAGGAAGTTGTTGAATTTACTATAAGAACTTGATTTTGATACCACTTGATACAAGAACAATAGTGAATACATGCAAAAGAGTTGAAGAAGATGCTGAGAAGAAGGACGGAGAAAAAGAGAAGCAAATACAGGGAGTAAAAGGAACAATAGTTCATTATAACCATTGACGTAGCTTTCTACATAGAGTACGAGAGAAGAAAAATAAACTGTGGGTACATAGTAAACAATACAATTAAAGCATTAATAATTCCCAACATTCCTTAAGCTTTTATTCATTAGATTTTTTCCCCCCATCATTATCTCCAATTTCCCACCAGTACGTTATTGAAGACTTGTTAATGTAATCGGCATAACAATCACTTTCTTCCATTCTGCAATGGCGGCAATACAGCATCTTGGACAGCAATGAACCTTGCCCGTCCACCATACTCTTCTGGTAGAACCTCTTCTCCAACATCTTTTATAAACTGTCTTCTCTCCTCCTCATTGCCTACAATTACTATCTGCAAACAACCCAACAAATTTTTCCATCAATCTTTGATGTCTGTGAAGAGTTACACTTCCAAATTCGTTTTACAATGTTTCTATTGATCTGTAAAATAGATAGCTAATAACTTCAAAGTCATACTCAAATGGGCCTACCAAAATTTAAGGGAAAAACTACATTTCACCTCCTATTTTGAGGTCTAATCGCACATTTGGTAAATAAAATATATAATGTAATTAAGCACTTCTTTGAACTTTTGAGAAAAACAAAAACATCGATTTCTACTTTGTATATGTGTGTGTGTATGAACTTTCTTGAACTCTTCAGCGCCAGCATTGGACTTCCAATCTTGTAGAGCTGTCCCATTCAAATCCTTATTTGCTCTGAAGTTGGACTATGCTTTAGCTTAATTCATCCTCATCCAAAGTGATAGCATTATTACTTACAAGGGGAAACTACATTTTACCTCTTAAATTAAGACAGCAGTATGAAAACATTTCCATCAACTTTGGACTTAAATGAAAATGTTAAATTCTCATCAGAATTAACTGCAATGTGCTAAGTGATCCCCTCATGACATCATATATTTGTATTATCACGCCAATTCAATGCCATGAACATTGTTGAAGGCAAGCAAGCATATAATTACCAACTTTTAATTACACCTTAGTTAAGGGGTTAATTGTAGCTTTTCCATTTAAATATGGTTCTTAGACAAGCATGAATAATTTCATTCCACATACTTCAGCATCCAATCAATTATAAACATTGGACAGTTGATATTACCTTTTCTAGTGTTGCCTTCTCAAGGAAACGACAAATTAGTTTCCAAACACTCACAAAAAACTGAGGCATATGTATAACATAGAGCTTTGCTAGACGTTCAGGGTAGTAAGCCTGCAATTCAATTAAAAGAACACAATAAATGAGATTCGGTTTGGTGCATTTACTGGTGCAAACCTTTGGGTAAGTTAGATGGGTTTCACAGTCCTGAAAAATTTTCATCCAAATATTCAAAGAATGAAATCATGGACACATTTTAACTACAACTACGTTGTATAATCAAGCAAACAAGCACAGGGTTTTCTGTATTTGCCGGGTTTACACAAAGTTCTACACTGAAGGAAAGAAGTAAGGAAAATCTAAAATCAGAAACATGAAAAAGTAGAAAAGAAAGAATGAAGCTGTTAATGATTATAGGTCAAGAGAGGCCTATCAAGTTTGGAAGCCAGGAAAACGAAGAAAGTTACCTGTAAAAATTGAAAACCTGTGATGAACCCCCGCGCATCAATGTTTTTATATGCGAGATGCTTCAAATCAACAACCGCAATTAACTTTTCATTTCCTATCTCCCTTCCTTTCACAGCACTGAAAGCCAATGAAATGATAAGTTTCTCAATCATCAATGGCAGTTAGCACAATTCAGTAATCCTAATTAAAAAAAAAAAAAACCCTATTTGTAATTCTCTAGTGAAAATCAGAGTTCTGTCCTGAAAACATTTTGTCACAATGATTTGGGAACCTTTAAGACTGGACTTGACTGGATAAATGGACGCTGCAATTTCATTAGTGCTCTCTCTTCACCTTAGTATTTCTCCTACCTCCCTTTCTCAGATCTCTAATCACATAAGTGAATTGGCCTTTTAATCTCCTTGAGATTAGGCTTACATCAATGTCATCCTTCACAAAGTTGTCTTTCCATCAAATTAGTGCATAGAGAGGCTTGATCAATTCTTCAAGATTGATGTAGTCAACTGATATAAATCGCCTTTAAATTCTAAATTTAAGCTACTCAAATTTTTCAAGGACCAAAACTTTAATGTGTGCATAATGTTCAAGGACAATTAATGTTGCGTTCTGTCAAAGGACTATATCATGTATCAAGCCAGGCACAATTCTGTAAATCATTCTACTACTAAACCTGTTTATGCACATTCTACATGCACCAGGAGAATCCATAAGTCCCTTCTCCCTTGTTTCTTTTTGGTACGACAATAATTCATTACTGATCATTATTATTTTTTTAAAAGGCTCCTATCCTGCAAAATCATTATTTTTTTATACTTAGTGCCTAAGCTTTTATTTTTCTAGCCTCTTCTTCCCAAGAAGCTAAGGAGTTTTCCCATGACTTTCACAGCATAGTTTTGGAGCGTATTGTCACAGAGCTCTGTCTTCCTTATCTCAGGCACGCCTGCCTTTCTGCCGAAAAAGAAAACTGCATATTGCATAGGTTGACTTGTATCATAGACCATTTAGAGCCACAGATGAATCTGGCATAGTCATGGCCAGTGATCCTTGTGTTCCCCCCCTTTTTTTGGGAAGTGATCCATGTGTATTTGAATTTGACTAAAATACAAAACTTATATACCAATCAAAATTAACTGGTAGAGGCCAAATGAACCTCGCCTGTCCCCTTGAGAAAGTAGCCTCTTGCAGTTGATTTATTTGGAAGTTTTTCTCGTTCTTCTTCACATATAGATGATTCTTAATATTTTTATTTTAGTCTAAAGTTCAAAGAGGTCTTATACTAGATTTTAAAAAGTATTGTTGTTTCCTTTAATGGTTACTAAGACTTTGAGATCTGAATGTGATATGTGAAAAATGCTACTGTAGTAGTGGTCAACAGGTAAATCAATGTACCATAGGTACAGTTATGACATACCTTGCGATTGTCTTGTCAAGCAAATGAACAACATATTCTGCACCAACAGACAAACCAAAGCATTTAGCTAAGTAGTTGAATTCCCATAGAAATTACAGCAGAAAATTTCAGTCATTTGCAATAACCTTAGTTCGGTTCATACGATTAAGAAAAGGAGACGGGGATGGAAACTGGAAAGGCATAAATAAAACTGTAAAAGACAATTTATCAAGAAATGCAACATATAGTATGTCCAATAGCCAAATTACTTGATTGTGTTTAAGGAATCAAATCATCAACTACTAATTATTGGAGGGGGAAGATTGAAAATGCAGCGCCATAAAAACATTATGAAATTGGGGTAGGTGCATCTAGATGACTCTTTTCATAATGAAATACCAAGGCAGTGGGAGAACCAGTAAAACAGAGAAAATCAAGAAAAGAGATCCAAGTGCATCCAATTGACCATTGACTTTAAATTTGAAAGATTTCTCTCTTGCATATTTGTCCGGTCTGGTGGCTTACCATGAGGACAAAACAATAAAAGAGGCATCTTTGAACTGACGACTTTAGAATCATACTTCTCAAAACAGACAATAGCCTTTTTAATAGCTAAAACATTTTGTTGGAACTCAATTTTCAATTTAGTCCCTGCAGGTTAAAATTTTGTAATTGGGTCTGTAGTTTTAATATATTTCAAGTTAGTCCCTGTTTTAAATCTCTATCAATTTGATTGGTAAATTTTTTTTTTTTTTAATGTGATCCCCATGCATGATATGCAATATTAGTACTCTAAATATACTCAATGCATGCATTGAGAAGGGATCATAAAAGAGAGTGAAATCCACTCATGATGTGGCATGTGATGCCACCTAGCTAGAGGGACAGAAAAGAGTTGGCATGAGTTATGCATATCTGAAGTATCAAGATTGCAGATGATTAGAACGTTATTTTAATGCCCAAAAACACATGAAAAATTTTATACTCCATGAGGATCAAATTGTAACTTTGAGTAAAATTAAGTAACTTAACCCTTTTTCTGTTTTATTTGAGAGAAGAGAGAATTACTCTTAAATTGAAGCTGATCCTTGGAAGGAAAATGCTTGCAGGCTTGAACAATCAACAAAGGGTATTTATCCTGAGACAAACCCTGCAAAAGGACCTTTCTTGCAGCTAATTCAACTGTTATTTCAGATTCTGAGATGAAACCATTAGGCACCATTGAAGCCCTCCACTTCTGCCACTGAACAAACATCTTGGCTGCTTTATTTGGGTCCATTGATCTTGCAATCAAGAACCTCATCAGCGTTGGTCCTTCATACATCTGCAAAATCAAAACTCATGAACCCTAAAGGAAAAACAACGATCTCCGGAAATTCAACACTCGTATAAGTAATGCATCATGTGAGCAATAAGGTATAGACTGATCAGTGATCACCTCAGCAGAAGAACCGAGCTTCTCCACTGCTTTCCTCATCTGGGTGAGTGCAAAATCTTGAACTCCCCCCATTAATTTGAAGCTCTACGAAAGATGAGTAGTTGAATCAGAAGAGAGGAATGATGAGAGAAGAAGATGACGAAAGACCGGGTTTCAAGAGAGGAGGTTCATGCGTTTAAATTCCTTATTTTCTTTGAATGTGGTTTCGGTCAGATTCCAGCTTAACTAAAGACAGATAAGGAAGATTGGCGGGTGATATAAACTGTCAAAGTAATACATGAACATGATGCATGATGTTGGTTATATTACTATTTATTTATTTTTTTAAATTATTCTGGTAACAATTCTCAATAAAAACCTTGAAAGTCAAATAAATGGCAGATTTAAACATTAAAAAATGGGTGAGGATGTTTTTTTAATTATGAATGAAGTTTTCGGCTGTCGACGTGCTACGCTGTGGCAGAATAGTGTAATATGCACATATAACAGATGCAAAATCAAGTTTCAGATTTTCAATTGCATGTTCAGGGTTGACGCAGGAAATAAGATTGAAGTAAAATATTATGTGGAAGTACCCACAAGTAACTCAACTAGTGAAAGATTGTGCTCGCTTGACTTGTAATTTTGAGTTTGAATTCTGAATATATAATTATATTAAATATTTATTGGAAAAGCTTTATCATTAATATAATCCTTGACTTATGAATAATAGATAATTGTGTAAAAAAATTCATGAAAATTTAATAATATAATAATTTGTGCCCTATATATAAATTCAAAAAATGAAAGGTATTTTGATATTTTTTGAAAAAAATTGTTCTTCAAGGACTATGATATTAGGCACTTATACTTAAATATTTGGGTCTTTTAGTACAGCAATTTTCCAACTAATGTTTTGTTGTTTACCATGATCAGAATGATAAAAATATTTGAAAAAATATATATTTTTTTATTCTTATATTTATTCGTATTTTGCAATAGATTCTTGCGCTTTTTTTTTTATATTTTAGATCTTCACATTTTTATTTTTTTATATTTTATATTTATTCAAGATCCCTACACTTTATTTATTTTATTCATTTAGGGACTTAAAATATGAAAAAATAAAAATATAGAAACTTAAAATATTAAAAAAATGTAAGAATTTATAATAAAATATGAATAAAATGTAAGGATAAATAAATATATTTTTTTAAAATATTTTTTATTAAAAGCAGTATGGCCCTCATGCCCCAAGAAAATGTATGGCCCACGAGGATGAGGATGGAACATGGAGATGGAGGCAAGAATCTTTATTCACCTTTAAACTTACCTTACCTTGACAATATTCAAATTTTATAATATAATGAATTAAAATTTTAATAATATTTTAAATATGATTATTTTTAATAAGAAAACATTTATGTATGATAAGCTTTTTTATTTGTAAATTAACGGAAAAATGAAACCAAACTAAAAAAATTTAGAAAACTCCATAGACTTTGCAAGTGCGTAAACGATACACACATATTTTACAAGAGTTTGAGTTAAAATTGTATTCTCAGGTATAAGGATTTTATTGTTAGATAATGGAACAATTATTTTTATAAATTATTTTTGAGCCACGAGATGTAACTAATTTCTTATGAAATTTTAAGTTCCAAGTCATCTTTTATATTAATAATAAAATAAAAATTTGCAATGTCTGAGAAAAAATAGAAGTACTAAGAGAAGAAAAGTTAGCAGAAAAAGACAAGCCATGTAAATCACATTTATGAACAGTAAAGTTGTTAAAATTGCCCAAAAGCTTTTAATATCGTGATTCACAGGCTGTTGTTGATTTGCACTTGGCATGAAAACAATCATCACTGTTATGTGTAATTCTCAAATTCCCAAAGCTTGCAACTCTTCCAAAATGATTCCAAGAGAAATTATTGATTCAGAGCAGGATACTTCGAACACGGAAGGCCAAAAAAAATTATTTAAATGAAGATAAAATTTATTGAAATCTTTAATTTTATGAAATAAAAAAATTTAAGTATATTTATGAATAAGGATCATGAAGTTTATACATGTTTTTTCTCATATAATTAGTAAATTTAAAGTCAATTTTGTGGAAAATTAACATTTTTTATCGTTATAATTAAGAAAGTGGAGCCATAAAATGGCCTACTTTAATTTCAAGGCGTGTAAACTTGAATTTTTAAAGCTTTAGTCAAATACAGACTGGCACGATTCTCAATTATTATTAAATAATATCAAGTATTTGATTTTAAAAAGCAAGTAAGATAGTATACACTCTACACTGCAAACACAAACTCGTCAATACTAATGTTTAACGAAACAACCATTGAATATTAGTTTTGTCAAACGACTTTTAAAGTTTAGAAATAAAATATAAGCACTCGTTGCCACGTGTTTGAACTTTGAAGTAACGAAATCAACAATACCTTTTCCTTCAATTTGTTCCAAAAAATAACTATATATATACAAACTATTCTTAAAAAAAGAAAACTCTTTGCTGTTGTGAGATAATAAAATTATTTTTAATAAACAATACTTTATCAATAATTGAACTTTCTATAATATCATAACTCACATGTGAGGGACATTTTTGGAGACAATACATTGGATTTGCTGTCACTTTAATCTTATCAAACAAGTTTAAGTAACTTTTCTTGGTTTTAACAAGTTCATATGTTGTGTAATTGTGTTGGTTAAAAAAAAAAAGTTCATATGTAATACATATGTTAAAAAAAAAATTTACCTTTCTAACTTTGTTTGAGTTTTTTCTTATTTTCCCATAAGGCAAGAACTAAATGATACTCCCTCCGTTAAAAAATATAAAGTATTTTTAATTGAATTTCATCTTTCAATAAAGTAGTTATCTATTTTTCAATTAACCCTATTTTTTTATATTTATTTCTATTAAATATCCTACAATAAATATAAAGTCATTATTAATAGGGGTACTTTTGAAAAAAAGACAATGATTACATCTTAAAAGATTAAAAATACCTTATATTTTTTAACATTAAACTCCTCAAAAATTATTTTACATTTTTAAATGGAAGGAATATTTGTTACTTCCCACAAATTCAAATAGGAGTTTTGTCGAGTTTTAGATTAAATTCTTTATGACCTAAATTTAAATTCTTTCAATAAATATTTTAAATTAAATCCCTTAATTGATTTTGATTTAATCAGGTCTTTATGGTTTGATCCCTTAAATTTATTAATGTCTAAAAATTAAAATTCTTGAATTTTTTCAATAAAAATGAAATTCAGAATTTTTATATTTTTTTGATAAGCATAAAAAGTAGGTTCCATTGATAGAAAAAAGCTATTTTACTCAAAATACTGAAGGCAAATAATAGACCTCTTGGCTAAGTTGATGCATTGATTTCAGAACTAATTATAGAATTTTTATAACTCAATTTATATAATTTGGTTATGACTTCTAAATAATTTTATACATATAATATTTTTATAAAAATTAATAAAAATGTAAACATTGTATTGAATCATTTTTTAGAAAAAATATTGAATCAAATTTTATATAAACTTTACAAGTGCTTTTGTTGCGAAAAAAATTAATCATTCATTAATAATTTTACTTTCAAGGATTAACATATTTAATAGATTAAATTATAAGAAGTTGATTAAAATAACATAAATTATAGGAACCTATTTAAAATTGGGAAAAACTATAAGAACTACAAATTGATTTCTTCACTTAAAATTTCCATTAAAAATTTGTCCATTTAATTAATAAAGCCTTTTTACTAGCTGTGTCGGCAATGGTAGACGCAGGTATAAATGAGGGTGGGCAAGTGCCCCCACTCAACTTAAATTTCTTTGCAAAAAGTAGTTAAAACTTTTAAATTTTTTTCCCATTATTTCAATAATTTTGAACTCACTAAACTAAAAATAAAATATATTTGAGTTCAATAAGAAAATATGGGTCTTTATATTTCACTTAAGTGTAATAAATTTATTCATTATAATTGAATTCAGATTATGTTTATAAAAATATTATTTCAATTTTTATTTTCTAATATTATTTTACAAAACTAAATATTTATTGTATATATTAAATTTTTTTAATTATTTTTATATTTTATATAATTTATGCTCTCATTGACTTAGGGTCCAGTATTTTTCATTTTGTGCTGGTTGATAATTCAAATATGATCTTATTAAAATTTAAAAAATTGCGTGGCTTATAATTGAATACATCACTCTTTTCCAAAGCCCAAAAGTGTCTTAATTTCAGAGTGTTAATAGTCATGGGGAGATAAAGCGAACCTCACTAATTAGGTATATTGGAATGAGTCAAAGTATGAAAATAAAGAGTATTCCAATTTCGTTTTCATTAGTCAAGATTAATTAAAAATCAAGCAGCCAATCAAAAGTTTGTCTAAATACATACTTCATTCAGTTCACAATATAAATAGTTTTTAGAAGAAAAAAAATGCATGCCAATGGCGTTCTCATTTCTTATAAAAATATATATTATTTTTTTCTTACCTCTATCTCTAATTATTAATGCATCTCATAATGAGTAAGCTTTATATTTGCACGAAGAACTAGGTTAATAAATATAAGAAGTAAAATGAATTTTTTTTCTTACATGTACTAGGTTAATTATATTTTAAATCAAGATTAATTAAAAAAATGTTCATATTTTGGATTGGAAGGAGCAAGGTTGATGCTTCCTGTAGCTTTTAATGTGAGATATTATTTTAGCTTGGCACTGACCAATATAAATTTGGGATTTAATTTGAAGTTCTCATTTTCATAGCTTGGACGTTATGTCACCAAAAAACAAAGAAAAAAAAATTGTTCAGTTTTTGTGAATCCGGCTCGGATCAGTCCTTTTCTTTGGTTTCATGGACCCAAGAAAATCCATCACAAAAAAAAAAAAAAAATCAATCAGTCAGTCTCTCAAAAGTCTGTTTAATTTTTGAAAGTAGAGAGAGAATAAATATGATTTCAGTAAAATTCTGAGAATGGTAGGTCAAGAACACAGAGCGAATGAATCATTTCTTAACTCTTCCACTGCAAGATTGTGATGATAAAACTATTTGCCAAAAACGAAGCTAAAACTCATAAAATAACTATACCTGCACCAACATTTTAACAAACTCATCAGGAATCTCACACTATTTATATCACAAAACAATTAACAAACCAATCAACAAAGCAAAATATATATCGTTGTTCTGTATCATAACATATCCTTGTGAAATGGACGAAGAAAATAACCAGTCTGTAGTTTATGCCATGAAGGAAGGTTTATTGAACGTGGGAGGGCTTGTGATAGTGATGATGACAGTGACTACATGGATAGTGATTCACAGATGGAGCCAGAGGAAGAAGAAAGGTCCAAAGACATGGCCAATTCTGGGAGCTGCAATAGAACAACTCATGAACTATGAGAGGATGCATGATTGGCTTTTCACTTACTTGTCTCAATCTAAAACTGTGGTGGTTTCTATGCCTTTCACCACCTATACTTACATTGCTGATCCTGCCAATGTTGAACATGTCCTTAAGACCAACTTTAACAATTATCCCAAGGTAATAATCTGCAATTTAATTACCCTTATCACTTGTCAATTCTTTGGCCAAAATGTACCTTCAATCATCATAATTTCTTTTAGAATGATATTCTTTAGCCTTTTTTATCACGAGCTCCACATTGAGGAACTTTACAAGCAAAGTAGAGTTTACAAATTCAAAAAGCTTTCTTATCTAATAGGCTAGTCTTTTGGGATGAATTTTTTCTTAAATTTATAAATCTCACTTTTCTTGTGAGATTTCCTGATATATGACTCATGACACCCTCTAAATAATTTAGGAAAGTTATTTGCTCATTATTATTTAGCGGAGAATGGCTATGATGGAAAAGATCATTGTGGGTTTTTGAAGGGTGAAGCGTATCATTCATATATGGAAGTGCTGCTTGGAGATGGGATATTCAATTCAGATGGAGAACTTTGGAGGAAACAAAGGAAGACTGCTAGCTTTGAGTTTGCTTCCAAAAATTTAAGAGATTTCAGCGCCAAAGTCTTCAGAGATTACAGCCTTAAGCTTTCTTCCATTCTCTCCACTGCTTCTTTCCTCAATCAACATGCCGATATGCAGGTATATCATAGTGAAATCAATCTATCCTTTTAGATGTAAATAAAATTGGCCTACTTTATATGGATCTGCAGGTAACAGAACCACAAAAATCAAGACCGAGAATCTTTTTTTAACTAAAACACATGAATCAAGCAAAATAGTTAGTTAAGATGTCAAATTTTTTTTCAACTTCACCCTTTTTATTACTACCAATCGTCAATTATTTGAGGTAGGAGGTAAGTGACTTTGATATACTCCGGGAAGCATTTTAGGTAAAAAGTTACTAATTGCTCTTAGAACTCTATGAAGTACCTTATACATTGAAACATAGGATTTTGCAAAACATGTCGGGAGTATGCATATAGGATACTCATAAATGCTTCATATATGAGACAATTACAGAAAAGGCAGAGTAATTATTGATGAGACTTGAAATTTTCACATTTTAGGAGTTACTGATGAGGATGACTTTAGACTCCATATGCAAGGTTGGATTTGGTGTTGAAATAGGAAGCTTGGCTCCCAATTTACCAGAAAACAGTTTTGCTAAAGCCTTTGATGCTGCAAACATCATTGTCACACTTAGATTCATTGATCCATTCTGGAAAATCAAGAAGTTTCTGAATATAGGCTCTGAAGCAAAGCTTGATCGAAGCATCAAGGTCATTGATGATTTCACTTACTCAGTCATTCGAAGAAGAAAGGCTGAGATAGAAGAAGCCAAGAATAACGGCCTACATGATAAGGTACATATAACATATGTGCGTGATTCTCGTTTCTGAAAAATATTTCTGTTTCTACTCTGTCTTCACATGTCTGGTTTCTGAAAATTGCAGACAGACACAACTATTGCAACTTCAGAAATTAATTAATTAATCACTTTCTTCAATGAAAACTCAGATCAAACATGACATTCTATCAAGATTCATAGAACTGGAAGAGGGAACTGATGCAACAGAGAAGAGTCTGAGAGATGTGGTGTTGAACTTTGTGATTGCTGGTCGAGACACGACAGCGACAACTCTGTCATGGGCCATATACATGACCATGACACATGCTCATGTTGCTGGCAAACTTTACTTGGAGCTCAAAACTTTTGAGGAAGATCAAGCAAAACAGCGTAATGTTTCATTGCCTCGATGTGACACTGAAGATCCCCAATCATTCAACCAAAGAATAGAGCAATTTTCAGAGCTATTGACTAAAGATTCATTAGAGAGGCTGCCTTATTTGCATGCAGTCATCACAGAAACACTCAGACTCTACCCAGCAGTTCCTCAGGTATGTTATTGTACGTTTCATCATAAGATTTATGTTCAGTTTATCAGGAGGTTTTAATCCTTATACAACATTTAGAAGGTGGAAAAGCATTCTGTAGTAAGAAAGTGAGAAATGCATCTATACTATTTTTCTCTAAATACGTTTTCCATTTTCATTTTAAAAAATACTTTTTCATACATCAAACATGTAGTTAATTTCTATCGACACCCCACTTTTATCTCCTGGACTAACTTCATGTGGATGATACGTTCTTTATATTCTAATTATTTGATAGGCCGACATCAAGAAACCTGTAAAAAATTCCACATAAAGAATTCAAACAAACCAATAAGTGTTCATTCTAGTATAAAGGTCTATGGCAATTTAAACCCAATGTTTTAGGTTTTAGTCTGTGTAAATGCTGCAGAAAATATCTTTAGGAGAGCTACTTTCATTTTGGTCCAATAATGCTCGAATCAAACCCAGTTAGCTGGCTATATAAAAAAAAAAAATCATGAAATTATATATGGATGCTTTTTTGTAGGACCCAAAGGGCGTATTGGAGGATGACGTGTTACCAGATGGAACAAAAATAAAAGCAGGAGGAATGGTGACTTATGTTCCATACTCAATGGGAAGGATGGAGTATAACTGGGGCCCTGATGCTTCCTCCTTCATACCTGAGAGATGGTTCAAAGATGGTCTTCTCATACACGAATCTCCTTTCAAATTCACTGCTTTTCAGGTAGGTTAATTTAATTTGTTCACCCTTCAATTTCCTAGCTAGCTAGTTCTCTTGTATATATTTTCCAGAATATGAATATTATTACTTGTTGATGGGATTTATGGAAAATGCAGGCAGGGCCAAGGATATGTCTGGGAAAAGATTCAGCTTACTTACAGATGAGAATGGCATTGGCAATTTTGTGCAGATTCTATAGATTCCAATTAGTGGCTGGTCACTCAGTCAAATATCGCATGATGACTATTCTTTCAATGGCCAATGGCTTGAAGCTTACCATACATAGACGTCCTTGATTCACAAACTTGTATCAACCTATCATAGTTCAAGATCTCTCTCTCTCTCTCTCTCTCACATACACACACCCCACTTACATTAGGCTTGAAGTGAAATCTATTTGTAGGGGCTGGAATTATACCCAAAAGAAAAATCATGTTCATGATGAGCATCTTTGAAGATACAGAGTACACATTTGAAATGGACCATGGACATAATAGATGACCTGGTTGGATAATTTGTTTTCTAAAAATGAAAATATTTTTTCAAATTATTTTATGTTGTTAATATTTTTAAATAATTAAGTATTCGTTGTCTTTATTTTTTTTTCTCTACCTGCCCATATGTATGCTCTAAACAATAACATTGATTTCATTCAATTTGGATTGTTATTATTATCAATAAATACAAATTATTTACATTCAATTTAAATAATTTACATCTTAATTTTATATTTCTTATTTAAGGTGGAAATCTACCTTCAAAATTTTTATGCAAACACCTAATGTTTGTTTTTTAAAAGCAATTTCGCCCCATACAACATTCTCGCCTTGCAGTTAGGATTGAGCGCATTGACATTGGCAAAGGCAAGACATATTTCATAATTAAAAATTAATAAAAAAAATCCAATTCAGATCTGAATTCTTCTGCTTCATCATCGGCCGTTCTTCTTCGACTTGTTCCTGCAACCTGCAAGCCATGAGTTCGTGAAGCAAGAAATCAAGCACCTGAGAAGAATGAAGAATGGAAAGAATGGAAGTTTATTCTCAGTCTTCTTGCCACGAGTCCAGATCTGACAATAGCATTTCTAATGGACATGGGAAGTTTATTCTCGCATAAAACTACTGAGAAGAATGAAGAATGGAAAGAATGGAAGTTTATTCTCAGTCTTCTTGCCACGAGTCCAGATCTGACAATAGCATTTCTAATGGACATGGGAAGTTTATTCTCGCATAAAACTAACTCTGATAGAGTTAAAAAACATAATGCATTTAACTCCTGAACAGAAAGATCCATAAGCATCCGCGAAGACAACAAAAAATAAAGATTCGAACACGACGGAGAATAAATCTCCATAATCAAAAATCAGATCTTATTCGAAGACCACCATTGAACCAGGGACTTTCGAAACAAAGGGCCTTCGAGCAATTATCGTCGTTCAAGAAGAAGAATCCAAACCTTTGAACCATCAAGGAGAGAACGGCGGAAGAATCGAATATGGTGTTCTGCTTCAACGTCCGCCATTCCGTTGCCTTCGAAGGTCAGAGGTCTTCAACGTCCGCCATATCCGTGGCTTTCAAAGGTCAGAGGTCGACAGATTTAGTGGTCTCGGCGAAGGGCATGACAGCCATGGACGTAATCAATCAAAATCGATTCGATTATCAGCGTCTTTTTCTTCGTCGTTTTCGATCTGGATGCTCTGTGAAAACCCATTTGCAAAGGCAACGTGAACTACCAGATGAGTGCAACAAAACCCTAGCGTGCCATCTATTCTTCATGAGACGAAGAAGGGAGAGAAGAAGAATTGGGTCTTGAACTGAGATTGCCCATCTCTGTTGAGTCACTCAAAGAGATCATGTTGGAACGCACAACAGTTCATCGATGGAAAGCGGATCCTCCAAGAATCCTGCTTCTCATAATCCCTCGGCGGCACTACATCCAAGTCCTTCAAATCATTTTCATTGTAGATAAATCCTTAGATAGACTGCATGCATTATATTATTTATGCTTTATTCAATAAAATATAATATTTAAATATCATTAAATATAAATTAATTTTAATATTAATTAGAATAGAGAGAGAAAATATAAAAAATTAAATGTACATTTTATTATAAAAATAAAATCAAGTTAAAAAATGTCACAAAAAAATTTATTTAAATTACTTAAAATAATTTAATTGGATAAACTACAAATGACTTGGTGCACCTGATATATCTAAGTATTTCTCTTCAATGTATCATGTCTTGTGGCTTCGTTGAAATAATTTGATTTTAAATATATTTTTTATACTAATGCTTCAAAATGATTTTTTTTATTTTTTTATTTTCAAAACTTGTTCTATAAAATTATTCAGCAGAACAGGTTAGGCTCAAGTTTGAGCAAATCAGACTGTAGATCCCTGGAAGCTTACTCTATAATTTTTTTAAACATAAATATAAGTAAGTTTGCAGGGATCTATAGTCTGGCTTGCCTATTTAACAAAAATCTGTAGAGTATTTTTATAGAATAAGTTTTGAAAATTAAAAATGAAAAAAATCAATTTGAATTATTATTATAAAAAATATTTTTTAAATTAATTTATTTCAACATAGGATGATGTGGCAAGGCATGAGATATTGGAAATGGGTTGAAGGGTTTGGATGGAGGGCTGCTGAGAGATTTTGAGAGGGAGGATTCTGAGACATTAATCCAGTTCCTTATCAATGATGGAGAAGGAGAAGAATTGATTTCTAAATCTAACATGGATATATATATATTTTTATTTTTAGAATATGTTCATATCCATGTGAGATTCAGTAAAATTTACGTTGGCTGTTGTTATTGTTCTAATTTTTAGAACATTTCATGGAGCTGCTAGCTAAATAAATAATGATTAGATAATGATTAACGTGGTCAAACCCTAACAATAGAGTGATGTAGAAATTAAATCTCTAAATAATTATTATAAACATGAGAAGGGTTAAGGTATAATTTTGAAATTAATAATTATATATATATATATTATTTTATTTTTAAAAAGTCAAAATCTCCAAATTATTAATTGGTTATGATATTGAAATGAATTCTCTAAATTATTTCATTTTTTTTTGGCTTCTACATCAAATTTTCACAGGGCTACTTATCAAGACCTGAACGTCTACATTTATCTGAATATCTATGTTATTCATGCTCGAAGAAAATGAAACCAAGGAAACTTAATAAATATATATTTATTCTTTCAAATAAAATAAAATATAAATTATAAACGATTTATAATTTTTCTTATCTTTTGGTTAAAGTCTATTTAAATATTAGTTTATGGTTATGAAAAATTTATTTTACAATCTTATATATTATTTTAAAATATTAAATTAATGAATTAATTATAACTAGTATGGCTTAATTATAGTCTAATTAGTAATTATTGACCCTCAAATTAATAGATGTAGAGGGAAAGTATCATGAGTAGATATGGACATTCCGGGTTTGACCTAGTGGTTAGGTAAAAAGAGAATGTCATTTTAAGCATTTGTTGTCGTGTAATGGGATAATGTCATTTCATTTGAATTCTTTTAAAGAGAATTGTTAACACCTCGATGCTTATCTAAAATATCGTTATGTTTGCTAAATTTTAATTGTTTAGAGAATCTAAACAATTTATATTCAATTTTGAATTGCAAATCAAAAATATATATTCAATTATAAATATTTACATTTTAATCGTCATATATCATTGTTATTTTACAATATAATTTATTTTATATTTTCTTAAGAATTCAAAATAAATCTTCAAATGAATAAATTCGAGTTAAAAATTATTTAAATTGCTTAACTCTAAGAATTTATTCTGTAAAGCTTTGCAAGGGTAGTCCATATATATATATATAATTCTAATTTATTTCTAATGAACAAAAATATTAAATTCAATTAAATATTTTTTTGCAAAGTTGATGGAGTAATTAATCTCGCTAAATCATATCTGGGAGTTCAACTATTATAGGATCGGGCTAGGAATATATAACTCTAACGTATACTGTGTGCGTCTATATATATCAGAATACAGAACTCTAAATATTGCTTATTGATGATACGATAATTCTGATCATATTTTGTTTGAATTTGGCATTCCTTATGTGTGTGTGTGTGTATATAGCAGAAATGAAGAGCCATTACAGTGTTAAAGTCAATTGTCGGTGCAATTGCGAAGTCCTATGATCTTTCAAACCAGCCAGCGTCTATTGTATTACTAAGCTTGTCGGTCTTTTGAGTTTCGATGACTTCCAAGCAGGTGAATAATTCCTTCACACACTGACATACGTACACATGCATATTGATTCAAACTTGTCTTAGCTTTCTATAATGGATAATCGTCTGGGTTGGCTTTTGCTGTTTGTTTCTGTTTCGTCTGTGTTGTTTCTGATTTATTTCCTTGTTTCGCTTTTTCTCTGTGCTTTTGCTGTTTCTAGTGTTTTCTTTTCTTTTGTATTTAGCCTGCTGCTGTACGTTGCTTCCCACCATTTTGTTTTGTGGAATGTTGGTTGCACTTCGGCCAAAAACAATGTTGTCTTTTAAAATTTATTTTCTCTGTCATATAGATATAATCGCCAATCCTTCTTCTTCTATCTTTTGTGATAGTATCTCTGGGATAATTAACCTTCTGGAGTGTGTGTGGATCCAATGATATTCATTATTAAAATTTGGGGAAATTTTGGGGAAGGATCAAATACTACTAAAATTTATTATGAAGAATAATAAAAATTAAAATTAGGATGAAGGATCAAGTAAGTGTTATTGACTATTATAATCTTAGTATAAAATCTGTCAATAATACCTTAAATTATCATAGTGTACTGCACAAGTTTTTTTTTTTTTTTTAACCATCTTACTGCACAAGTTACAATTGTACTCTTTTAAAAATAAAGTTTGCAGTTTCCAATTTCACATAAAAGAACAAAAAATATTTTTAAATTTAATTAAATAAATCTAATTTAAAAATTTATTTACTTTTAAATAATTAAATAACTATAATTAAAAAATATTTACTTTTAAAGAATTATTCAATTTTATCAAGAACTCTGGTGGATTTTTAAGGGAGATGAGATTATTAACTTGCTAGAGTTCTTGGGTATTAGTTTATCTTTGCTCAAGTTTGTTGCTTTTTATTGTATTTAAAAAAAAAAGAAAAAGCTTTCTTTCGAATAATGTGTTTTTAATTTGTTAGTAACTATCAAATACAACGTGCGAGATATATTTAGAAAAAATATAGGAGATTTAATTATGGACAACATAGTATTTTTAAATTTACATTTTGATATGGTCCTTCTAAGTAATTATTATTTGAAGATGCACTCTAATAAATATTATTTTCTTTAGGTCTTTCATTATGATTTTCAAGCTGATACAATATTTTCCATTTCTTCAATATTATTTATCCATTTAATTCACGGTTGCCAAGCTATTAGGGGATGCTATCATGTAACCTAACCATAACTAATATTTGTTTAATTATGTATGCGTTGCCTTCCCAGAGCAGCGATCATGCTTCCAGAATTTAATTCACGGTTCTTTAGGGTTCTTTCCGCAGAAAGTTTTTGGACAAGGGAAATTTCTTATATGATACATAAGATGGTTTAGTTTGTAAATTGTGATATACAAATTGCTTCACATCCATCTAGTTCTTGATATGAGTTTCGATACATCGGTTGTGGGTGCCCCAATTGTATATCATAATTTAATTAGTAGTTTTTATTCCTTTAATTTTCCTTTTTCCTTTTTTTATTTCAGAAAAAACTTCACTTTATGTAAATTATTTTTTTTTCTTACTATAAAGCATAAACTTTTTTTCTCATATATACTGAAAGGTGATATTTGGTATAGGAGTGAAAAAAGGGAGCTCTCTCAACTTGATAAAATATATTTTCTTATTACTTAATGATTTTCTATCTAGGGAGAATACCTCTATTCATACTAAACTTAGGTAGACAATGCAATTAAATTAGATGAAGCTTAACATTATACATAGAGATTATGGAGGGGTTATGGAACTGAAAGAGGGGCTTTAAGGAAGAATTATGAAATGGAGATTATGGAATTGGGGTTTTCAAGTGCATATCCTCAATCCTCCCTGGACTAGACAGAATTCACTCTCCTTGGTTCAAGCTCACTGTTATCGTTGTCATCATTAAAATATGGAAATTTGAAATAGAATGTCCTCTTGTTTCTCTATGCATAGAATTGACCTTTGTCAAGTGTCTCAATTCTTTGATATCAACTTCATGGATAGTTTTGCATGCTAAACTACAATGTAAGAAAATTGGGGTAGAAGTATAATTCTAGAAGCTTAAGGGAAAAAATGTATTTTTCAAAAATGTGGGGGTCAATTGCTTTATTTTGATAAATTATATTATTAGGTTGCTCATGTGGTAAGAGTGATATGTAATAAATTCTTGATAGGCTAACGTGTTGCTAACTGGTCAATTTAGGATAACATTGATGCTTTCATCTTCAACCTTTAAATAGTGCAACAGCAGCACGTGAATCTCTAGTAATTATGGTGTGTGTGACATCTAGTAGGGCTAATGAGACTTAATAGTTTTAGGTTTTCTAACATCCTAAACAAGATGGTGGCTTGGTTCTACTAAAAAAAGTAGGAAATTATGGATTCAAAGGTGTCAATGGTGAAACTACTCCAAAGACCCTTATAACTTGAATGCTCAGGCTAATTTGAAGATGATTCTCTTCCAGCCTCTCATCACTAGTGTCTTAAACCTTGCAATAATACCAATTTGGCTTTGATACCAAATTGTGTAGGGGCCAAGAGGGAGAAGAGGAAACACTCTCACTTTCATTAAAAATTTATAAGACTTGTTTGGTAATATGTTTTAAGAATAATTTTTTATTTTCTAAAATAAAAAATAAAAAAACTTGTTTGATAACGTCTTTTTAAAAAGTTTTTTTAGAGAAAAATAAAATATTATTTTAGAGAATAAAAAAATAAAAACATTTTTTAGGTGTTCTGAAGTTATTATTTTGAAGAATAAGAGAGAATAAGAAAAACAATTATTTTTATTATTATTTTTTGTTTTCACAATATATTTTACAAAACATCAATTCTCAGAATAGTAAAATCAAAACAGTTTCAAACAGGCCCATATTATTCTTGATTATATATGAATTACAAAAACAATGACAAGTTCTATTTATGTTAATTCATAAAAGTCATCTTTTGGACAATGCATTTAAAACTAATTAAAATGGGTTACAGTAAAAATTATGAAGATGCTATGGAATTGAAGGATGGATTATGGAATTTAAAGAGGAGTTATGAAATGTAGAATTCAATTATATTTCAAATAATCTTTGAATTTTTGGACATTTTGAGCATGATGATGAAGTTTGTATAATTTGAAATTGGCCAAATGCCGGTGTTTGATGGAGGTAATGGCAAAACTACCCTCTACAACCTCACCTTTTTAGGTTAAACTCAGACCTCCTCATCTCTTACTCACTCCTCATTAGACTTGGAACCCAACTCTAATATCAAAAGGATACTTAACAAAATAGATTTTTTCTATTACACAATGATTTTCCATAAAATAGGGTACTTGTATTTATACTAAGCTAGATGGGAATTAACATTATGGAAGAGTTACTATTAAATTTTGTTTATATATATATATATATTAGGTTTTTCTTTCTCTATTTAAATAGCTTAAGAGAATTTGATAGGACTTACCTTAAGATTATATATTTTCAATTCATTTTTTAATCAATCAATATAATACTTTTTTAATACATTCTATTATTTCTTCTATGTAGAGTCGGGAATAAGGGACGGGCTCAGAGGCCTTACTTAAATAAGTGTTCGAGTTTTAAAAATAATTTTTTTAAAGTAATCAGGCTTTAAGGGCTTGGCCTTAATAAGCCCTATAAATAAGGGCTTGGGCTCGAGCGGCCCTTCAAATCCTATTATATTATTTTTTTTGGTGAAACACTTGTTTGAAACTAATGGCCTGCTCACTTGATCCTATACACATTATATTATTATTAATTTTAATTTATTCTAAAATTAATTTAATATAATTTAATAAATATCAGTGTATAGAATAAAATTTTTGATATTTTTTTATTTTTTTTATAATTATTATATTTTGTGTATTTATCAAAAATGAACTTTTTTAACTAAGATTTAAATTTTATTACTAGACTTCTAAATGTGTGTTGTTTAATTTTTAAAAAATTATGAAATTTTGATTTTTTAATTTCTAAATATTTTAATTAATTTATAATGTTTAATTTATTTTTTTATTTTTTTAAAAAGGGCTTGCGGGCTCTTTTTGATCCCTTGCATAGGAGCTGAGCTTAAGAAATGAGGTTAAAAATGGAGAACCGAGTTTTAGGGCTTAGGCCCTTAAGGGCTGAACCCATAAGGACCAGACTCATAAGGGTCGGGCCCGCTCGTATTCTCAGCTCTACTCCTATGCTAGTTTTTTTTGTCCTGTCATTTTTCTTCTCTTTGTTTTTTTTTTTGCTTGTCAAATCAAATGGCTCTGTTAATTTAGGTGTATATTAGGTTTCCCTTTCTATCAAAATATACATTAGCTTTCTTCTTTCTATATTATCCTCTTTCAATTATTTTTTTTAAAATTATTTATTTAGATGGTTTGTTACCTTCCGTGTTTTTACCTTCAGTGTTTTGAAGGTGTTTTGAATAATTTTTATTTTCTACCTATTGTCATTGAATTATTTCTATATGTATTACCTTTTTACAAACCTAGGAGCAAATAAGATTAAGTTTTTATATACTTAACTTTATATTGATCCTTATATATTATTTATATTTATTTTATAATAAATTATTGTTATTAATGTTATCAGTATATTAAATTTACTTAGTTTGATTTGATTGGAAAAAAATATAATAAGTATATAAGATTGGAGAAGAAGAGGCCCCTCTTCCCCTTTGTTTTGAAAATATTTTTAAATGACTCTCATTTTTTAATTTCAAGTAGTATTGTTTTTCCTACAGATTTGTCTTCTTTTAATGACAATATTCTAAGTCAAATCTTCTAATTTTTTTTTATTTCTTCATTAATTAAATGAATTTCAATCAAATAACATAAATTTTATTATATTCTATGTTATTTTAGTATTAAATTTTGTTGATATATGTGTGTGTTATATATATTAGTTTTTTTTCTTTTTTCTATCAGACAGCTTAAGACAATTTGATAGGACTTACCTTAAGACAACGTTAGACTTTCTCAATACATTCTAATGTTTCTTCTACTAGTTTTTTTTTTTAATTTTTTTTATCCTCTCGCCTTTCTTCTCTCTGTTTTTTTATCCCAAATTAAATGACTCTAATACCATACTAAAATTTGTTGATTTAGATATATAGTAGGTTTCTCTTTCTATCAAAATAGCTTATATATCTTCAATCCATTCTTTAGATAATGGATGTGGTACTTTTCAATACATTTTAATAGTTAAATATACATTATAAAGGGATTATAGGAATTGGTGTTTTCAAGTGGATCCGTACCAATTTTTTTCTAATTCTTTTATTTTTCATTTTTCTCAATATTATTTATTTTAAATGTTTGACTGCCTTCATCGTTTTGAAGGTGTTTGAGTTAATCTTTTTTTTTTCCTACCAAGTTTCCACATATGTCATTAAAATTTATATATATATATATATATATTACCTTTTTACGAACCTAGAAGCAAATGTTCATAACCTCATCAATATCGTAGGCAATGAGGTCAACATTGAACCAATGAGTCAATGCTTCTATAGTGTGGAAAATCCCATCAGAAAACTGAAACTATAAACCAGGGGAAAAATTAAAAAGTTTCTGGAAATGCATTGGAGATACAACTATAAGTTTTTTTTTTTTTTTTTTTTGGGTAAGCAAGTGACGACTCAACTTTTGAGACGTCTGTGCCCAAATGTTTTCTTGTTAGGGATCATGTGTTCAAGAACACAAGTGTGTCGGTATTGAACTGATATCGTTCAACGTTGATGCAGATGCTTTATTTTCAGGACTCTTCAGGTATTGGTAAAACTCAAACTCATCAAAAAAGCCATCAGTGTAGGAAAGGCCTTGATCAAACTGATCAGGATGATCAGGATTACCACCAAAAAGTGTTGTTGCTACTTCTTGCTTGACCATTCCATCATCACCTGAAGCCAGGTTTTGATCTACCTGTTGCTGCTGCATATTGCCTCCCATGGGAATTAGATCTAGAAGCCAGGTTTGAATTCAGGTGTTGTTGCAGCATATCTCCTCCGGAAGCTAGATTTTGATCTACCTGTTGCTGCTGCATAGTGCCTCCATTGGAATTAGAAGCCAGGCTTGAGTTTAGGTGTTGCTGCAGCATGTTGCTTCCATTGGAATTAGAACATGGAGCCACGTTTGAGTTTAGGTTTTGCTGCAACATATCTCCTCCAGAAGCCAGCTGGTTTGAGTTTAGCTGTTGTTGCAGCATGTCTCCTCCTGAAGACAGGTTTTGATGTACATATTGCGGCTGCATATTTCCTCCATTGAAATTAGAAGACACGTGTTGTGGCTGCATGTTGCCTACAAAGGAAGGTAAAGCAAGGTTTTCCTCTTGCTGCTGCAGATTACCTCCATGGGAATTAGGACATGAAACAAGTTTGGGTTTGGGTTTAGGCACTGTTGTTGCGTCATATGGCCTCCAAAGGAGAAAAAGCTAGGTATTCGTATTTGTTGTTGCTGCTGAAGCTGCCTTGCAAGAGATGCAGGTGATGGAAGGCCTGCATATTAATTATGATTCCATAAAGAATTATGATTAGGATTAAATAAACTAAAATATCCAATGAAAGTTTAAATAAACTAAAAATATGTGAATTCATACATAATCTTACCAAAGCTGAAGTTTTGCCCAGGTGGTTGCATTTGCATTTGGTGGGCTTGGGAGAAGAAGGCAAGATCTTGACTTGGTATAAGATTCACGGAAGGATATAGAAGGTGAGGAGGATTATTCATGGAAGGTTCTAGAAGGTGGGGGTTCACGGGTTGATGAACAACTGACAGAGGTTGAGCAGGAATACTATCGGGGTTCACGGGGATGGCCTTGCCATGTTGATTTAGACGACGCTGGAGCTCTTCCATCTCTTCTCCCTCTCTCTCTTTTCTGTTGATTCTATATTTCTGAGGTATAGCCATATACAACACCCCCATTATTAGTATTTAGTATTAGTATTAGTGTTATTATTAAATACGGTATATCAAATGTTAAAAAACAACATTAATAATAATTCTGGTCTATTAGTGTCTGGCAACCTGTAAGTGACTCGCAACATTTTCTCTCGTCAGGAAAGGCACGTCCATCGATTCAAGAATCTGTTTTGGCACCGCCTCTAATGTACAAATAAAGTTTGTTAAAAAGCAATAACATATAGTAGCAACAACGTGAACTTTATTTCATTTAATTTGGCTGCATGGATCACTTGATGTACCAAAAACAATAACATTTACTTGTCATATGAGATATAAGAAGAAATAAATTATGAAGTTATGATTTAACTTAGTATTAACAAAAATATAAGAAATAAAAAAAAATTAAAACTAAAGGGAACTGGTGTTTATGTTCATCTATATGTGCGTGTGCCCTTTCTGGAGGAAATGTAGAGAGTATCACTTTTGCAAAATAAGGTAAGTCATTTAATAATTTTCTTAATTATGTAAAATATTAATATATTATATATATATATATAATGACTAAAATACCCTCATTTAACTGTATGTACAAGAGAGAATAAGATGATATAGAATTTTTTTTTTTTTTAAATACAGTTGACCGCGACCATGTCATATGAACTCACTTGGGTAATCAGCAGCAATAACTCCAACTCTCCCAAGACAACGAAATTTCTTGAAATTAGTATGATTACTATTCCTTTTTTATGTTATTGACAAGAGAGAACTTATCATCATTATCTAAAAATAAACAAATTCTATTCTATTCAACCAAGAATCAAAGAATATTGAGTTATATGTTAGCAGAAGTCAGTGAATACAATGAATGAATAATAAAAATAAAGAGAAGGAACGAGATGCATACTATCATAGCCAAGCTGTTCCACCACTCCTACAAACTTTTCATGAAGCTCAGCGGTCCAGACGACCCGTCGTTTTCTCTGAGAAAGTACTCCATGATCCACAAACTCACTGTCGTTTCCTGCTTTGGGTCCCAGCCTATTATCTATGGAACAAGGAACAAGAGAAGAATTACAAGAAACCTGATCCTGATTTCGCTGACGATTATGTCGTACTAAATTATTCTGCTGATGATGTTCGTCATCCACGTCACTATTGACGTACTCATCAGTCTCCGTCGTCTCAGGCAGTTCTCTTCTCCGACAAACATGCTGCCATAGATTTCTCAGCTCGCACTCACTCACCGGCTTCCTCAACACATAACACGCACCGTATCTGAATGCTCTCGCCATACCACTTACTCTTTCACACCCAGAAATTACTGCAAAATCATATAATAATATCAATGCACAATCTCTTGATACACACACACACAAAGCAGCGCTTCATTAGCTTACCAACGTGCGGAATACTTGTGGTTGAGTGTTGGTCCCTGAGGAAGTTGTAGACATCCATGTGTTCTAACGACTCATCGCTGAGAACCAAGTCATAAGATCCGTGCTTGTGATCTCGTAAGAGTGCTAAGGCAACAGGACCACTGGAAAACCTAGCGACATGATAATAAGGTTGTACAAGGTTTCTCTGAATTAAACTTCCGATGTCGTTATCAGTGCCAACATAGAGGATCTTCAATCCATGAGGAAAATATTGAAAAAAATCTCGGGGAAGAAGATGAAGTTGATTGGCTCTGGGTTGCTGCATATTGTTATTCAATCTAACCTAAAAGGCTAAATCTACTGAAGCGATCAAATCGTAGGATGGGACAGGAAAAAAAAATCATATATATATAAGAAACAGAATGCCTGGAGGGAATATAGGTAGCTGACTAGCGAGTTACCCTCCCCCTGTTTTTCCTAATGATTTATTTAATTTATCATTTATAATTTAAAATTCAAATGCAAAATCGGTTGAGATAACTGTTCAGGAGGAAAAAAAAATAATATTCCGGAACGAAATTGAATTTTGAATTATTCTGGTCTGTTTTATTTTGATAAATACATGTTATTATTTTTTGTTAGTATCGTACGAAGAGATAGAGAAAATCTTTTTGTTTGATCTAAAATCCTACCCTAATACCACACAAATTCAAGAACGAGCTGATATGGAATTCCTTTTTCCTTTTCTTTATTTTTATTATTCAACATTTGTAATTCATACAAGGGCCCCACAATCTAGTTGAAATGAATAGATGTGATCATCAATTAGCATCTCTTATCTAAATCTGATGGCCAAGATTATATGTGCGGATAATGGGAAAATCCAGGACTATCTTTGAAGAGTTTGTACATCTTAACTCAGTTATCGCTACTGATATATTAATTTAGATACTTCCATAAGTTAAAATATAATTATAACTAAATAGAATAAATATATTTTTATCCAATCAAATCAAGATAAATATATTTTAATATAATAATAATAATAATAATATTAACAAGAGTTTATTATAAAATAAATAATATCGACACATTTTGATTTAATTGAAAATAAGCCTATTAAGTATATAAGGGTAAGTGTATAAATTTTTTCGTTTTCAAAATGTTCTTAAATGATTTTCATTTTTGAATTTCAAGACAGTATTAATTTTTCTACGAAATTGCCAAACAATCGCTGTAAAAAAAATCAAAAATATGGACAAAAATTGTCAAAAATAATAGTGACTAAATTATACCTCCTCCACTTATTTTTATTTTTCATTTAAAGTTTTAGCATACAGGTTTAAGAATACGACAAATATATGATAACTCCCCTCAACCTTTTTAATACCTCCTTAATTCTTAGCAATAAACATTGCTTTAGGCTTTGAAAGAAATGGAGGTGAGAACCTTCTAGAATATGCTTAGGGTTGAATGTTGAGATATAATCTTATTTATAAGACAGAGAGAGAAGATTAATTTTAATCATATTCATAAGGTACTTCACTATTTTATTTGTTATTCTTTACATTCATTCCCTTATTAAAAATAGTTTTTTTTATCCTTATTAAAGGATAGATGTGAAAACTTATTAAATTTTCAGATAAACTTAATAAGGTTTAATTTTTTTTTGATATTGATGAAACATGCTAGAAGTGATTTATAAATAAAATTAGATGAAATAATTAACAATATATGATAGGAATGAACGTCCAAAATGTGGTTGAATGAAGGCGAATATTGTGGCATTAATATGGAAGCAAGATGGGTGGAAGAATGCATGTTTTTTGGATTGTTTTCCCATTTGGAAAGAAACATTAATAGAAGATATAATTTGAACTTCATAGCTGGTTGAGAAACTACAAGAAAACGGTGTACACGTGTATGTTGAGTTACTATTAATTAACAAGACCATACATATATATTATAGATTTTTAAATTGTCTATAGTTTCCGTCAGATCAGACAAATTTAAAGACCGTACAAAGAGATGGAGAAAACTTTGTTGTCTGACATAACTTAAGGACCACTGTAGCATATTTATATTATTCAAGGACTTTGAGATTCTAAAATTTCATTATAGTACCATAATCCTTAGTTGAAATTAATTTTTTACGTAAAATAATCCAATTGTCTTTAAAATTTAAAATAATAAAAAAATCACCCTCATTGTCATGAGCTTCGGCCACCGGACCGCTACCTATAGGGGTTGCCAAAGCCCTTGCCAGTGGTGAGGTCATTGGGGGCCAACCACCTGAACTCCAACATTGGTGACAATTATTTTCAATAATTGGTAAGGTGATTGAAGGAGGGTTTGATCCCACAACCTCTTGGTCACCTAAAAAACTTGGTGGCTACTAAGGATTTGGATTCAGTAACTATTATACTAGTACAGGCACTAAATGTTTGTGTCATCTAAATTATTAAAATTTAGATCAATGGCTCTAAATTCATACTCTACTTGAAACAAGTGAATAAGTGAGTTTATGAAAATCATTGATATATATTTTAACAATTTAAATGGTTCAGGCACTCAATGTCTACAATCACAGAATCTTCTGGCCACCAAGCCTATTTAATCATATATAGCAAAAAAAAAAAAAGTAGTAGCCCAAGCTTTTAATCCTAGCTTATGTAAGTATTAGTCCTTCATTAACAAGTATCCATTTGGATTTTAACAACTTATTTAAAATTAACAATAATCCATTTGAGTTTTAACAAATTAAAAAAACTAATAGAATGTACTTAGTCATGCAAGTGTTAGTACTTTATCAATAAGTATTTATTTGAGTTTTAAACAACATCCCATTTGAAATTGACAAAAATCAATTCGGGCTTTAATAAGTTAGAAAAACTAATAAGATGAGCTTAATTAGGCAAGTGTTAGTCTTTTATCAGTAAGTATCAATTTAGGTTTTGACAAAAATCCATTCAAGCCTTAACAAGTTAGAAAAATTGATAAGATGAGCTTAATTGTGTAAGTTTTAGTCATTCATTGATATACATACAATCAAGTTTTGACAACCTATTGGAAACTAACAATAATTCATTTGAACTTTAACAAATTAGAACAATGATAGCACATGTCTGGTGAAATAGTGTTTACCTTGCATAAATAACAAGCCACTTTGGTTTTCACAACAACCCATTCATGATTAACAAGTAGTTTGCTCCATTAAACCTATGTTGTCTGTTTTTCTCTCTTGTTAAAATTCAAATATATTATTGTTAATCACAAATGAGTCATTGCCAAAACATGAATTAATGACTTGTTGCAGGGTGAACACATTCCATTAGACTTATACTATTAGCTTTTTTAAAAGCTCAAATTAATTATTGTTAATTTTAAATAAGTTATTGTCAAAACTTAAATGGACACTTGTTGATAAAAGACTAACAAACTTGCACAATCAAGCTCACCCTATTAATTTTTCTAACTTGCTAAAGGTCAAATAAATTATTGTTAATTTCTAATGAGTTGTTGTTAAAAATTGAATAGATACTTGTGGATGAAAAACTAACATTTATAGAAGCTTGGATTAAAATCTTAGACTACTACATATATTTTTCTTGCAACATATAATTAAATGGATTTGATAGCTTGGTGGTCACCAATATTTTTAGGTGGCCAAGGAGCTATGAGATCAAACCCACTTAGTCACCTTTACCAATTATTTTAAACTTTAGGTACAATTTGATAATTTCAAGTAAAAAATTAATTTCAGCTAAGAATCAAGGGACTGCAATGAAATTTTTGAATCACATGGTCCTTGATTGATATAAACTTCCTAAAGTGGTCTTCGACTGATATTCTCTATAAAATCTATCCTTATTCCTTAGAGAAATTCAAGTACAATAAAAGTAATATGGAATTTGTTATTCCTTTTTTATTTTTTTTCTTTTCATTAGTTTGATATCTATTAATTAAATTGGGATGTTTTATACTTAAATAAAGATTAGCTTATAAAAGAATTAAAAATATTAGGTACGCTTATATTTATTAGATGAAATTACGAACTTAAAATAAATGGCGTTATTTACCATTTGTAATTAATACATGGGCCCTAATATCTAGTTGAAATAAACAATATTGATCATCATTTAACATCTCTAACCTAAATTTGATGACCAAGATTACATACAGAGATAAGGGGAAAATCTGAGGCTATATCTTGAGGAGTTTGTTTATGAGGAAAATATGATTGAGATTTGACAGCCCATTTTAGACAAGTAATTAAAATTCATTTTGGTCTCTATAGGGAGTGTTGTGGTACATACAAGTGGAATTGTTGTGTCTTAACAAGTAATTTTCTTAGCAACAATGAATAATAATATGCTGCAGCTACATCTATATATACACGCACCCTAGTGGACTATATTGTAGGTCACATAACTAATATAAGAGAAAATGAAAATAAAATTTTACTAAAGTATATAAATGACAATTAGATCTCTCAAAATGTTATAGTTCTTCTGAAATCCTTAAGTCCCTTTTTGACATTAATAGTTTTAAGTTAAATAACCAAATTGCTCCTTGTTAAAAAAAAGTCTAGTTATATTTTTCTAATCATAACTTTTCTTTAAATAATAATAATTTTTATTTTGTAAATTACAAAAGTTTGAACAAAAAATTACAATTTTTCATGTGAAATTTCTTTTATGAGTGATAAACAAGTTTTGAAATTAACCAATTTCAATAATAACTTTTATTTAAACAACACTATTACAAAAAATATATATTTCAAAGTTCTTATTTTTGACTTATGAGTGAGCTTTAGCCTGCACTCTCATATATAAAGGAATCCTTTTATGGGTGGTTGGAAGTGCTCTTGTAGGCCCCTCTCTCGAGAACATTTGGAGAGGCTTAGGGGATTGCTTTTTGAAGAAGTGATCCTATAGATGGACATACTAAAGTGCTTTTATGTAGAAGCACTCTGATATGTTCCCTAAACTAGAGCGTTTCTACATAAAGGTGCTTCAGCAATCTCAATTTTTTACAAAATTTTTAATATTACATGCTACATATAAATTTATGTACAATATTCTAAAATTGACATCATAAAGTGATAAAAAATATACTTTCATTTAAAATTAAAACAAACTATGTTTTTATGAATTTGGTAATACAATCTCAATCAACAACTCTAATAATAAAATTAGTGCAAATATTTTTATTCTAATCTTCTAAATATCACACATAAGAACAAACATATTATCCAAAATGAAAAAAAAAACCTTCTAAAATTCTGTTAATTTGCAAAAAATATACAAAATAAAATTTTAAATAACATTATCCCAAAAAAAACTTAGGGGACAACAAAAATAATATTACACTATAAAGAACATAAATCTGTAGATGAATAAATGAGAATACTTACTAGTTAGCTGAAACAATCTTGGTTCAACTTCTAATGTTATAAAAACCATTTCAAGAAATCCTTACTTCCAAAAGGTACAGTTACTTTATGTATCCCTTGTAACTTTTGCAAAGGATTAATCATGTGCAAAGAAGCTATAAATTACTACTAATAAAAACATATTGGAATAGCATATTCGAGGTAGTATTATGAAGAGATTCTATTTGTTGGTTGGTGCTTCTCTAAATGGCTATATCATGGATAAGCTATAATGTAATAGAATACTACTCAAGAATTTTATGAACAACAACATGTCCATAACTAATAACAAGTCATGTAAATTAAAGATGTAATATATATATATATATATGTTATAATTTGGTAAGGTAATTGGGATTTGTTTACCCTTTGATTAATTACCATGTAAAGTATTGTATTTATGGTTAAGTTGCTAAATCATTAGTTGATATTACGCAATCAATATGATTCATATTAGGGGGCAAAATTGTTAGCCTTCTCATTACTTTACTACTCATTCTTTCTCTATATCATCCCTCTTCTTTTGCTATGTTTTTACATATGCCTTTCCTTATTGCATCACTTTCTCCTTTACAAAGTCCCTTCCTCATCCTTGTCTCAATCTCTCTCGTGGCTATCAATAGCAAATCTCCCTCCCTCTCTCTTGGCTAAACAAGTTTGATGGCAACCCTTCTTATCCCTCAACTAATCGTGTTTGATGACACCCGCCATTGTCTCTATTATGTCTCACGACTCCCATCTTTATGAATTCATGAACATCTAACTCCTTCCCTCTCTTTATGATTGAAACAATAAATTTATGTAACATGACACGTGGCAATATGTGGAGACACATGGCGATGACTGTGTGCAAATATAACCAAAATTTGATGTGTACTAGTCACTTATGCACCAAAATAAACAGGGAAATACCTTAATATGTATAGGGAGCAACCTAGGTTGAATCTCTCATGGAGTTTATTAATAATTAACACCTTAGTTATTTAAATCTACCAAGAATAATAATAATTTAATTGGGTTTTATTGATTAGGAATTAAACAAGAAAACATTAAATGAAAACTAATTATTTTTTAGGTATCTTTTCAAGATTAGACAAATTTAAAAAATGGATTGATTTATGATCAAATGAAAATTGATGGTCTTCCCAAGCACATGAACTCCCTCTTTATCCTTGTCCTATCTAAATAATTCCCTCTTAACTCCAATTGCATTAAAAGACATCCTAGTAACTACTAGAAATTAGTACTCTTAGGTTCTTTAAATTATCTAGTACCGTAAATTAACCTTTAGAACTAATTATGCTTAAAGAAAACCAATTGTTTATGAAGCTAATTGCCAATTCCAGCCCTTAACTTGACCAAATGAGACCTCAATTGATTAAGAAAGATTATTAGTCGAACCTAAGAGTGCTTACTTCACAATCGTGACTCATAAGCTCACAAGAAACAATTAGAAATTAAATGCAACAAGGGATTGAATAGAATTAAATTTGGACAACCCCAAATTCAAAATTACAGCACCTCAATTGATAAATAAACAACATAATAATCTCATATAATACTCAACCAAGTATCAAAAAGTTCAATTCTAACAACTATTGTTGCTACAATATCATAAGCATCAAAATTCAAAGAATTAAACAAGAGGTAAGAGAAAAGAGAAATTCTTAAAATCTAAGAGCTAAAAAAGAGTTCATCCATGCATTCTAGGAAGAGAATTTAAGCCTAGCTACTCCTCATTAGCATTCCTATAGCCTTTCCTTGTTAACAAACTTTGGACACTACTATGGATGAAGACCTTAAGATTTGGCCAAGATAAAAATGGTGTGTGTAATGTGCATCCTGACATCACCAAACTCACAAGACATAAGACAAAATGTGTAAGGTAACTAGGATCAATTATATTCCTTAAATAATGTTACCATAACACAAAGGTTAGAAAGGAGTTTAAGAAACTGGGATTCTAAGAAAATTCTTTTCAAAAAGTTGTTTGAGCTCAAACTATAACTCAAAAAAAGTTATAAAAGATAGTGGAAGCAAGAGAGTCAAATAACAACTCGAACAAGCACTAGAAAAGGGCATTTTAGGCTTCCATAAAAGTGCTCCGTTTGCTATCTGCTTTGAGTGATTCAAGTGTTCACACGTAGCTCTTAGAGCCAACTAGCTATTGGTACTAATCTTATACCCAAATACTAAACCAAACAAAAGTTGGATCCCAAACACAAAATGATCTATTTTCCTTTCAAAACAACAACCAAGGTGTCTAAACTCACATAACAAGTACTAATAACCTTTGAACCACTTGAACTAACTCAAATAGACCATAAACAACCTAATTACACAATTAAAACACAATAACATTCCAAACACAATTTAATGATCTAAAGCTCAAATTCAGCATAAATTCAAAAGGTATAACAATTTTCATAAACATGTTTATGGCCAATCAAACACATATTTAACACCAAAAATAACATTTGTACTGTCATCTCAACCTCTCACAAACATTATATCACAATTACAACATTTCATGTCAAGATACCTATAGTTTATGATAATATTTATGCAACTGGCCTCAAAATGACACGTGGTTCTAAGTTGGTATAAGCATAAATAATTTGTTACAAAACCAAAAGATAGAGAGGGGACTATGCAATTACAAATCCCTCAATGCTTGAAAACACCTTCCTTCCCTTTGCCCCTATTGAAACCTTTACTTATAAAATGTAACCACGACATGAGTTGAAGACTCAATAACTAAATAATCTAAACAAACTACTCATGTGTGAGAATAGTTACTGGGTATATGAAGTGGCATTTAAAACATATATTTCATATGACAAGTACACACACACATATATGGCTATTCGATGAAAACATGTATGATTAACACATCACCTTATATCCTCCTTATTTCTTTCATGAATCTGTGGATTGATAATTTGATAGAACCGAGTTTGTATGATTGGATTAACTTAAGCTCACAGTTCATGAGAGGCAGTTTCAATTATGGACCTCGGGTGTCAATACCTAATCTATCTCACATAATACTGAGACCTCTAAACAAATATAGAACTGTGCACCAGGGCCTCCGTAGTACTAGTGTATGGTATGAATTTTCAAATAATGTCCCTAACATAACTTTAGGATGAACTCCTTTACCCTCTCATAATAATCATGTCCAAACATATGCACAGTCATTTCACACATAGCCATAAACTTGCAATTTACACTCAAATAGTCATTTTTATGACTAATGACACAATTTCATAGTTACATATACATGAACATAGGATTTAGTGTAAAACTTTCAAAAACCATAATTATGCAAAACATACTTATCCATTCCACTTCACATAAACTTTCTAAATCATAAACATTTTCATATTGATAATATACAAATCTAAATCGATAATACTAGCTTTTACAATTGCACACAACCATCCAAACACGCAAATAAAGAGCTTAGATAATCCAGTTATTTCAACTCTTTTGTCACTAAAAGGGTTACTGTGATCAAAACTTAGCTCTACAAGTATCTACTAGCGTATTAACGCTAGACCAATATTTAATCTATAAGATTAAACATTAAATCATCAATTCACACTCCAATTAACCCTTTTTTATTATAATTCTGGGTACTTACTATATCCAAAACCTTACTTTAACACCATCACCTCTCCCAACACACTCAATTAATTCCATTTAGTAGCCAAACACACTAATAACACTCATCTTCTATCCACATTGCTTTTAAACTCTTTGGGGTTCGTCTGAACCCTAACCAAAACTCTAAATCACTATACAATTCATAAACCTAGATTTAAAAGCTTGATTTAGCTCTCCAAGATCTTAACTACATTAATGGGTTTGGTCATAACCCAAGAAAATTGAAATTAAACTCCAAAACTCTACATCCTTCAAAATTATAGAAAATTCACATAAAGGGAAAGGAAGGGATATATGAAGCTTACTTAAGGATGAATCTTGCTTAAAATGCTTCCAAATAGCTCCTAAGGCCAAGCCCTAACAGCCTTAAGTTGGTTCACCATCGCCTATCTCATATTTTTCTCTTTCTCTCTCTTTTTTAGCTCAAATCGCAAGTTTAATAAATGTAAATTTTGTCCATCTACCATTGCAGATGGCACAAATTGGCCCAACATGATTTTGGGCCCCCTGATGTGCCTCGGTCTGCTCAAACTCTAATGTAGCCCTCTTCTAAAGATATCCAATGATCCATTGACCACATTAGTCATCAAAAAACATCATAAATTTATAAATAACTTAATTTTACTAATTTTCCCCCCTAAACACTTGAAATTTTAAAGTTTGAAATATAGGATGTTACAGAGTGGTTGATGAATTTTTTTTATTGGGTTATGGTGTGAATTTTTAAGGAGTTGAATGGTGGGTTTAGATTGTGAAATAGAGGGGTTTAAGATAAAGAAATGGTGGAAGAGGTTCTAGGATTCATAGCTATTCTTGAGGGAAAAAGGGAATTGAAATTGGAAGATGGAATTATTATGAATATCCTTTTGCTTTCTTGATATTTCATCAACTATTTGTGACTTTTTGATTATTCAATTAACTCATCCAAGGGCTCCAATTTCATGCAAGGGGCTGCCATCCTCATCCAAGAGCTTTCCATTACCTAAAATACACAATGAGCTCATTAAATAGCAAATTATGTACAATTAATTATATGTATCTTATGAATTTATCTAACTTGCATGTAAATTATGAAAATGTGGTAGAGTGAATTAAAAAGATTAAATGAAATATTAGAAGATGAATTTAGTTATGAGAAATTTTCTAAAAGTTCTTAGTTACAAAAACTAAACCTAGTACACTTTCAAAGTTTATGGCAATAACAATTAAAGTACAAAAAGAATATATTTTAAAGGATGTTTTAGTAAAAAACTCACAGTCTAAGTTGAATTAATTTAAATTAAACTATGAGATTAATGAAGAACTAAAAGTTATCAGAAAATGAATTTTTTTATTCTTTAGAAATTATTTTTAAAAATTACAGTTTTGCCCTTGAACTTCTAAAAATTTGCACTTTTGCCCCCAAGTTTTGAAAATTACAAAATTAATCCAAATGATCTTGAATGATTCTATTATACACAAGATACCCCTACAAAGTGTCAAAAAGTAAAAAAAAATAATACAAAAATAATATAACTAAATGATAGTTGTTAGATGTTTATCTCGTTAAACTATTTTGGCACGATTTCACTCATTAAATCAACGTTAAGAATACTTTTACACCCTACCCACTTAAGGATGGTGGGTGCCATTGGAGGAAAACTTCATAGGTGTTTTGACCTTTAACCCACTAATATACTACATCTACATCTATGTCAATATACTAGTATATATCATAGATCACACCAATAAACTTTCCAAAAACAAACCGATATATTGATTTCTAATTTTGCTTATCGCTATTTAGCACTTCTTATTTTTCCCTTGCGAGCATCAAAATATTTTATCTGCATGTTCCGAAATATTGCAATGGTGAGGTCCACCTCGTGTTGTCTGTATGTTGCTGTAGCTTGTGTTGTATTTTGCTTCAGCCGTGTCCCTCCGAGTTTGTCTTTGGTTTTCAGTATGGGTTCTGTTAGTCTGTTGATTACTATGGGCTTTTAGTTTCTCTTCTAAAGGCCCTTATGGTTAGACTTGTTTTATTTTGTTTATTTAATTTGACTTCTTATCCCAAAAAAAAAAAATTCTAATCGTTATACCATTTTTCAGCTGTAATAATAAAAATATGCTACTTATTAATTTTAAATTAAAAAATATAAGCATGATTTAATGATTATTTTGGTTAATTAAGTGTACTTACTTATTTCAATAAAATTCTTTAACTTGTCAATTAGTATATTGACATATGTCAATAAATTCTTTAACTATATATCTTTAATTGATATTTTAAAGAAATCTTTTCAGAAGGAAAATGGAAAATATACATATCTCATTTCTTTTCTACAAAAAACATTTCTTTGTACCAAGAATGTCATAAATATGAGTATATTTTTTTTCGTGAAAATTTAAATCTTAATTTACGATATTGTAATCACTATGTGAGATATTAGTCATTTTTGCTAGACCTAATTATTATTGGTTACTATATCTAGTCAATTAAATTGATTTTCAACATGCATAAAGTAAAAATAGTATAATTTATATAATTGAAAATTAAATTATTATTTATAAGTAAAAAAGGAATGAACGACAAACGATAATTAGTTATTAGTAGACCAAAACAATAATTACTTTGAAGGAATTTGCTTGATATTTGTAAATTAAAGATGAATTACAAGCAGTACACAAACATATGAAAAGTTATCCAACAATGAAAACATGAAATAAAAACTAATGTGAGTCTGTATTTAAAAAAAAAAAAAAAAGACTAATACGGTCCATTTAACTGCCTGGTGAGTAAATGGAGGAGCAGTGATTCGTTGGGGTAAAAAGGCATCATGTTAATATTAGGGTGAACAATTGCAAGAGGTGGTGGAGCGCAAATACTATGCCTGTCTTCTCCATGGCCATCCCCACGTTGATTTTGACCATTACGACGCTCTTCCCTCTCTTTCCTTAGTCTATATTTCTGAAAAATAAACCCATTAATTATAATTATCATTACTAAATTAAATATATGGAGATATCATCAAATGTTAATAAATGATAATGAAGAGAGCCCACCTGTAAGTGACTTGCAACATGCTCTCTCGTCAGATAAGGCACGTTCATCAATTCAAGAATTTGTTTTGGCACTGCCTCTAAAATACAAGTTAAGAAAAAACAGGGATAAACTATGATCATAATTATAACAACTCAGAGAAAAAAAATTAGGGGAAGGTAAATCAAGAGAAAAAACAACCAAAAATAATATAAAAATTTATTACTTTTAATAATTTTTCTTCCTAATTTTCTTTTTTATCTAATTTTTTCCAACCAAATGTCAAGGATATCAGTTTTTCCCAATTTTCAATTATTCCCTACACGTATCATAAAAATTTTAGCATGGATAATATTAAGGATGACAAATATGAGAAATAAAAAAGTAAAACAAGTTCAGGTTTTTGAAGTGACGATGACTAAACATCTTAACCCAAATCTATACATATATCTTTTTTAACCCAACTCTATTCGATGTGAGATTTTACCCAATATCAAATCAAGCTAACTTACACTTGACAACCCAACAATCTCTTCCTTAGATGTGAGACCTGACTTTGATATCACTTACTAGGCACACATATAATGCTCCTCAACCAATCAAGTAAAATCAGAGCTAAGTTTTGATCCTTATTTGTTCATCAACATTCATGGATACCCATGCTAAAATTAGGTCTGATTTTACTTGATTGGTGAAGTTTATTGTATAAATATGTTTGCAGAAGTGAGTGAATTGATGAATATTACTAAATAATAAAAGGTAATTTGAGTTTCACTCAATTTTAAATTAGGTTCCTGCAATTTATTTGTTAAGACTTTATAATTTCATTTTTTATATGTATTGACCCTTAAGGGTTAAAATGAATAATGAATTATTAAATTTCATAAAACAAGAATACTTTTGGAGTTAAAGAAAATTTACTTTAATACTTTTACCCAAAATATATAAAGTATTTTTTGTAGTGTTGGCTATTAAAAAATGTAAGGCATTTACTTTAAAATAAATATAAAATAATTTATTTATTATGGGTTTTTATCATGTTATATTTATTTTAAATTAAAATATCTATTAAAGAAAGTTAAATATGAAAAAATATTATTAATTTAAATATAATTAACTACATTAATTGGGTAAAATTTGATTAAAAATAATTTTAAGGGGTAGAAGACATCCTAAATATATAAATCTTCAGTTATAAAAATTATGTAATTAATTTTATGATTATATAATCATTTAATACAAATATAAAAGTTTATATAATCATTTTATGTTTATATAATCATTTAATTTTTTTTAAATAAAAAAGTTTAAAAATTTTAATTTTTTGAGGATTAAAAAATTTAATTGATCAAATTATAAGGTTGAATTAAATTGCAAGAATGAAAATGCAAGGGCTGCATATGTAATTTCCAAAGTAACAAATTAAGAAGGTGGGGAAAGATGCATACTGTCAACGCCAAGCTGTACCACCGCTCTTTCAAACTTTTTATGGAGGTCAGCGCTCCAGACGACTCGTCGTTTCTTCTGAGGAGGTTCTCCACGATTCACAAACTCATTGTCGTCTTCCACTGGCGGACTCTTACCTCTGAGAAGAAGAGAAGAATTATCATTAGAAACCTCATCCTGATGAGGATAATGTCGTCGTTCTAATTTATTCTGCTGACGTTTTTCTTCAGCGTCACTCTTGAAGAACTCAGTCCCAGTTTGTTCCTTTTTCCTGCAAACATGCTGCCATAAATTTATCAGCTCGTCCTCACTCACTGGCTTCCTCAATACATAAGACCCACCGCATCTGAATGCTTTCACGATGTCACTTAATCTTTCATTCCCAGATATTACTGCAAAACAACATCTAATATCAATGCACAATCTCTTTATACATACATATATATATATATATATATAGTAGTGCTAGCTTCATTAGCTTACCAACGTTAGGAATATTTGTGTTCAAGTGTTTGTGTCTGATGATAAAGTCATGGACATCCATGTCTTCTAGACACTCGTCACTGAGAACCAAGTCATAAGAATCATGTTTGTCTCGTAAGTGTGATAAGGCAATACGACCGCTGGTATACGGACTGATGAAATAAAATGGGCGTTGAAGATTTCTGTGAATTAAAGTTTGGGTGTAATTATCAGAGCCGACATAGAGGATCTTCAATCCTTCAGGAAAATGTTGAAGAAAATCTGGGGGAAGAAGATGACATTGGTCATCTCCGGTTTGACGCATTACTGAAACAGCTTCGGAATTAAAGAATCCCTTAACACACAAGCCAGGGTCTCCTAGTTTTTGGCAGCAATGGAAGAATCGCAATCCAGTGCGGATAAAGAAAAATCACATATATAAGAAACAGAATAAAGAAAAATCATTTATTTAATTATTTAATTTAAACTTTGAATTCAGAAAAATCTGTTGAGATAACATTAAAAATAAAAGAATAATATTCCAAAATATTAAATTTTGAATTATTCTAGTCCCTTTCATTTTGATAAATTTTCTGATGTCGGTACAAATTAACTTTTGAAAATAATCACGATCTCAACAAAAAATTATGATTATTTGAAAAGTTATTTTGAATAATTTTTAAAAATAATCTGATACAGTAAGTGTGAAAAAAATTTCATAAAATGCATATATAGTGTCCATTTGTTTAAATTAAAAAAAGTAATTTTTATGTATTTTACAGATCTTACAAAAAAATTTGTTTTATATAGATTTTGTAAAAAATATTATTTTATATTTTGCTTACAATAATAAAAAATTATTTATTATTCATTTTAAAATTTTATATTATCTTTCTTGATTTCCGTTTTATAAAAATGATGATTTGTTATTATATTATTTTAAAATTTTATGATATCTTTATATATCTTGCTTTTTAAAAATAGTTTTCTATCACAATATTAGATTATTTTTAGAAGTTACTCAAGTTACTTCTTAAAATAACCAAAAATTTATTTTTTTAATTATAATTATTTTAAAAATTTAAAAAATATATCATAAAAGCTCGCAAAATAATTTTTTAAAACATAAATATTTTTTTCAAAAAATCAGTTGAAACAAACAATTAAGCCCATACACATAGAAAATATCTAAATAACTAAAAAATAAAATTTTTTTATAAATAGATATTCATGAAGATATCCTAAAATCTAAAAATAACAAAATAATTATTACTTTTTTATTATTAAAATTAAATTTCAAATAATATCTGCTTTTTAAAAAATTTGTATAAGATAAATATTTTTATAAAATATTTAAAAATCATTTATTTTTAATATTAAATAAGTGGATCTTAATGAATGTACGGAGAAATAGAGAAAATCTTTTTGTTTGACCTAAAATCTTGTCTCCTATCACACATTCAAGTGTGGGGTGGCATAGGTTCAGTTTTCCTTTTCTTTTTTTATTATTTTTATCTGAACTCCGTCGATTAAATGGCGATGTTTTTATACTTAAATAAAAATTAAAAAGATTATTACCAAGATTAGGTGCGAATAAAGAGAAAATCTAGGGCTATCTTGAAGGGTTTGGTTATGTGTGTTCATCTTGTAACACCCCATCATATCATTTATCACTAGTGATAAATTAATTAAATTAGGCTCGTCCAAAAGTTAAATTTTAATGATAATTCAATAAAACCTCTATTTTCAAAATATTCTCAAATGATTTTCATTTTTGAATTTCAAGTAATTTATTTTTTAAAAAAATTCCCTTTTAATAACAATATTCTAAGTCAAATCCTCTTAAGAAATTTTTATTTCTTCATTAGATAAAGGTATTTCAATCTAATAATATTAAATTATATTACATGTTAAATTATTTAATAGTTTTTTTGAAGATGTTCAAATTTAAATGAGAAATGTTTTGAATAAGAGGTAGCTAGTAGTTAACAATAATAGCACAAAAATGTCCGCAAAGATAAGGCCTATTTGAAAACTATTTTTTTATTATTTTGAGAATCAGTGTTTTATAGAATATGTTGTGAGAATGAAAAAATAAAAAAAGGTATTTTTTTCATTCTCTTTTATTCTTCAAAATAATAATCCTACAACATCTAAAAAATATTTTTGTTTTTTAATTATCCAAAATAATATTTTTTTTTTTCATTCTCTAAAGTACTTTTTAAAAACATGTTATTAAATAATTTTTTTATTCTAGAGAACAAAAACTATTCTTAAAATAGGTTAACAAACAGGCCATAATTTTCATTGTTGATGGATTTACTTCTTGTATTTATCAAACATATCAACAAAAATAATAAATTTTTACAAATAAATCCAGTAAAAAAAAGTAAATTACTAACAAAAAATATACTTACTCTACTATTTTTATTTTTCATTTAAAGTTTTAGTACATAGGCTGGAAAATATAATAATATATATATATATCACAACTCCTCTTAACTTTTTTAATACCTCCTTAATTTATGTTAGTAATAAACCTTGCTTTTGACTTTGAAAGAACGGAGGTGAGATGTGTTTATATTGACATTACAAAAAACATTAAAACAATGATCTTAGACAACAAAATAGAGAATATAGAATAATGTGTAAAGAGGCACACCAAGCCCAAGGATCTTTATTATTATATATAGAAAATAGGGTAAAAACCTTAACACATATAAATAAGCCATGTGGTAGAACAAATAAATATTACAAGTATTTATAATAAGGTCTCTGATGGGCTATAGCTTAAACATATAATAGTTTTTGGGCTTTATTATTGTTTGACCTGGGTACCTTATCACTGGACTAAATAGCTGATACCTTGATATGCCCCTCAAATGAGAGGGTTGGAATTTTGAAAGCTCAAGTTTGTCTTTGAGGGTTAGAAATCAAGAGTGTGTCATAGACTTTGTGAATATATCGGCAATTTTATCAAAAGATGGAATATAATGAACACTCAATTATTTTCCTAGAGCTCTATTTTTGATGAAATGCACATCCAACTCAACATGCTTAGTTCTTGAATTATAAACATGGTTTGATGCCAAAGTGACAACACTCAAATTATCACACACCAACCAACTAGTATTTGATCAATCTTTAAGTCAATTTCAAGAATTAGAGCTTAAAGCTAGGCAGTTTCAGTGGCAAGCTCAACTGACGATCTATATTTTGATTATGTGCTTGACCTAGTAATGACTTTTTGCTTTTTCCCTAACCATGCAACTAGATAAATTCTAAAGAAGACATAGGAACCTCTAAAGGTTTTGTGATGATCCACACATATAGCCTAGTCCACATAAAAAAAACCATATAGATTCAGGTACTTACTTGATCTGATATGTAGATTTAGATCAGATGAACCCTTTAAATATTGAAGTAGCCTTTTAACTATTTGTCAATGTTTGTTTGTTGGATTTTAAAGAAATTGACTAAGCTTGTTGACTGCATACATGATATTTGGTCAAGTATTAACCAAATATTGCAATGCACCAATCACTTTCCTATAATTCGTAGGATTACAGAGAGGAATACCATCATAAAGAGATCAATTTTTGTTAACCACTATAGATATAGGCACTGGAGAACGTCTTCCATACCACATCTTTTTAGAAGCTTAAGAATGCATTTTTCTTGTTTGAGATACAAACCAATGTGATTCCTAAAAGCTTCCACTCCTAGGAAAATAATGAAGATGACTTAAATATTTAAGAGGGAACAAGGGATTTAGCTCTCTAATGAATACCTAAAGCATCTTAGGATTATTACCAGTGATAATGGTTTCATCTACATAGATTAGGCAAAAAATTATATTGTTTGTCAACGTGAGGGAAAACAAAGAGCCATCACACTTAGAATGGATAAAGTTCTAGCTAATGTTTTTCAATCTATCAAGCCAAGCTTGTAGGGCTTGTTTTTAGCTTTATTCAGTAAGCATAAGTGATTAGAATACCTTTTATCTACAAAATCATCAAGTTGCCTCATTAACAACTTTTGTTGAAGTAATTCATTTTAGAGAAATGCATTATTGATGTTAAGCTATCTAAATGGCTAATGACAATTAACAATAATGGTAAGGAAGAACTAAAGAGTGGAAGGCTTCAAAATAGGGCTGAATATCTTATCATAGTCAATTCCAGGATATTGTTGAAAGCCCTTAACTACTAATCTAGCATTAAGCTTTAGAAACTTGCTATCTGAACCATACTTACTTTTAAATACCCATTTGCAATTTATAGGTCTTGTTCTTTTAATTTGTGGTACTAAAACCTAAATCTGATTTCTAATCAAGGCATTGAATTTGTGAATCATTGATTTTCTCCCAAGATTTGAACTAAGTAACTCCTGAACACTCAATGGCTTAATGACAGCATTATCACTAACAGTAGTAACCAAACCCATATAAGATACCTTAAGTTTAAAAATTCTTGATTTGCTTATGGTAGTCATTTAGTGCTAATTTTGCATATTAGTATTGTGGGTGGCATCTGTATTTAGCATGAGATATCCCCCTCAAGCAATTAGGCTCCTATACTTGATTATTCATTTATTATAGATGATAAAGAATTTGAATTAAATAAAGGAGAACTAGATGTAGGTGTGGTGTCATTTCCTTGTTGTTCTACATTCTCTTCTACGTAAACACTAGAATGAGATTGGCTAGATTGATAAAGGTGTTGTTTGTCATAGGATAGTAGGATTAGAAATGCTAATAAAATCAAAAATAGAGTTTACAAAAGCAAATTGGCATGAAATCCCATATTGTGAAGGCATAGAGGCTAGTGAGGACTTGAAAAATACTTGAGAGTAAACCTCTTCCTCAAGTACAACTCTTATATTTAAAAAAAAACCATTTGCAAAAGGAAACATATTTTTATTAAACTCCACGTGTCAAGAGATGTAGATGCTCCCTATAAGGCTCAAACACTTGTAAACCTTTGTGATGATTACTATAGCCTAGAAAAACACATATCATACTACAAAATTGTAGTTTATGTTTGCTATAAGCTCTTGAGCAAGGATAACATGCATAACCAGACACCCTTAAGCTATCATAATTAGGAAGTTTGATAAATAACTTCTAAAAAGGTAAGATACCACTAAGAATAGGTGTAGGGAGTTTATTAATAAGCTTAGTTGTAGTGTGAAATTCTTCCTGCTAGTAGGAGAGTGGCATGTGAGCTTAAGCTAAAAGAGTTAAACCAACTTCAATAATGTGCTCCTAGTTTCTCTCAGCCCTACCATTCTGAGAACAAGTACAAGGACACTTGAAAAGACTACCATAATCTTGAACAACCTTATTGAAACTTTTATATTCCCTTTCCTAATCACTTTGTATAGCTTTACTTTTTTTGTCAAACTAATTCTCCATAAATTATTTGAACTTAGTAAGCATTGTTCAAGCTTCATCCTTAGATTTCAAAGGAAAAATCCATTTATAATGACTAAAGTCTCTAGGAACAATATAAAATAATTTTAACCATTTAATGATTCGATTACAAAGGGTCCCCACAAATCAAGTGGCTGAGAAGCATGTGATCCAGAAACTTTAAAGGAAACTGAATGAGATTTGCCAAATTTACAAGATTTACTAAACAAAAGGATCTTTATTCTCATTAACTTTAACTTTACGATCACTAATAACTTGTTACAAAATTTGATCATTAGGATAACCTAGCCTACAATGCCATAGTTTCCTCACAAACTAGATGTAAAACTATTTCCAACTTGTATAACCAAAAGAATTGCTTGAGAGTTTCCAAAACCTTCCTACTGCCTTCTAACTATCCTCACATTTACTTTGTAGAGACCTCCATCACTTCTTGTCGCTTGAAGTAGAATTTTCATGGTCCCCTATTTTCTCAATAGAGTAGTAGTAGAATTAAGTGAGACATTAGCATAATTATCATTTAAAATTTTGGGAATACTTAATAAATTCTTTTTAGAAGAAGAAGCATAAAGAATGTCACTAAGAATAATAAATTTGATAGGAATATTTTATATTATGGAAGAACCTATATGTTCAGCCCTCATAGCTTGATTGTTAGCAATAAAGGGTTTTATCTTACCATTGTTCTTCATTGAGGTTTCTAGTCGAGAGGCATCATTTATGATATGAGTGGTATCACCACTTCCAAGATACCAAGACTTATCATTAACTACTTCAAGTGAAGCAAAAAACATAAAGTTTTGATTAGAAGAAAAAGCATATAAGGAACCTTTGTTTGAACATGTGGGTGGTTTAAAAGAGCAATCAAAGTGCTTAAAACAATTTTTCACATGATGACTAAATTCCTCACATAGATGATAGAAACGTTTGATACTTTCTCAGCAAGAATGATCTCTGCCATGATTAACACGACCACCTTAGCTATCTATCTAGGTTACATGAGAAGAATCAAATATAACGAGATTGGCAAACTAGGTAGAAACATTCATATGAGTAACTTGCTAATGCTGCTCTAAATAGGACTTAAAGGTGAGCAACTAGGACTAAAATTCTATCCAACTTATATCTTCCCATTAAAGAAAAAAGAAAGTATATGAATGGTGGGTCTCTTTCTCATTGTTCTTCCTCAAAGATTGACATTGAGATATCAAGGAGTATATCTACCATTCATTGCCAAGCATTACCACAAGCGCACGACTCATCACAAATATAGAATATTCCATAGATATCATTTCCATGAAGATTTAAGCAAAAGAGGGTTAAAAATTCTATTTAGCTTTAAGTTATGTTGAGCAAAATCAAATGTAAAGTTTGTGTAAAAATACTAAAAATTGGATTAAAAAAGTGTGTTAAAGTAATTAAAAATTGTTGAAACCTTGACTTTAAGAAGAAAGGACCTAGGATTATCTCTCTCCTTTGTATTTCATAAAACTTAAATTAATTCCTCTTAAACTAATTTTTAATGAAAATAAGTGTTAGTTTAAGATTTTAAAACACTTGAAAAAGTTTTTTTTCAAGTCAAAATTAAGTATTTTTGAAAATAGTAAAAATTCTCAATCTCTTGAAAATATTTATTGAAAACAAATTTGAAGATCTAATCTTAATTTGACTATGAAAGGTTAGTAAAATATCTCTATTTTACATTCAAAACTATATATTTATCTTTGTAAATTTAAAGAACAACACTATTTTATCCAAGTTAGGTTTCTCAAGCACCACTTAAATGAAAAAAATAGTTCAAATGGTGATCAACCATTTAAAAGTATTAAGCATAGGATAAAATAAATAACAACAAGCCTTTATCCCACTAGGTGGGGTTGGCTACATAGATTGTAAGATACTATTGTGCTATATTATTTACCAAGCTTTTAGAAATATTATTAATTAAGAAATTACATTCAACAACTTTCAAGAGTGTTCTCTTAGACCTTCCTCTATCCTTCTTAATAGGGCTTAAAGTTATATGTTCTATCTGCTCATTAGTGCCTCTCGCAATTTTTTTTGTACATGCCTAAACCATCTCAAATAATTTTCTATCATTTTTTTCTCAATAGGTGCTACCCTCACATTTTCGTGTACGTGCTTATTTTGAATTTTATCTTTATGTGTAGATCCGCACATCTATCGTAACATTCTCATCTTTGCTAATCCAACTTTATGCTCTTGCTGTCCCGTTAGAGCCCAACATTTACTACCATATAACATAGTCATTCGGATAGCAGTATGATAAAAATTTTCTTTAAGTTTATCAAGTACTTTATGATCGTAAATAACTCCTTTAGCTTTTCTCCAATTAAACCACCCAACTTGAATCTTATGTAAAATATCCCTATTGCTTTCACCATCATTTTGAATAATGACTCCTAAATATCTAAACTTTTATACTTGAAGTATAATTTAATCTCCCAATTTTACTTCCAAATTAATGTCGACTAGTCTCTTATCAAATTTATAATATAAATATTCTGTCTTACTCCTACTTAGACGAAAACCTTTTGATTTCAATATTCTCCTTCATAACTCAAGTTTATAAATTAATCTCTTATCTTGTCTCTGCTATAAGAACTATATCATCCATGAAAAGCATACATTTGAGAATTTCTCTTTAAATTTGTTATGTCAAAACATTTTGGACCAAGTTAAACAAATAACAACTCAAAGATGATCTCTAATATAGTCCAATCTTTATAGCGAAGTCCTTTGTTTGACCACTAGACATTCTTATACTAGTTTTTACCCCCTTATATATATATCTTATATAACTTTAATATAGGATAAACTAAACACACACATATATATTATTAGCTATCAAAAGAGAGGAATATTCAAGTTTTACTCCATACAAAGATTTGAAATAATCCTAAAATAAGTAAACTAGCTACTTATATTTAAAAAAGAGCAACAAACACAAAAATATTGAGCACCAAATCACAAACAAAGAGAGAAAAGCGAAGAGAAATAGAAAAAGAAAAGAAAATCCACTTGACTCTCTTCAAAGCTTCATTCCTTAGCCAAATCTGTTTCAAAAACCTAAAACCCTAGTAAAGTTGGCCTCTAAGTGAAAATTACAGCATATCCTTTTAAGTCTTAGAATTTTACATATGTAACCCTAACTTCAAGTTTGATTCTAAAACATATAGCTTTAGTAAATGGCTTTTGGCTGTGGCCAATTTATTCTTAGATGCAACTTAAATGCTTTTGTGAGTGTTTTGGCTATGGCTTATGATTTCTTAGTTGCGGCCAGAATGCTTCTTTCACATTTTGGTTCTAGCTTTCGATTGAGGCTGAAAGCTTTAACTAAGGCTTAATTCTTTACTCTTTATCTTGTCTTCTTCTCGGTATAATAACTTCATAACTCCTTCTTTGCTACTTAATAGTGCTCCAACAATCTAAAAAGACAAGTAATTTGTAAGGTTCAAGTTTAATCTTAACCAAGATAAAAAATATGCACAATTTAGATCAAAATTTTGTCATTTAAGCCTAAATGTGAGATATACATATTTTCCTATTATATGTACTAAAAGTATACACAACTTCATCAAAATGCATATGAAATTGTAGGAAAATACGCTGAGATGGTATAAATTTCTATAGTTTATCATCTACCTAAATAGAACTTTTTTAATTTCTTGTCCAAAATAGGTCTACTTTAAATGGTATTACCATAGACCAAAGAAAGTATTCCAAAAGTTTTCCTTTGTTAAGAACCTCTTCAAGGTATACCCTTAAGACTAGTACTAGCTACTCCTTTCCTTCCTTTGGCCATCTGAGATTGAATGAAAGTTATATTTTATACAATTAAATCTACAACACTTAATGGTTCAATCACAACTAATATGCATTCAATTGCTAACATCACACCACTTAAAACCTAAGCAATTAAAGCAATGATCGACTATCGTTGCCCATTCTAACGGGACATTCTCTAGTAGCTCTTAAAGGAGTTCTCTTATTAAGGGAGGACTTAGAATCTTGAGTTATTAGCTTTATTTATATATTTCCCCTACTTCACCATACTTATTTTACTTCAGCCTATTCTTGATTTAGCTTCCTAAAGGATGTCTGATGCTTCCTCTACTTTGATCTTGGCTCCACAAATCTAGCCAGGCAACTTGCTTCCATAAGTTAATGACAAGGAGCAGTTACACCAATATCCCTATAGAAGCTAGAAGTAAGTACTCTATAAGGAAGATTTATTCTCAACAAACAAAAGGGGACAACCTCTATGCTTAACCTACCTCATAAGAAAGAAGAACCCTAAAAAAACTAATAAGGAACTGGATAATTTTCTATAGTTATGCTAATAGAAAGTAAAAGTTGTGATGATCTTTCTTCGTTTACTAAAATTTATGTATTGAGTTAATACTTGACGTACATCTATCAATTCATTTTATGCCTTTGCCACATATCCTTTGTCTTTTAAGCATCCAAGTGTCCTTTTAAATTTGTTGAAAGTTCCTTGTTAACTTTTATTACATATTCCCTTATAAGGGTCTCTTCTAAATGAGTATAATCCTCACTTTTAAGCTAGTTGAATGAAAATAGCATTATACTCACCATCCAAGCTAAATAAGACCTGAAGCAGGAAATTAGCATATAGAACAGAGCTCTCAGTGAGAGCCAAGTTTTTAAAAAAAGACTTCATCTTATTAAGATGCTCATGTCTAGTAGAAGAGCCCTTATGAGTGTGTTAGAGTTCAAAACACAACATAAGAATCCTAACTTCATTTTGAGCACTAGCGATTTTCCTTACAACACTCCAAAGACTAGCAAAAGTTAAAACACCAGTCATTTTAGCTAAAATATCAATAGTCATGGTGTTGAGAAGCCACCCAAAAATAAATTGATCTATTGCAACCCAATCCTTAAAGTTAAGGTTGAGCTTTGAGACAGCATGACTAATGTTTATCATTCACCTCAATTTAGGTGGCTTTTCAACACCATGATTGTTGAAATTCCTGTAGCTCATGGCCTTCAATGGTAGGGAGAACATGGGTAGCCCACAATGTATAATTTATCCTATTGAGCTTGACAACATAGTTATGAGAAATGCCTGCTGAACCTACATAGGTCTTTGGTAGATTGGCAGCAGCAATAAGAGAGTTTTATGCTTTAGAAAGAGTTTTAGGAGAGGATTCTGAGCTAGCATAAGCCATGACAGGTTTGCATTTGATAGCTTTGATACCAAGACAACAAAATAGAAAATATAGAATCATGCATAAAGAGGCTCACTAGGCCCAAGGATCTTTACTATATAAAGAAGTAGGGTAAAACCCAAATACACAAGAATAAGCCATGTGGCAAAACAAATAAATATTACAAGTATTTACAATAAGATCTCTAATAGGCTAGCTTAAACATAGTAATGTTTGGGCCCTATTGTTGCTGGGCTTGGATGTAGGAACGTATCCACGTTTGGGAAAAAAGGGGCAAGTGCCCCCATGAGATTTGCAAAAATTATGCTTACGTTTTTGTTTAAATTATAGTTGTCCCCTTTTTAAAATTGCAATTGCCCAAATCAATTGCCCCACATTTTCTTTAAAACTATCAAGCATGCATATTTAAAAATATTGTTTACTTTTTATTTATAATAAAAATAAATTTATGATGTAAATGAAATTAAGATATATTTTAAATTTTTCATATAATTTATTTATATATTACTTTAATTATTACTTAAAATTATATTTTTTTAAAAAATATTAATATTTACATTTGGTATAAATATTGCTCCGTCAATAAATTTTTCTAAATCCATCACTGCTTGGATGCCTCATCATTGGACTAAATAGCTAATATCTTGACAATTTTAATGCAGGTGACATGCTTACAGTACTTTGTTTTATTATTAATTTGAATTCTCGTTTGGTTTTCGTGAGGTGTGAGATTGACTTCTGAAAGGTAGTGAATCATTTTTGTATACATGCTTTTTTTTTTTCCTTTTACTCTAACGTACGTTGGATAAGGAAATCTGCATGGAGAACGCTGGTTTTGTTTGTTCGTTTTTTTTGGTTTGTGTGTCCATTTGATGGACTCTATCCATGGTATTGAAAACCGGACCGGACCGGCCGGGTCAATCCGGAAACCGGTGAACCGGTCCCCTGTCCGGTCTGGGTTTGCACTTAACCCGGTGAGGGAGTGAACCGGTGTAACCCGGTCAACCCGGGTTCAACCCGGTATAACCCGGATAACCCGGTGGGTTGACTGGGTTAACCGGGTTAATATTTTTCAGACTTTTACCCCAAAACGACGTCGTTTTTGATTTTTTTTTCATTTTTAATTTTTCACAGCTCTGAGTTCGGAAAAAAATAACAAAAAAAAGTAAAATTAAAGTCAAAAAATAAAAAATTAGAGATAGAGTATGCTAAGTCCAAAAATATAGTATTTTATTATTGTTAGACTTTTGAGTGGTTGGATTTGGTTGAATGTTTTTATAATTAATGTCTTTTTATTTAAATTGTATTATTTTAATCATGACCGGTTTGCCACCGGTTCAACCCCCGGTTCAACCCTGATTGAATCACTAACCCGTGACCCAGTGCCATGACCGGTTTAATGACCGGTCCGGTTTTACGTACCTTGACTCTATCTATTATTTAATATAATAATAATAATAATAATAATAATAATAATATCAACCGTTGAATTGAAATCCAAGAGTAGGGAACTTAAGAGAAGAGAAGGAGAGGCAATAGGCAGGAGGATAGGAGCGAACCTCATACATAATAAACTACTGTAATTCTTAATATCTATGAAGCACCAATATTTTAAATTGCTTTCAGGTATATTTATTGATATACATTCAATAAGTATTTGCAAAAGTATCAAAATATTTTTTTAATTTTTTAAAAATAATTTTTAATACGTATCAGATACTTCTATATTATAAGCCGATACTTTAAAACTGATACTTCAAAGTTATTTTTGAGATATTAAATTTTTTTAAAATATTGCAATATTAATATTTTATTTCTAATATATTTTTGTGATTTGTTTTTAAAATCAAAGATTAGATTTTTCTCAAAAATAAATTTTAGATATAATGAATAAATAAAAATTCTATTTTCTTAACTATAAAATGTGGGAATGTACTCCCTCCATTTCAAATTATAAGAAACTTTTGGAGATAATTTGTTATCTCAAAATATAAGATACTTTGAGAAGATTAAGATTTCATTAAATAGGCTTATTTCAATATTACACTTTATCTCTCTCTATTTAATACTAATTAAGTGTAGATTTAAGATTATTAAATGAAGGATATTTTTAGAATTTTATATTTTCATTTTGAAAAATAAGGTTGGTAAGTATATTTAATAAGATTTATTGGTATGTACAATTTTACTTAAAAATGTCTTATAATTTGAAACAGAAAAAGTAATATTTTGTCATATAAACCCTAAGTAGATAATTATTAGAAGGGATTAGGCAAAGGGCAGTTAGGTGGAAATAAAATAAAAGCATAATTAATGGCTATATTTATTTGGTATTATTGTAAAAGATGATATGAGTATACTAGTTTGTATATGTTTTGAATTGAAATTATATTTTTAATGCTTTTTATGTATTATATATATGTACGTATCAGATATGTATCATATCCTATATTTTTTAAGAAATGAGAGTATCGACATATCAAATACGTATCATATCCAATTCATATATCATATATGTGCATCATAGGTGAGGATGTCCAAGTGTCAATGGACTCAAGCTAAAATTATGTGGAAAGTCTCATATCTATTTCACTTAATAAGTAATATAAATAAAAATGAATGTCTCGTAAACTTAAATCTTTAAATTTTAAGTTAAAATGTAATATCTTTTCATTATTCTTTGCCCATTTCTCATTTCCCCCATTTTCATTTTGTCTCTTCTCATTCCTAACAAATGATGTCAAAATCAAATTTTATTTAAATTAAATTTAATAATTAATATAAAATAAAATAAATGATCTATAAATTTGAGTTTGAAATTTTTAATGTTTTGAGTTAGGATGTAACATAACGTGCATTTCTTCTATCCCCATTTTGCCAACACTCACTGTCAATTCCCAACAATAACTATGATGTTCTACTATTACTCTAAAGCAAATCATTGATTAGCTCACTATTATGTTATTGTAGTCAAACTCACTACGTACAGTTTATTAAATTAAGGGAAACCTTATACACACACACTTAACTTTATATTTGTTTGTAATTAAATCAAAACATGCTGATTTCTGTAGATTATTTTATTTTATAACAAATTCTTACTATTAATATTATTAATATATTGAAATTAACCTATCTTAATTTAATTGAATAAAAGTATATTAAGTAAAGGGTTAAAAGATATTTTTGCTTATCAATTATTCGCTCAACAGCATTTGGTATTTTAAATTTTCATGTTGTATAATTTCTCTCTTTAGTATTTAAAAACGGTTCATTGAGCACCTATTCTTAAAAATAAGTTAATTTTAACTATTAGTTAATTTAAAAATTATAAAAAATATCTCAAAAATTAGAATTAAGTATCCTTTATATATATATATATATATTTATATATATATAAAGAGCTTACCTTACCCTCCATTTGGATGGAGAAAAAAGTTAAAGAGGAAAGAAGATGGAAGGAAAAAAAACTGAAAAGAAAATATTATCACTCCTCCTGTTTGGATGAAAAGGAGAAAATAGGGAGGAAAGAAAATGAGCAGATATCAAAATGACTATAATGCCCTTATATCAAAATATATCATGTTTCATGTAATTATATTTGTAAAAATAAATTGAAAGCTGAAATTATATTAAAATTAACATAATAAAATTAATTTATAATCAAATTATTTTGTTAAAAATGTATTTTTGCACTATACTTTAAAATCAAATAATTTAGTAAAAATATGTTATTTTTATATTTTAAAATCAAAAGTGGGCACTGATAAAATAAAACATTATACTTATAGAAACAAAATCTCCAACACATTGATAATGAAATATTATAAACACTATGGTCAAGTTGTCAATACATCATAAGCATCATGACAAAATATATATGTTCACTAAATAAAGAGACTAACAAGTCCGAAAAGCATGATATAATATATTTATTTTCTAAGCAAAAAGGCCAACATGTCACCACAAAATAAAAATACTACTATCCATAAACAAAAAAAAGTCCAACCCCATGTCCACACTTTTTTCATTGAACTCCAGCTCTGGTCATCATATTAAGGAATATCCGTAATCGCCTATGTTGTGGAATCCCAAAGAAAGTTCTCTTACATTTCTCATCATCACATAAGAAGAAGTAACATTTTTCTTTGTTCTCTTCAAGCACTCCAATCTCCTCAATTGCAGCCACACTTCCTCTTCACTATAATGACGATGCCTACTCTTTTCAAGTATTGAAAGACCCTTCTCAGCAACTTAAGCCTGCTTCTCAGCAACTTGAACTTGCCTCTCGAAGCTTGAACTTCCCTCTCAGCAACACCATTCTCATCTCGCATGACATCAATCAGTTCCATTATTTCTGTTGTCATTTTTTCACACCTTTCTTCAATAGCTTCAACCATTGAAGCCTTATGCTTTTATCCTTTGCCTGATGTAATTCCTACTGATGCCCCATATGTTAGGCTATACTCCAAGTTAACTAGTGAATTTGGTGACTTGTGTTGATAATTACAATTAGTTACATCTGCAATAGAGTCATTTAATTGATTGCCCTCTTGCTCCCATTGGGCAACCCTTTCCTTAGCACTTTTAGCATATTTTCCTATTACCCTATTTGCACTGCATAGCTCATACAATTTGTCATAATGTAATACAGGTGTATTCTTCCACTTTCTTGCATTTGGCTTTTTCTACAAACAAAAAAAGAGATATGGCATCATAAATAGACTACTCATCTTAATCAAATAATCCAAATATTCATTCTATTAACATAAATAGATTAAATATAAATAGATTACTCACCTCGATCAAATCATTCCAAATTTAATTATCTGCTTCAAACAATTTTGTGATAGGACTCTATGAGAATCCACTCAATCCATAAAATAAATCATAAAGATCTGAAAATCTTTGTGACAATGTCTTCTTTCTATTCTTCAAATGTTGTTTTATGATGTGAGACCCAAAGGAACTATTAAGAGTCTCCACCATGTTATCATATGTAAATGTTGAAAATGTACCATTAGGACGATTTCCTTTCATTGTCTCTTCCAATAAGGCATCAATGAATTTTTCATCCATTTCAGGAGTCCAATGCAAATTGTCCTTTATTGATTTCTTCCTTTTTGATGCCATTGTTCAATCTACATGAAAAATGTGCATACATTATTTAAGAAGCAAGCAATTATTATAATTAAGTAATAAGCAATTGTTCAAATGCTTAATGTATAAAATAAATATTATTGTACTTAAACAAATACAAGGCCAACACACACTTCAAACTAATACATTGAAACACATACTTTCAAGTAATATAAGGCAACATCTCAAGCAAATAGTTTGAATCACAATTCATGATTCATATGGGTTAAATAGTCATGCCACATATGAGCTGCTATATTATCTCTTAAATTTGATCCTTGTCTATAATCATCCTCTTGATTGGATGCAACTTGATCATCCATGTCATGGTTGCGTGATAGTTCATGATCAACTTGAGCTATTAGATTCTCATCAGGGTCAACACCCATCAAATAATTGTGTAATATGCAACAAGCTATCACAATGTCAACCATAGTCTCAAAAGCATAATGTGGCTCGGTGCCACTACCAATTATAGGAAATTTTTTTTTCAAAACACCAAATGTTCTTTCAATAACATTTCTTAATGATGCATGTCTATGGTTGAAAATTTCTCTTACAGTTTGTGGTGATCTTGCTGAATATTCCTTCAAATAATATCGTACTCCTCTGTAAGGTATTATTAGACCATGCTTAAGTGGGAAGCCAACATCCCCAAGATAAAATTTCCCTAAACAATATAAATTAATCTATAAGAATTTTTAGTTAATAAAAGCAAACAATAATTTATAATATATAATAGCTACTTATTCACCTGGGGGAATTATAAGTTTATCCTCTCTTGATAAAGCATTTTTTAAGATTCTTGAATATGAGATTGTTCCTTCCCATCTAGCCAATACGTAAGTAAATTTCATATCAAATGAACATGCAGCAAATACATTTTGAGTAGGGTAATCTTTACATCCTTGAAATCGACCAGCTTCTTCTCTAGGTACTTTTGCTCGAACATGAGTTTCATCTATAGCTCCAATGCAATCCTAGTATAAAAATAATGGTGTCATTTATACATATACACAATAGAAAATTTTAACATTATGCACAAATATAAAAACTTACCTTAAAATACGGGTAAAATCTTTCATTAGTCAGAATTTCAGGAGGAATTGTTGACCCAGAGGGTTGCACAAGATATTCAGCCTCAAGAGAAATAATAGCTTGTAATACATGAAAATGACGACTAATAGTCTCCCTAGATCGGCTAAAGAAAAAAGCCATTGTTCTATTTCTTACATTATGTCCTAATACGTGAAGAAATTTTGCCACTTGCTCTTCAATTGTAGCATTTCGAGAATCCTTAATTATGCCAGTATTTCGAAGTTTCTCACACAATTGCAATGCTTGTGGTCCCATGTGAAGAACATCATGACATTGTTTTGTGTCTTGTAATTTTTACATGAATATTCTCCTCATGCTCTCTCTTTGAACATTACCATCACTCATAGGCTTATTAACTAGCCTTGAAATCTCTCCCAACAAATAAATTACATGTACAATCATACAAACAATTTGTACAATACACATATGCCTACGACGTTCCTAATCTTTTAACACAAGGCTCAAGTCCATAGAACTTCCATTAGCCACTTCAAAATCAATCAACCTTTTAACTTCAAACTCAAAATCCATAAAGTCTTCCTCAATATCCTTGATCATTCCTTCACTATTATGCTTGCTTATCTATATAAAAACCACACAACCATACATTGATACAAAGTTGCAATGAGTATGTAAAAAGTAACTTAGAATATGGTAGCCATGAACTAATTAGTTGCTATGATATGAGCTTCAAAGATACAATAAATAAAGAACAATAATTAAATAAAGTATGAAATTATAGAGGCTTCATTCCCATTCAAAGGGATTATTATAATTTGGATAGATATGTCCATTTCATATGCGATTCAGTAAAGGAAAAATCAATGAGATAATCAACTAAAGTATCCATCTATTATTTCTTCTTAAAGTAAAAGGAACAGAAAATACTATGAGCAAAAAATGGAAACATTATATAGTAGTTATACCATATAGCATGTTGTAGAGATTTGTGACCTGTAACTGTAATCATCTGCCTACTGACATGAATGTTATTTGCATACAAATGTTATTGCTTTTCTCCCTTGCAAATACTTGAGGCTTAGAGATAGCTTTGCCTTCTGTAGGTTGTTACAACTTACATGTCTCAAAATTTTAGACCTAAATAGCAAGACATTGACATGAAAAATTAATGTGGGATATTATCAAGAGCTATGCTTGTTTTCTTTCTTTTATTAGAATTTTGTTGGACAGTTTATAAAGTCAAATCTCTAGGTGTCTTATCCCTCACTGACTAGTAGAACAAATTCTGTCAAAAACCTCATTATCACTACAATTATAAGGTATGCCAATTAATGATACTGCAACATGACAAACATGGCAAGATCTCAAAGGTGGAAAGCATCTTGGTTGTGTCAATAATCAAGTAGTTGAGAGTCAACTAGATTTTAAAGACATGAAAATGTAGTAATTTGAGCATTCAAGTTGAAGAAAAGATTGTTACACTTTATGTCTCAAGCAATGCAGTTTCAAAAAGATTGTCAAGATTGGAGCAATACTTATTAGTTAAATGATGGAAATTAGTGTGGATTAATTGCCAAACCATTTAAATTCGGTGGGCTAGATGATTCTCAGTGATAGCTTAACCTATCCTGTTATTTTTGTCTCCTTTAGCATTCTGCTTCTTTACTTTTCTATAGGGAAAACGGAATGGAAGTAAGAAAACTAACCATTACCTAGCAGCCAACGCTATTGATTATTAGTTACCCTTTTGTCGTGTCATAATTTTTTTCAATAAAAAGTCTAAGTTAAGGTAAGGTGAAAAAAAAGATTGAGGTATTTTTATTTGTCTTGGTGGTATAAGGCTAGTTTATATCAGTTTGTCTAAGCAACAATTCAAATAGGATTTGTGGCCATGAACAAGAGGTACTCTTACCAAATTTATATAAATAAATCATTAACAAGAGGTGTCTCATAATCAATCACTCATTCCATTCTAATTAAATAAAGGATGAATAAGAGGTACTTTTGCTAGATTTATATAAATATAATATCTCCACATTAGGCAAAATAAAAAAAAGGGCCATGGAAAAACTTCACGCTGGTCAGGTATAAAGAATTGAATAACACATAATCCAATATCGTGAAATTAGTCCAACAAAATCATTCATTACTTTTATATTATCCTAAGAAGACGAAAGGACCAAATTGAGAAGTAAAAAGAATTAGCATCTCCTTCTTGTAAATTTTACTAAATGATCTACAATGGAACGGAAAAATGACGAGGTAGAACTCAAATCGATCAGTTGCAGAATTTCTATCTTACTTTTTGTCCCCTTGTTCATCAAATTAAAATTTTACAAATATGGGCAAAAAAGGTGCGCTGAGTGTTAAAGAAACAAGAATGAAACTAATGGCAAGAAAAAAACTATAGATACAACATCAAACTAGAATGAAGACGATGTTGAAGAAGAAAAGAACTAACCTTAATGAGTCCAGAAGTTGCAACTACAACATGCTGGAGAAGAAGAAGAAGCCACTGAACAATGCTTTGGCTGGGTTGGTCGAAGATGAGAGCTTCCCGAGCTGAGACATGCGAAAATAAAAATAAAATGACAGTCTGGGCATGTGAAACAAATGATAGCAAGAAAAAGGGTAGATGCTGAAAAAAATGATTTACTCCCAAAATCTCTCTACATTGGGAGAGAAAAGATAAAAAGAAAATATAATGGGTCCCACATTTTATTTTCTTCTTACATTTTCTTTTCTCTCATTTTTTCTTTCCTATCAAAATAAGGAAAAAATTATTTTCCGTCCTATGTTCTTTTCATATTTTTCTTCTTTCATATTTTCTTCTCAATCAAACAGACCATTAGCGTTGTCACATGTCCTAGTCCTGGGCTCAAAGGCCAGATCTGTATTCACCACTCAATTTGAACCCGCAAATGCCCATGGCATTGAATCGTGGATTAAAATGGCAACCCACACTTATCCAAAAATAAATAAATAAACAACTCACGAACCTTGCTACAAAAGCCCGATGCATCCTCCTCCTTCATTAGCCGCTCTAAACCCTAGTCTTTGCGCTTGTCCACACGTTTGAACAGACTCAGTGAGTAGGCTCCGAATTATACTATATTCGAGCTTCCATGATCGATTGACGGTCCTCTCGTTGCCTGAATCTACAGTGTACATGCGGAGTGTATGTGTTTCATCATTTAATTGCATCACGTTGTTACATTGTAAATTTGATTTCTCTCTCGGTCATCATGAGATCGGAGAGATTTCACTTTTGAAGGAAAGGGAAAGATTTTGGTGAACAAGTTTTTCTTTCTTTTCCTTAGCTTGGACGAGTAAATTGGCATTGATAATACTCGTTTTGTTTGTTTTTCCCTTCATTTTATGGGTTCTATCTATTATTTTGATTCGCTTTCTCGAATTTAGGGCAAGTTAGATGGCTGTACGAGTTTTTGAGAGGTGGACGAATGTAACCATTATTTTCTGTTTTCGTTCCGAAACAAATTGAGTGTCGCCTCGTTAAGACCACTGAAATTTTCTGAATAAATCTTGTCCGAGTCTGATAGTGTCTACTTTATTTTCCCATATGGTTAAGCGTTTTAGCCTCAATCGTCCTCATTATTTCATTGTAATCAAATTTCGTATATTTGTTTTCTTTCGTAGATGGGTGAGGAGATTAAGGCTATCGTTCCGGAGTCTGTCTTGAAGAAGCGCAAGAGGGAAGAGGAATGGGCACTGACCCAAAAACAGGACGTTGAAGCTGCTAAGAAGAAGAGAGCAGAGAGCCGTAAGTTGATTTTCAACAGAGCTAAGCTGTACGCCAAGGAGTATGAGGAACAAGTAAATATCACTAGTCCTTTTTTCTTGGTTGATTGTCCTCATTTATGGTGGCGCCTGATTTTTGCCCTTTACTTTCATCATAAATTTGGTTGTTTAGGAGAAGGAATTAATTAGATTGAAACGTGAGGCAAGGCTTAAAGGTGGATTTTTTGTTGATCCAGAAGCTAAACTTCTATTTATTATTCGCATTCGTGGATATATGTTTCATCTGTTCATGATGGATCTCAAGTTCCCATGTATTCTGCTTCTTACACAAAGAAACTATGATTTTTCAGTATCAATGCCATGCATCCAAAGACTAGGAAGATCTTGCAGCTCTTGCGTTTGAGACAGGTACTATGATAATCTTGGAATGAGAAATTGATGTTTCCATCATTCAATTTTATGTTTTCATTTCACCACGAGTTTTAGTGGAAGCATAGTTTGAACAAGTAAAAATACTTTTAATGGGAAGTGGTTGGCTGTCTGTCTGTGATCGATCAGTTGGACATGTTTTGGCTGTGTGGTGCTGCATTTAGTTAACATTTAGATTTCAAAATTCATGCCTCTGAGGGAATCCTTGTTTAAGTCATTGAAGAAAATAGGAGAATCTTGAAATCATGTATTCTGTTGTTACTAAGATTATAATGTCATAGCTAGGGAACTTTACTTGCACAGTTATATAGATAATATATAAAGCCAATGCAGTCGTCCTTATTTGACTCTGGAACAGATCTTCAATGGTGTATTCCTTAAGTTAACAAAGCCACCATGAACGTGCTGCACAGAGTCGAACCTTATGTGACTTATGGGTATGGAAATTTCCTGTGATTTACGTTTTCTTATGATGTTGTGTATATTCTGTAACAGTAAAAATCGTCTTGTTTCAGATTCCCAAATCTTAAGAGTGTTAGGGAACTTATTTACAAGCGGGGTTATAGTAAGGTCAACAAGCAGAGAATTGCTTTAACTGACAACTCCATCATTGAGTAGGTTTGTTAGTTTTCTTTGATATGACTATGAGCAAGCCTATAAAATATGAAATTAATGATTGCATGCTGCTCACTTGCTTTGATGATCACTCACTCCTTAGGCACTGGGCAAGCATGGAATCATCTGCACCGAGGATCTTATCCATGAGATCATGACAGTGGGCCCCCACTTTAAGGAGGCCAACAACTTCCTTTGGCCATTTAAGCTCAAGGCACCTTTAGGTGGACTGAAGAAGAAGAGAAACCACTATGTTGAAGGAGACGACGCTGGGAACAGAGAGAATTACATAAATGAGCTCATCAGGAGAATGAACTAACTGTATTAGTAGTCTTTTGTTTTCTTCTATAAAATGTTGTGGATGCGGATGATAAATCATGTTTCTTTAGTCCTGTTATTTGTTTTTTCTTTTCAATCTGAGTATTTTTAGTTGCCTTTCAATGTGTTATAATGAATGCTTTAGCACCTCATGTTCATCATCCATGTTTTTTTCGTTGAGTTGATAATGTCATTGTTATCTATTGACAAAGTTAATTTTACAAAACATGCCATTCATCGAGGATAAGTTAAAAAGTAAACATAAACAATAGGACTAAATAATTAATTTTAACAAAAAGCATCATCATTCCACCACTCAATGCAAAACTTGCGACATAAAACAGTGGCTCCATAACATTGTTTTATTTGACTGCAATAGTTCCTTTTTTTAGGTGAACAGTGCAATTCCCTTTTGAAGAGGAGGGGATGAAAGTTTTTGTAGTTGACCGAAATAAAAAAGTTGGAAGAAACATAACGAGAGAAGATGGAAAAAATAATAAAAAGGATTTATAAATTTTATATAATATATTAATTTACTTTTTATTTGAACTCTTTTTGTTATCTTATAATTCAATCTCTTAGCACTATTATGACAATGAAAATAAAAGTGAAACAAGGAAGAAAAAAAGGGAAGAGAGAGAAAGAGAAGAGAGGGAGAGGGAGAGGGAGGAGGGGAGAGAGAAAGATTCAAAATACTTCATTGGTGAAATAATAATTAAGGATCCCATAAGATCATAAATTATAATTAGAGACCCTAAATTATTAAAATCCCAATGGATCATAGTTTTTATTTAGAATTAAAAATATATATAAATTTATAAAATTGCTCTCAAATCTCGCATAAAAAATCAATAAAAGATATTATTGAAATTACTTTTATGGGTTAGGACTATTGTTTATTTTAGTTTAAAAAATTAGAATCCACACTTGAGAATGAGTTATTTTTTAGTATGAAACTTAAATTTACTTGTAAAACTTTTGAAGAGCAATTATGAATATACAATAATCATTTAAAAATTTATTAAAATTATTTTTGAATATGAAGCCAATCACTTATGAATTTTTATATTTGTCTATATATAAGTAAACTACTTAAAAAATCAAGAAAATACAGCCAAAATGTAGGTATATTTGGTTTTTGATAGTTTTAAATATAATGAATGATAAATTACTTATCATAGATGAAGGATTTTTTTTTTTCTTTTTGCTGATACAACATAGGCAAAGGATTTGCTTGTGAAAAAAAAAATGGAAGATGACAGAGAAGTCTTCAAGTTAGATTTTAAGTGTCAAACTTTAAGAATTTGTGAGTTCAATTCTCAATTTTGTAACTTTGTGATGAATTTGCAATTTGTGGTTCAAATTTTAATAAAAAATAATTTATTTATTCTTCAACCATGTTAACATTTGAGAAATAAATTATAAATTTATCATAATAAAATTATAAAATTGAGAAATGAACTTGTAAATTTTAAAAATTTGATACTTAAAACCTAACGTGAATTAATTGATTCTCCTAAAACTTGTCTATCATTTTGAAAAAAACCAATGAAAAGCCTTAGGCGATCATTTAGAATATGAATAGAAAGAAGAGAAATTCTTTCATGTAATTGATACACTACATCATGTGAAAACATAATTTTTGATCTCTATAAATTTATAAAGTTTTGCTTTTAGTCTCTATTATTTTTTTTTCAGTATTTTCAATCCCTATAGAAACTAAAACCACTAAAAAAAATGAAAACTATAGGAATTTAAAAAACAAAAGTCACCCAATTTTTCTAAAAGTATAGAGACGAAAAATATTAAAAAACTGCAAATACTAAAAACAAAATTTAATGAAATTATAAGGGCCAAAGATTGTGTTTTCCATTACATCATCTAAATTTTATTCAATAAAATTGTACTATTTTAATCAAATAAAATCTTATGTATCATTATTTTTAGGAAAAATAGTGATGAAGGATTATTGGAGAAAATTTACATCAGTCAAAGATTAGTTATTATCAAAATTTGAATGAAAAAAGCCCGAAGAGATGTTGTTAATTTAGAATAAGTTGTTATTAAAATCTGAATAAATACTTATTGATAAAAGACTAACCCGAATCGACAACTATCCATTCAAATTTTGACAATAAATAATCTTTGACTGATATAAATTTTCTTTAGTATCCTTGATTGATATTTTCCCTTATTTTTAGTGATTTTGTTTTTAGAACAAGGAAAACATAAATTTTAATTCCTGTACTTTGCTCGTATTTTGCTATAAATTCCTGTACTTTTTTTTCGGTATTTTGAGTCTCTATACTTTCATTTTGGCGATTTACTTTTATTTAATATCCCTACACTTTGATCATTTTAGTTATTTAAGGACCTAAAACATTGAAAAATAAAAATCTAGGAACCTAAAATACTGAAAAAAAAAATGTAGAGACCTATACTTTCATTTTCAGTGATTTATTTTTCTTATTTAGATGAGTTGGGTTTGAAAAACTTGTCTAGGATACTTATAAATTATGTATCAAATCATTACCAAGCTCTCATTTTTATTTGTAAGGCTTGAATTTGAAATTTTGCTTAAGAGCTATTGAATCCTTTGCTATTTAATGACTGAACAAGGTCTTCAAATGGTCAAGAAAGAATTGTGCATAAATTCTCCACAATATAATTAAATACCACGCTCAAAGTTTTGCTCAATGATCAAATCCTTTAGGGAGAATGACAGTTAATTAGGTTTTAATAGAAGGAATTAATAATAGTTAGGTTTTTAATAAAAAAATTTTAAAAATAAGTTGTAAATATAGATTCTCAAATACTTATAAATTTAAGAGTTTCAATTGCAAATAAGATATTTAAATTATAAATATCACTCTTAATTTGCAATTATATTTCCTTCTACAATTATTTTGATTAATATTTATAACTTATTTTTTAAAAAATCTTGTTAGAAACATAACTGTCATTAATTCTTGAAAAAATTACATTCAAATCTCACAAAAAGAAATTTATTACTTATAAATCTTATAAATTTTACAAAATACTCCAAAGTCTTAAATCCTATACATTAACAATTAGACAATATTCATTTACAACTTGTAAAAAAAAACAAATTTATAAATAAGTTGTAAATGACTATTATTCAATTGTCAATATTTTTAGTTAAGTTGTCAAAGCGTAGGATTTAGGATTTAAAAGTATTTTGTGAAATTTATATCTGAACGTAATTTTTTCTTAATTCTTTCTTTTAAGCTGTCATCCTCTCGATCCTTCACTGCTGTTCAAGCCAACCAGGTCAAGGTTTGCTTCTTCTGTTTTATTTGGGTTGTTTTAGACGTGTTTTTTAAGAAACTAAAAACTACAATTTTTAACTTCCTAAAAAACCCACTGACCGATCGATCCACCAGTCACCAGCGTGGGCTCCCATACCCACATGCTTATCTTGTCTGCAAACAATTCAATGTGTCTGAATCAGATTATTATAGAGACACATGGATATAATGTCCACGCGCTTTCTATTTAAAGGATATCCCGTTCTTAAATACTGGATCCGAAATTGCAAACCCATACAAAATATTCTCCGTTTTTATTTTTGTAGTTTTAGATTTAAAATTTCAACTCTTTTCTGTCAGCGCTTTTGGAGGATATTAATTACTAACTTGGAAGTGCCAGATTGCGATTCTTCTTGCTTGCTTGTTCCTTTAGAAAACAAATCGGTTGCTATCTGGAAATGTCATTTATACTTTTGTTTTTTTTGCCAAAAGAAGAAAATTTCCTTTATACTTGACACGCTACTTTGGTATGTGGAAATTAAATCCGTTGCTATACTATCAATTTTATCTGTCTAACTAATTAATTGATCCAAATACTTGTATTTTAATGTGTTAATAATATTAATAATAAGAATTTATTATAATAAAATTATATATATATATATATATATAAATATAATTGTGTTAATCCCTCAGAAATCTGGATGTAATGCTGGCACATCGACAAATGATCTATAATTTATATAATATCAAGGGAAAATGTGGAAAAATAATCACAAGAAAATTAGATACTGCAAATGTGATAATTATTTTTCTTGGTGACTAGTCAGTCATTTAGTTTTAATGTGATAAGACTTTTCATCCTTTCTGAATTTTTTTCCTCCAAAAGATGGCCATTAGAACTTATGCTTTGTCATTAGTTATTTTTTCAATAAAATTAATCATTTCTCAAAAGAAAATAATAATTAATTTTTTAATTGTTGGACTTCACCAATAAAAAAATTTACACATAACAACTTGTAATTTGTCATTTCATTCTAATCATTTCCCAAAAAAAAAAACTAATTATTTACTTATTTTCCAAAAATAAGTAAAAAACTGATTTTTTTTCTAAGTTAGTTATTGGACTTCATTGATAAATTTAAGACATGAGCATATATGGCATTTTGCATAATAATAATAATAATAATGTAAGACAAGCTCCCACAAGGACTGGAAAATAATTATATCCATTTCACAGTACTCAATTGTTATTTACATATTTTGAAATTTTTTTATGTCATTTTCCCTAATATCAAATTCCTAATTTAACTCAGCAGAGTGGCATGCGTATCTATATATAATATGTAGAATACCATATATATGGGATGAAATGTGGACATGTGTATTATATAATACTTCCTTCATCTCAAATTATAAAATCTTTTTAGATAAAATTTCACATACCAATAACTCTTATTAAATACATTTAACAATCTTATCATTTCAAAATAAAAATATAAACATTTAAAAATTTATATCATTTAATATATTAAAAAAAGAAAGGATGGAAATTAATTATAGAGAGAGAAAGGATAATATTAAAATTAGTATATTTAATAATAAAATTTTAATCTATTTAAAGTGTTTTATATTTTAAGATAGAAAAATTTCTTTAAAAATGTCCTATGATTTAGAACAAAAGGAGTAACTAATAAGTTCCCACTTTTGGTTGGTTAACTCAAATGTGTGGGATGTGAATGTGATCACTGTTGATGCCAAGACGTGTTTCCTCTTCCTTAAGAAAACAAACCATACCAGATCTTGTTTTAAATAATTTCTATAAATTGTTGAAAAGAACAACCACAGAAAAGTTCCAATCGATTTTATTGTTAAATAACACTTGTGTGACCTGGAATTGATTGTTTTGGAATCCTATTTAAATTTATTTTAATGAATTATACATGTGCACGTATGATGTCATATTTAAATATTAATTGATCTTAATATCTTGCCGCCTCAAATAGCATTTACTTGTACAACTAATTAATTACAATTTGTTCATTAGATTCCTGGCTAAAAAAAACAAAAAAAAAAAGGTGTTGCTTTTCGTCAAATCCAAATTAAAGAATGAAGTACTCCGATCCCTTTGTGATTTTGATTATCAAATTTTGTTATGTAGTGGCATATTTAAAATTATACACACTTTTACTCCTTTTTTTTTCCATTGATATTAATGGAGTCAATAAAAATAACTTGTAAAGAGAATCATAAGAGTACATATATAACATCGTTAGTTCAATTACTATTTAACTAAATAAAGCCTTTCAACTTTTCTGGCAAAAAAAAAACAAATATAATCTATAAACTTTTATATGTAATTTTACTTAATTATTATTTTATTTTTTATTATCATCAATACTAATATTAATATAAAATATAAAATCTATTTTCTATAATAATACATACTATTCGAAAGTTGAAAACAACAAATACATTTTTCAGATTTCATATAATATAATGTGTGAAAACCTATCTAATTTTAAGTTTAAATTAAATAGGGTATGAAAACAAATTTTCAATGGAAAGGAATAACTCACACATTAATAATTAAGGATGCGATTATATATTTTTAGTTATTTTTAATATATTTTAAAAAATATAGAAAAAGATAATAATACTTTTAATTAATAAAAATTAATAACTTTATAGGTGCATGTAAAGGATTCAGCCCCTTCAACCAAGGTTAAGAATTAAACTCTTCCAAATAAAAAAAAATCACAAGGGACAAGGTTCAAATACAATTTATTTCTAAGGACCAAGCTCAGGTATTTAACACTCAAACTGTAAAAATTTATAAGGTTAAAAGTCATTTTTGACTTTCAACTTTACCCTAAAGGGTCAATAGATATTATAAATTCAACTATAAGTTAATTTGATCTCTCAATATTAAAGATTATCTTATTACCTTGGTGTTAACTTGTCGTTTTTTATTGTTAGTGAACCTCATATTGTACTTTTTAATTTTTTTATTATAAAATTTTGGGTTAAGAGTCATTTTTACATTTCAACTTTATTTTGAACTATCAGTAAATACCTTTAACTCAAATATTTTATAATAAAAAATATTAAAAATGTAACATAGTGCGCACTAATGATAAATAGACGGCAAGTTAATGGCAAAATAATGAGGGAAAAAATCTTTAATGCTAAAAAATATAATTGATTCATATTTAAATTTAGAGAGTTCTGGGTAAAGTTAAAAGTTAAAAATGACTCTTAAATCATATTTTTGTAAATATTGACTCAAGCATTCAAGACTTGATGAGATCTTTGGAAATAAATAGTTTCTAGATTTGATCCCTGTAATAAAAAATTCATTTTAAAATAAAAAATAAAAAGGGGGGTTGCGTTTACGTGTGCAATGAAAGCATGTGGTTGTGCTTGCGTGATGTGTTCCCCACCTTTGAAATTAAATAGAGGCAACAATGATCAAACCCCAACTTCAGATCATCGTCGCGTGTTACTGGTGTGTGTGTGTGTGTATATATATATGAACATCAAACAAAGTGTCAATCCAGTTAATACTCAATACTCTTGATCTCTCTGTCTGATCTGTTTGGCAGCTCACTGAGTCCATGGCTTCCTCGTCTTCCTTGTTAACCAGCAACAAAAATGGAGGAGTTAGCGGTGAGGATCAAAGCGTTTTGCAGAAGCACGTTTCGTTCTTTGACAGGAACAAAGACGGTGTTATTTACCCCTGGGAGACTTTCCAAGGTTCTTTGTTTCATTTCTATTAACTCATTTCCATTCTTCTTCGATTTCTTGTTGTTTCAATATATTAACAATAAATAAATTGTGCTTGTTTACTACTAATTTGCAGGGTTTCGTGCAATTGGATCTGGAGTCTTCCTCTCCATTGCAAGTGTTGCTTTCATCCACTTTAGCCTCAGTTTCAAAACCCGTCCTGTAATATTATTACCCTTTCGGCCTCCGTCCTATAAATATTTATTAGTTATTGCCAAATATAGTAATTATTAATTTAAATTAAAATACATTTGTTGGTGGTGATGGTGTAGGGAAAATTTCCTTCTCCACTGCTTCCCATTGAAGTTAACAACATCAAACTAGGCAAACATGGTAGTGACACTGGAGTCTATGATAAAGAAGGAAGGTATTTGCTCTTTCTTTTATTCTTCCCCCCACATATGTTAGATTTTTTAAATGTGAATGTATTTGAATAGATATAAAGAATCCAACTTTGAATAAAGTTTGGTTTGTTAATTAATTTAAAATAAAGAAAAAGAATCCGTAAACTCAAATTTGAAGATTTTGAATTAAGATGTAGTACCTTGCCACTATTCATATATAAATATAACTAAGTGATCTTGTATATTGTAAAAAAATTAATTTAAAAAATATGTTATTCTACTCATAACATACATAGGTGAATGGTGAATTTGGCTTGTTATAAATTTTAGGGAGAATTTAAGTTACGAACTACTATAAAGACTTGATTTCATATATGTCCAAAAAATTTTAAAATTTTAGTTCAATCCAAAAAAAAAAAGTCAAAAAAAAATTTGACAATGAAAAGATCAAAATCACTAATTATTAATTTTCTTACTTTACTTATTAATTTATCAATATTACTTGTTAATATTAGTTGTTAGACAATCAGTAATATTAGTTGTTAATTTGTTTACTTTACTTGTTAATTTACTAACATTAGTTGTAAATTACAAGAACTGTCAGTAATTTATAACTCATGTTAGTAAATTAATAAGTAAAGTTAGCAATTTAACAACTGATATTGCTGCTTATGATTGAAAAATTAATGTTAAGTCATATATAATTATCGATACATCATTTTATGTAATTTATAACTCATATTAATAAATTAATAAGTAGAGTATTAATAAATTAATAATTAAAGTGAAAAAATTAATAATTAGATTTTGCATAACAAGTTAAGGGTATTTTAATCTTTTGATCATCGAAATTCTTTTGACTTCTCTCCCCTAAATTAAATTGAAATTTCAATTTTTTTTGAACCCGCTTGAAATTAAGTTTCTTCAATGATCCTTAATTGAAATTTCCTAAATTTTACATTCCATATAGGAATGTTATTAGTTATTTAATTTGAATATATTCTCACTTTAAAAATAAGGATTTTAATAATATAATGGGGGTCTAAGATCGAGAAAGGGACACTTGTACCCTCATGTTACATCTAACTGACACCAATACCTCAAAAGATCAAAGGATAAGAAAAATTTACTGAAGAAACATTTCGATTGAAGCTCTTGAGTCATTGATTTATCATGTTGGGTCATTTTTTTTATTCACCTGGCAATATATATTATTCTTCGACATCCCAACATATTTATGTATACATTTTAGGTTTATTCCTTCAAAATTTGAAGAAATATTCAGCAAGCATGCACATACATATCCAGATGCTTTAACGGCTGATGAATTGAAGGAAATGCTGAAAGAAAATCGAGCTTCTAGAGATTACCAAGGATGGTACGAGATCATTTATATGTATATGTATATATGTACACACACAAACATATGCATATACATGCATATTCTAGACCTCACTATGCTCCTTTGGTCCATAATACATGTCCAGTTCAACTACTGAATACAAACCACAAATGGTAGTTAAATGGAAGTTACATTAGGTAAAGATGTAAAAAATTATAATAATAATGTCTAAATCTACCTTTCTCAAAAGTCAATATTGTATTTTTTTAAAAAAATATTCATTAATTACTAGCAAAATATAGAGAAAATGTTAAATGTTCTAGATATGATAATCAAACTGAATTCTGGACCAAGGAAAATTGTGAGAAAATAACTGACATTGTGGACCAAATGGGTATTTTTATCAAATATTTATTTTGGAATTTTGGGGATGATCAAATTAAATTGGAGCAAAAATTGGGTGAAATTAATGAACGCATTAATGTAGGGTGGCGAGTGAGGCAGAATGGAATATATTATACAAATTTGGGAAAGACAAGGATGGTTTGCTGGAGAAAGACACGGTTCGAGCTGTTTATGATGGAAGCCTCTTTCACCTCCTGGAAAAGCAACACAACGCTCAGAAGAAGAATTGATTCATGTATTCATCACAATTGAATCGAGCACTAATTAAATATGTCCTGTACAAGTGTCCTGATGATATATCCACATTTCATTTCCCACACAATTCGTTGTTTATCTGTATCTTTATTATTGAATTTATATATCTAAACTTGTATTTTACTCCTATATATGTATGTACGATGTTTGTTTGCAAATTAGTTATTATTTTTGTTATAATCTATGTCATTTTGATAAATTTCTTAATTATGTAGTTGTTTTGTTTGGCAATAAAACAAATAATAATTTAAATTAGGAGGGAGGGAGTATTTAATTGGCACACGAATAATATTATTTTATTTTGGAAAAAAATAGAAAAATGTGGGTCGTTCACTTTCATTTTCTCTGGTCCATGGCATAATTAATTACCTCGAACCTTCTGGCTTTGATTATGAAGCGTGAAGGGATAACATTGCTTCCCGGAATTAAAAACGCCGTTTATGTGATATGAAAGAAGAGGTAATCAATAATTGATTAGTTGCTTCACGCCAAAGATAATTGTTTGATAGGTTTACTTCTCAAATTCTACACTATTCCAATCTCTTATATCCCATATATATATATATATATAATATTTTAGACATGTTCCACGTAGATTTAAAAAGTTGTTCAAGTTTTAAAAACTATTGAAGCTATAGGGGTGAAAATGGAACAGAGCATTTAATATCGTGGCTAGACATCCTGTAATTGAACGGTTGTTTACCTTTGAAAGGCACCTTATACCAAGCCATAAGAAGGAGGAGAGTAATCAATTTTATGAGGGTCAAAAGTTGGTGGCCGGTGGCCGACCATCCATGTCAATTTTATTAGTAATTAATGTTGTCAATTATTTCATCCGCGTCTTCCATTTCAATAAGGGGAATTCATAGCCTAATCAAATGTAGTATTCCTCTCGTTCTGGCTATTTATACCAAGAGAGAAATTTAATTTTGATTCTATTTTTAATGTTACTTCGTTATTTTATATGTTTGCTTTTACCTTTCTATCCTTATTAAGTGTTAGCAAAAAATTATTAAAAATATTTTTTTTGTCTTTATTAGAGATAGTGGTAAAAACTTATTAAATTTTAACACACAGTTAATAAGATTTATTTTTTTAATTTCAGTAAAATTTAAAAGTAACTTATTATTATAAGACACTTTTAACTACTTCACTTAAACTAAAAAAAGTTAGTTAAATTATCTTAAAATATAAAATTTTTTAATTTTATCCCAATTTAAATGAAAAAATTCAAATGTACATTATATTTTTTAAATATAGATAATATTTAAAAAATATCTCATCAAATTTTTTATATATATTAACTACTAAAGAATCCTTTTTAAAAAGCGTGTAATAATGAGAACCTTCAGTGATCCCGAATAAGTGGAGATAAGTGCAAGAACCTTCTAATCAATCTCGCCATCTGAAAACCACTTCCTCGCCAAAATCCCAAACGCCTTGACACACATACAAACGCCTACACATGCAAATACCTACACTGATATTTAAATATAAGAGTTAGTGCAGAATTTGTTTTAATTCTAAATACAAGATCTCATCAATCTCCTTTTTTCAAACTATATATCTATATAGTTAGACTTTTTGTGCCATGTCTAAGTTATGCTGGTAATATTGTTTTAAATTATTAAAATAAGAGGTAAAGGTGCATTTGTTTAAATAATGATATATTTAAATTAAATAATATAGTATATGATGAAGAAAATAAAGGCCAGTCCCCAAAAGAGAAAATTACGTAAAGAATTATTACAACCTGCCCGTAATTATGACATCTACTAAACAAGATTTCAAAATTAGCATAGGCATTAAAATTAAACAATTACCAAATTTAAAAAAAATATAAGACAAAGGAGAAAAATATAACGATTAAAAAATAGGTCAAAAGGAAAAACCTGAACCTGAACTTAGGGGTGTTCAGTCTGAATCCGTCCCGATTGGCCCGATATCGTTTCGATCATATCGGGACGGGTCTTGTCCCGACCCGAAAATAATGGGATGAGACTTTACGGGATAGGACAGAAAAAGGGTTCGGGACGGGACGGGACATAGGATTACCATCGGGATGTCCCGTCCCATCTCGAATATTATATATATTTTTTTTATGTTAAATATATTAATTATATTAATATAATTTATACTTATATTAATTATATCAATTATAATTTTAATACTTTCAATTCTTATTTAAAGCTAAATTTTTTTTATATTGATAATTTCAATGGCATGGAGTAAATATGACGATATCTTTCTTTATAATATCTTAATAATATTAATATAAATTATTCTTATATCTATTGATTTAATAACTTTTATTTATAACATATTTTTTACTTTATTTTTAGAAGAGTAATTAGCTTAGTACATTTTTACTAAAATAAAAGAACAATGATTTGATGTTGTAGTTAACTTGCTTGTTGTTGCTAATCTTATAGTATAAAGATCACTTATATTTGTTATTATAATGTGCAGTTGTAATTAATATAATTCAATAATTAATTTAAAATTATTTTTATTTATGTACTTGTGTTGTTTTGATTTTAAACTTAATAAATTATATGATTTAAAATTTTAATAAACATTATTATCCAGATCTTTTTTTAATATTATTTTATTTATTGGGACGGTGGGACGTCCTGATCTTGTCCCGGTCCCATTTCGTTCCATAAACACCCCTATCTAAACTCAAACCAAGTTGACCTATTTGAATGAATCCGCATTCCTCGCATGCATTAAATGGATATGTTAAGCTACAGTCAAGCACCGTCCTGCCCTTCAATTGGAGCTTAAAAGGAAATTGCAATTGCAAAGTAATAATTGGGCTTAAACTTAAATTTCTTGCCCAATATCAGGCCCAGTTACGGCCCAACAAGCAAGGCCAGGTATCTGATGATATTCTTTGAAACTTAGTTCCAATGACTTCACGGTCATATAGGATATTATATTTTAACTCCAAAATAAATAATAAATCATTAAAAAGGTGAGGAAACCTGATGAAGTTACCACTAATATGTAAAATATTAATTTTGGCGCACTGTTGAATTTGTATTTCCACCATACTTCAGAGGATGATACGGAAATAACAGAGAAATTTCTGATTTCAATCTTTGTCACATAACCAATGTAAAAATGATACTTTCGTGTCAGTTGTAATTTTAAGCTAACATGGAAAATAAATTTTTATTAACAAAAGGTCCATCGACCACGTTTAATACACGTAAAAATTTAGACAAAATAAATAAATAAATTTGAAAAGCAGAAAAATCCTTCATTTTCTTCAAACTATCTTGAATCCCATGAGCTTTGCCTGATAAATTAATTAGATGTCAAAGTTAGGAAACATGGAAGCAGTATGGAAGCCTATGAATTATTTGATTATGTATGTTTTTCCCATTCCTGATGTCTATGTCTATAGCCATAATCATGGGACATGATGAGCTCTTTCCAACCTAGATCGTAGAGACAGAAAGATTCGTCCAACACGATCGAATTAATGGGATAAAGGGATTTGGAAGTTTTCGTATTGTATGATCATTAGAGCCATACACTCATGCATGCAGTGATTCAAGAAAATCCAATCCTCGTGGAAATAAGGAGTGCGTGGCTTTGGTTTTCTGGTCGGAAGTTGAGGGAAAAAAAGCTAACGTTGTAGACTTGTGGTGTTGTGTTATTCTTGTCTGGTGGTGGCACATATGCTCATTCTAATTTAAATAGACCCTTCTAATCACATTTCACACACAAATAAAAGTAGTTACTTCCTTACTTTCATTTTAAAAAAAAAAATATGTACTGTATCCATCCCTCCATATTATATATAAAGACTAAGATATCCCTAACACCATCTCATTAGAATTAATGAAAGACGATCAAGTCCTTGATTTTATTTTAAAATAGAATTATTTTAAAATAGAATGAACTTTTAATTTTACTCATATTTAAATAGGAATGTTTAAATTTGTATTATATTTTCTCTCATAATTAATGAGTTTAAATAAGGGTAATATTAAAAAAATAATTAATACTCTATCAAGTGTCTATATTAAGGATCCTCAATTTCTTTTAGAAAATGCTTTTATAATAAGAGTTGGGGAGTGTTTTTCCTTCTTTCCTTTAACCCTTTTACTGTGAAGAATGGGAAGAAGTGTTCAGTGAGATTTTATTTTTATTCCCACATTAATAAATACAAATATAAATTTAATAAGAAAAATAATTTTAAAAAGTACTAATAAGTGTTATATATTTTTAACCAAATTAGCTTGGATGGAAAAAATGTTTTACAATTTGGAACCGAGGGTATACATGAAAATGCCAATATACCCTGAAAACTAAAAGCTTAAAAAGATTCATTATTAATTTCCCAGATGGGAATTGAATAGTGATGTAAACCAACAAAGAAAGACATGAAAAGAGATGAGAAAATAGCTTTCTGCATATTGAAGATGAGGTGACCTTCCTCCACCTCTCTGTCTGCCAATCAAGTTTGGATTCTTGATGTGACCAGAAAACGACTCCGATTTTGAGTAAAATGTGCATTATATTGTTCAATTGATTTCAATAAACAGGCTCTTAATATGATCAACATAATTTTTTAAAATTTTTGTGTGAAAGATAAATCTATACCAACCTTTTTTATATTGATTGAACGGTTATATATAAAACTTATTCTTTTTTCGTCTTCTCCTTTTTTAAGATAATGCAATACACTCACAGCTTACATTTACTCCACCCGCCAATAATGTTTGAGAGAGACAGAGAGAAACTAATTATGAAAAATACGTTGCCTTGCATGTTATTAGCTGTCTGAAGAGCGAAAATGGGTGAATCTATGAAAAGTACAGGGGCCCTATTTTCATGCATCATGCATGGAGTAGAAATATCAAGTATATTTTCATATTTTAGTGGACGAAATATTATTTTAATTGAATCACAATTTATTTATATCTATATATTTAATATTTGTTTTTTTTTGTTAAATCGGACTAGGAAACTGATATGTGAAGTTTAACTGGATTTAATTTAATGTAAAGAGAAGTAATAATAAAGTCCCACAATAGAAAAATTGAGTTAAAAAAAAGGTGTATATGTAAGTGAAGAAAGGTATAAACTCAATATCTATTAAGATTTGGTATACTGTAAATAAACCTCATTTATATACATCGTTTTGTAATATTTCAAAGGTTAGGTGGATCTTTTCCCTTTCTGGAAGCTATCATTTGTCAACAGCTGGTTTCTATAGTTTAAATTTATCATTATAACTATCTTTGCATGTCATATAGAACCCGTAATAAGAGTTGAGAATATTAATCAAGTTCATTGAATTACCCCATCTAATCTAAACCTTTTTTTTTGTTTTGCTTGAATTTTAAAAATTACAAGTACTTTGTCTAAAAAAACTTCCAAGCCTAACTCGTTTAAATCATAGAAAAAGGACTCAGGTTTGAGCTCATGCTCATGCTCAAGTTCCCCATTTAAACTCATATTTATTTTAAGCATACAAATAAATTATTTTTCAATTTTTGAATTAAATTTACACTTTATAATATTTGTTTGTACTTTAAAGTTCTGAATTATATTGCTTATTTAAAATTTCAAAACATTATAATTTATATTTTAGATAATAAATATGTAATATCATGATGTTAAATTTAATTTTTAAACATTTTTAAAAGAAAAAATTGAGGCCCTATCCATTTTTTTAAGCTTTAATGATATGCTGCAAGCCTTTTTCATATTTGAATCTGGTGAGTAACCAGAATAACTATTTGATTTACCCAAATAATTGTAAGAAATTTTATCACATAATATTTAAAAAGTATCAAATTTCAAAAAATTTGAAAGGACACACATGAGTGAAAAGTGCTTTAATCATGAAGCTTTTTTTAAATTTTTAAAGAAAAGTGTATCTTAATAATTTTTAAATATTAAAAAATTCAATAGCTATAATTAAAATACTCATTGAGTCAATGAATTTAAACTATTCATTAGATTCAAATTTGAATTTTTTTTCTATTTGCGTTTGATTGGTTGAAAATTCTTTCTACAGGAAGAAAAGAAAAAAAATATAAAAGAAAGAAAGACAGAAGAATCGAACTATGTGACCAATTTAGTTGGTCAAGAATGTTTGGACTATATGTTGATAAGAGAATTAAAAGGTCCAAAAATAACGTAAATTATTACTGGTCAATAGTGAAAGGAAATTTATTATTAATTAATTAAAGTGGGGATGAATCGGTACCCTTCGAAGAAGATGCTTGGGTTGGCACCTTCGTGGCTTTCACCAATCAACTTCGACCCTTTTGCCCAAATAAAGTCTTATTGGTTGGAATTGACTCTTCAGTCGTTTTTGCAAATTATTGCACTCACGAAACTTCTCACCACACATACACAACAAAGCTAATCCGTATCTTTCCATTTTTATTAAAATTAAAATATAATTCCCCAAAATTACGTTATTCTGCATGTATTCTGAGAAAAATTATAAATAAATCGCACTATATTAGGAAATTTCAAAAGATTTAAACAATATGGCATATTATTATTAGTTCCATATTTTATACTCACGACTATATGTTGTCATTATCATTATCTTTGAGTTTTTTTTTTGTATGTAAAAACTATATATTCGATTAAAAAAAATATGGCTACTGTTAAAAGGAGCAGAGATAAATATAATCTATCTCAAATTATTCTGGATCATTCACGAGGGTGATTGCGGGACCTGGCAGACAAATGAAGGTAGTCTATTTTCTGCTTAGCTATGGAGATGATGACGAAACTTAAATATTGTCACGTATTTTAATTTTTCTTTATTATTTATTCTTTTTTCTTAATTCTTGAAACTTTTTATATTCTTTCTTCTTTAACTTATTTCATCTGTACCTCATTTCCATGTCTTGAAAGCATAACAATTAGCATATTCGATCTAATAATAATTTAATCAAATCTTGTTGACGTCTAAAAGAAAACACTTTTAAAGTATTATTAACTTGATTATCTCTTTTCTAACAAATCACGAACAGCTTAATTTCTGTATTTTATTTATTTGGTGTCAATAATTTATTATTCACTTTGCGCCTAGTCTTGAACAAAGATGTCAAAAATAAGATGAATTTCGGCCATGTTTTCGTAATTTATTTTAATTAATAATGATGTGTCTGCAAGCAAGGTGAAAAATCATACATGGAAACAAGGGATACAGCGTACTTACTGTCAAGACCTTATCTGAGAGCTGTTGGAGAACGTAGCTTTCATATCTGTCCCTCCACACAAACTGAACCAAATAAATAAAGGTCCAAAGTTTTTCACTAATTAACAAAGTTGCACGACTCACTTTGATCCAAACAATATTAAGGATGGAAACTTCATCACACGGTACAACATCCCCACGCTAGTCCCTTCACTTTCTTCATTTTTGATATAGATTATTTAAATTTTGTGAGTTATTTCAAACATAATTAGTTGGTCAAAATCGATCTAATTAATTAATATTGTAGCAAACTATGTACATGGTATTTGATAGTATTATTGACTAATAATTCCGAAATGTAACAAACAATTTAATATTTAATATGGTTGATGAGGCGGAATTGAAGTTAGTTCGGGTTGGTTTCAAACCAATGACAAGCTGTGCATCATTGTGTTTGAAGAACGTGCAAAGGAAAGGATCTAAGTGATCTGATCTGATGGAAAACTAATCAATCTAAGAATAGTACGTAGTTGGTATGCCCACATGACCCACCCTTCGGTTTGCCTTTGGAGTCAACAATCTCCCATCTCCACCCCTTTCTTTTCCCCTCCTTAATTTCTACAGCATCCTACACTTTCTTACCCCTAACCAAAAAAAAAAAAAAAGATACATCACATTCATTAATTACTATAAGCTAAAAAGTAAAACACAAATTAAATTTGATATAGTTGATTGAATTTTAATTCTTGTTTCATACCAAAAAGTTTCCTCTCTAATTTGAGAAAATATAATTTTTACTCTTTAAAAATGCTTTTTATATTAATTTAGTCTTTGAATTTTGATCCAAAACAACACAATTTTTATAATTTTGTAATTCAAAACAATTCAATTCTTATAGTTTTTGGAGTTAGCACAACAATCATTTCCTATAACTCTTTACCTCAATACATTGTTACTAAAATTCAAGGAGTGAATAATCAATTACTAAGTGAAAGTTTCTGCACTAAAAGTTATATTATCCATAGTATTTATCAAAGTTATTGCACAACTAATGAAGTCAATCATATTTCAAAGTAGTAGTTCGAGCGAAGTATTATGGATTATGATTATATTGATTATCATACAATAGCTTAAACCGGGACAAGCACTTATAAATATTTATTCTCTTAAAAAAAATAAATGTAGAGGCACATTAGGTTTGTGAATTTATGGTGCGTAACTATCTCTAGCGGCCTTTTCTACTTTTGTTTCCACAATCATATCATCCCTCTTGCACTCACATCAACTTTCTCACCCCCTTACGTAAATTCACATCAAAGCAACCATAAAATTTTCTCTGCTCACAAACACAGACACAACACGCACACACAACCTTCCACACCATCATCAATCTTCTTCACCGCCAAATTCAATTCTCTCTCTGAGATACACAAGCATGTCAATCTCTCATCTCTTGCCTTTCTTCTTCCTTCTCCTCGCGTTCTCAACCTTCACGTCCCCGTCATCTTCCGCAACCGACTCCTTCATCTTCGGCGGCTGCTCGCTGCTGAAGTTCTTGCCGGGGACGGCCTACGAGAGCAACGTGAACTCCGTTCTAACCTCTCTTGTGAACTCAGCCATGTTCTCCAACTACAACAACTCCACCGTCCAGGGCTCCACCATGCAGGACACCGTCTACGGCCTCTTCCAGTGCCGCGGCGACCTCGCCAACAGCGATTGCTCTCGTTGTGTTTCCCGGGCTGTCAATCAACTTGGCACCTTCTGCCTTGATGCTTGCGGCGGCGCGTTGCAGCTGGACGGCTGCTTCGTCAAGTATGATAACGCAACATTCCTGGGCGTGGAGGACAAGACTATGGTGCTGAAGAAATGTGGGCCGTCGATGGGATTGACTTATGATTCGTTGACTCCGAGAGATGCTGTGTTGGCGAATTTGGGAGCGTTGGATGGGGCCTTCAGGATTGCGAGCTCCGGGGATGTACAGGGTATTGCGCAGTGCGTAGGGGATTTGAGTGCGAGCGAGTGTCAGGATTGTCTCTCCGATGCGATCCAACGGCTGAGAACGGAGTGTGGGGGCGGCGCGTGGGGAGAGATGTACCTGGCCAAATGTTACGCGCGATACTCAGAACGTGGGCGTCACTCGCCAGGCGGAAATGGTATGCAACGTTACAAATTCGCACTGGAGATTATTAAACTAAATTATATATATTTTTGTTTGGGAAAGTGCATGAATATTTTTAGAATTGGAACATATAATGCGAATATATAATATAAATATAAATATATCTAAAAATACGTAACAAGAATATTTTTCTATTGAATATATAAATTATAAGTTTTATAAAAACTTTTATTTTAATTTGATTTCACGAGCATAAAAATTTTCAAGCTCATTTTTAATTAAAATGAAAAATTATTATTTCTGTATTAATAAAATAACGTTGAAAATTCACTGTCATAAGGGGGTAACGTTTCAAAATGTTCGTGCCGGAGAATTAAATTAATTTTACCTTTTCCTACCCCTTTGATATTATTAATTGATAATTGATATTCTTTTCTGACAGTAAAGATAGATGTGAAATGAATATTCTTAGCTTACAAAAAAAGTTGTGATGTGAATACAAAGGGAATAACATAAAAAGAAACAATAACATATATATTGGAAAGTTTAAGAAAAAAGAAGCATAATTTGATCACCTCCAGATATGTATTTTTTGTTTAACAAAGAAATTAAAGAACTGATGGAATTGAAATAATCTAGAAACATTTTATGGTGTCAAAGTACAGTGACTTTAAATTCTTTTTGCTAGGCAAGAAATCAAACCAGATCCATATACCACATGCACAATATTTCATCAAAGAGGCAAAGAAGGTCCCACTTTGAATTAGTGTCTAATAATCTATGAGTTGATGAAGAATCCTATGCATGCAAAGAAACCACCTATAACAGGAAAAAAAAAAAAAAACTATCACCTCTATAATTGTTTGTCCTAATCCCTAGAAGGCGCATCAAAAGAATGAAAAGCCACTTTCTAGTGTTTAATTTTGATACCCTATACATGTGTCCCGTGAGCTTGTAAGGTAATTAACTTTCCATTAAAAAAATATAAAATATTTTTAATTAAATTATACTTTTAATAAAATAATTATTTATTTTTAAATTAATCCTACCTTTTCATATGTATTTTATTTATCAAAATATTTTATTTTAAAATAAATATCAATTAATTTATTTAATAAGTGTATTTAAAAAAAGATAATGATTACACTTTAAAAAATTAAAAATATTTTATATTTTTTAACGTTTAATCCCTCAAAAAAATATATTTAACAGAGGAAATAATCTTTTTGTGAAAAAAAGGTCTTAATTATTCTACCTTTCTTTAGTTTTACTGTTAATTTCAGAATATGTAGATGAACGGGTTTTATAAACTGAAATTCAGCTAGCCAGATTATTTTTCATAACTATAATTTTGCATTCGGATGAAAATGTCAATAATTATATATGAAATTAACCTTTTCATATATATATATATATAGATATATAATGAATTTGAGTGATGCAGATGATAGCAACAAAAATGATGAAGAGATCGAGAAGACATTGGCAATTCTAATTGGACTCATTGCTGGGGTGGGTCTAATCATCCTCTTCATCTCCTTCTTCTCCAAAGTGTGTGGGAAGCAAAAAGGTAAGTTTATTGAATTTTAGATCCAATAAGTGGCGTAAATTCAATCACTTGATAAGTATTTTAATTATAATTATTAGATTTTACTAATACTTCAAAATTATTGAGATAAATTTTTTCTTCAAAAATTTTAAACAAAACTCATACTCGAATACACGTGGTACTTTATCCTTATAAAAATGTGAGATTTTGATCTTTTTGAATATTAAAGACAAAATATCTAATAATCATTTAATTAAATCGACAGTTATTATTGTGTCACACATGAAACGCTCATTAAATAAATAGATTTGTGCTGAGTTAAATTAATATTTTGATTATATGCAGGTGGCAAATGAAAAAAAGATAGAGAGAGCTAGATGTGGGGGATACAACTACTCCAGCTTCTTCACCCTTAGTTCTCAAAGTACCACTTTTTGTTTTTGGTAATATTATTTGGTATTGCTTTTGTGATATTCAAAATCCATGCACATTTTTGTTTGAAAATGTTTTAATGAATTAATTGTAAGTTTCCTGCACAGTTCCTTGTAGCTTTATAAAGAGTATATAACCGTGAAGGCATATATTGATTGAGACGGTGAGGGAAAAAGGTCGTGGAGAGAGAAAAGGGGGGAGAGAGGGAGAGAGCTGATCAATGATTCGTCTTTCTTCACAGCCACATATATTTGAAGCCGGATAAGTTCAAATCAAAGAAGAATTTTTCGGGTTCACTTTTTTTGATTCATCATTTTTTTCATAATTAATTCAATTTTTTTATATATTCTATATATTTTATTTTTATTCGTATTTAATTTTTATTGTTATTTTAATTTTAAATTTTTGTAATTTCTTATTAATATTATTAATTAATTAATAAATTTATTATCCCATTATTATTATCATTATCTTTTATTTTTTTATTAATAAAAAATTTAAAAAAAAAACGAAGCTAGCTGTCTTGATGTGTACACACATAGTGACTTATTACTCACAATGTGTGTGTACGTATAAGGATTCATCTTGAATGTTCACCACTCTTAATAAAATATAAATTATCCAGATTTATTATTTTAAATTTATATATTATTTTTTATTATTAAAATAAAAAAATTATAAAAATTATATAAAAGTTTTTATATATCAGCTTATTACCAACTGGAACAGTAGTATAGATTTAATTTAAGGATTTAAATTTAATATTAAAATTTTTTATAAATTAACTATTCATATTTACTTCAAATAGTCTAGATTTAAAATTTTTAACTTATATTTTTTACAAAAAATTAAAATTTTCAATTAAAAAATTATCTTTATTTTTAATATTTTATTTAAATTTTTTTAAAAAAATTAAATTTAAATATAGATTATTCAGGATATATCTTGATAGTCAATTTATAAAAATTATAAATTTTTTAAAAAATTATAAAAACTATATCCAAGGTATATCTAGACCGTTAAATTAAATTTATACTATCTAAATTTGTGATAAACATATTTGTTAAAAATTTATAAATTTATATTTATTAAATATAAATAAAATATAAAAATATTAAATATTAACTACCCAGATTAAAAATGGGGATATAGTTCATGTCTCAAGGACCGGACCAATATAGGGACCCATATATATAGCCTTTCATGGTATTATTCCATCATTTTCCCGTACTTTTTTGTTAATATTAAAAGTATTATTTACTTTTTCTTATTCAGATTAATATAATTAGGATTATCTCCTGAATTATTACATACACACGTTCATCGGTATTATTCTCTCACCCCCTCCTCCCTTTACAAAATAGGGATCAATTTTACAAAAATTAATTTGATCAAATCATTAGTCTTATGTGCTTTAAAAATTAAAGCAACTCAATATAAAACTCTCACAGTTTCTGCACAAAAAAATTCCAAAAGTTAAAAATCCTTTAATTTATTTACAATTTAATGATAGTGATGAAACAAAAAAAAGTACACTTTACAGAAAGAATGATACAATGGAATATAGTGAAACATGGAAATCCATATCATATAATTATACAATTTCACAGTTTTTCCCCTTTATCTTCATCAACAAGCTCCCTATGCAACCATTTTCTAATTTTAATTTGTAGATGGAAACTGAAACTTTCATTAATAACCAAGAAATACAATAGAAAAAAAATAAAAAAAATAAAAGGAGATTGACCTAATTAAGCTATCATCATAATTCAATTTTGTGATGAGATAAATAATAATGGGAAGTCAGAAAAGGATGGTCCCTTCCTCAATTATTTAATAAATGGTTGACTAAAATGTCATCCATCTCATGTTAATGTGAAAAGTTTAAGGTTTTGTTGGTCGAAGAAAAGACAGCTTTTATGTCAAAATCACGAAAAATTTGCAATGATTAAGGAGGCATATTAAAATGGACCCCAAAAAAGGAATTGTATATTTAAAAAAAACACCACCTTTCATATGTATGCTTGATCTGTTCAAATTAAAGAGACTGCTTAGACTAATCCTATAATAAATTTGTTAAGGTATTTGATACATTGTTTCACAATCATTTTTAGAAAGAAATAAAGACGAGGGTTTAAGGTTCAAAATAATTATGTCAAATAGAAACTAAGTACTATATTCATGCATATGAAAAGTCTGTTCAAGCAACATGATAAAGTTTTCTGATAAAAGCAGACGAAATGTATTATATTTTTCTCTTTTAAAAAAACATATAATAAAATAATTGACTTATATGATTAGTAGAATGTTTGTCAATGAATTTAATTTATAATATAATTCTCTTTTAAAAAATTTGACGGCCATATGCATATCAACCGATAAAAACATTAGAAATTCCAAATCAACGATCATTATCGAGAAAGAATGAAATGGACAGAGAAAGTACCGGAACAAATAGTGATAAAGTAATTAGCCAATGAAGAAAGAAATAGTGTTTTGGTTTCATCACGTGATCTCACACTTTCAAAAAGTTTAAAAAGGTTCTTGGCGAGAACACAACACTTAGCTCCGTGTTTGTTTTTGCAAATATGCATGGCCCTATTTGAAAAAGCAAAGATTCTTCTACATCACAGCCTATCTTTCTTTATGTTGCGGCTTATGTGTAAAGATCAATATGGTGGAATTATATAAACACCTAGTGACCAAAATTGTTCTTATCTTTAGCTTCTTCTGGACGTTGGCCACACAAAGGAAAACAATTTAAAAAAAAACTATAAAAGTCCTCAATATATGATCTCATTTACTTATTAAAAAGGAATGAAATTAAATTGATTGAGAATATAAAAGTAAAAATAAAATAATTAAAGGATATACATGAGTACATTTATAAGAGAGGGATAATTTAGTCTATGAAGTTGAAAATTATGATTTATGAGATTTTTGAAGAATGTGATAATTCCTTCATTTACAGTATATATTAATAAATTTTATTATACTTGTCATAAGAAAAAGGATAATTTAATTTAATTTTTTTTATTTTTTAATTCTTTTAATAATCAAAAGGGACTGTGATCCCAAAAGAGGATGAGAGAAGTCTGCCAAAACAATGAAGAAGGGAAAAGGATTTGAGTTAGGCATAACTTCACTTTTTTTAAATAATTTTTATCCAAATTTATATACACATGTAAAATCGTCAATCGCTATATTTTGCTATGTGGACTTTATATCTTTTTTAATTAATAAAATATTAACAAAAATCTGTTTAGGTGTTAAAGGTTTTGAAGACTTGTCAAGATCAGATGTTTCTCGATTTAAATAATTTTTTTTTGGTTTTTCATCGGATATCCTAGAGAGTGTGGACATCCTGAGCTCTTTGCCAGCCCACCTCATTCCAAACTAATTCGAATTCTTGCATAGGTTGGGCCCTTCTTCGAGAGGTTTTTGCAGATACCACTAATATTCGATATCCTAAAGAGTGTGAATATCTTGAATTCTTTGTTAGCCCATTTCATTCTAGACTAATCTGAATTCTTGCATAGGTTGGGCTTTTCTTCAAAGGATTTTTACAGTTACTACTGGTGAGACATACTTTGTATGTTTAGTTATGCGACTGTGCATCCCAAAAGTAAAAAATGAGATCCCAAATTAACATGTCTAAACTCTTGATCACTTAGACAAGCGCTCATTGGTTCATAGTTTAAATATTCTTTATATAAGTATTTACAGATTATTATTAGACAGTAGATAGATTTGAATTTAGTCCATTAGGAATATGGGACGACTTTTTTATGATTAGACGAAGGTTTTTGTATTTCATGCCCATTTTTTAAATATAGTGGCCTATATCCTGAAAATAGTAGCCCAATCAGACCAGCCCATAGTAACTCATATTGGGCCTTGAGCAACACATCATGTCAAGTGCTTAGCTGGACTACTCATCCGGCCCATAGATATGTCTTAAAGAAATAGTCAAGAGCTAGTCCAAATAATTTTACACCGTACGATAATGTCTCATGGACAACTGAGGATGAAGATTGTATAGTAATATTTACAATAACGTAGACGACTGTGGCCCAAGAACCCTTCCTATTAACGCCTTCCGTCTTCCGAATCCGAGCCATTACCCTTACTTCCAAAATTCAAGCTCTATAGGTTCGCATCGGAAGAGGGAGCTCAACAATGGCGCTTGAATGGGTTGTACTAGGGTACGCCGCGGGTGCTGAGGCTATCATGGTCCTCCTCCTCACGATCCCTGGCCTCGACGGCCTCCGCAAGGGTCTCATCGCTGTGACTCGTAATCTTCTCAAGCCTTTCCTCTCTGTGGTTCCCTTTTGCCTCTTTTTGCTCATGGACATCTACTGGAAGTACGAGACTCGTCCCACCTGCGAGGCCGACACGTGTTCCCCCTCCGAGCACCTTCGCCACCAGAAGTCCATCATGAAGAGCCAGCGCAATGCTCTCCTTATCGCTGCTGCCTTGATGTTCTACTGGCTTCTGTACTCCGTCACCAATCTCGTTGTCAGGATTGAGCAATTGAACCAGCGGATTGAGCGTTTGAAGAATAGGGATTGACTCCGCTGATCGGTGGGTTGTCTGGTTAAGATAAGTATCTTACTTTTTGTTGGAATGATTTCTATTTGTGCTGTTGTATTAGGAGAACATTTTTTCATTTTCTGATTTTGTACCACTTATTTTGAGATTGAAGAAGAAATAAAAAAGAATAGAGACTTACTGTTATTTTGTTTGATCGGAGGAGTCTGTGGAAGGGAGTTTTTCTCACCATATTGAATGTGGTTTTTAACATGTGTGTACCCTTTTGTTCACTCTTGTTTCTGAAACCATTTCTTGTCTCGGATCTTCTAACATCTATAAAAGGAAAGTGATGGTGTGAGTAGTGAATGTGTATCTCATCAATGGCTTAACACTAATTATCCAATTGTCTTGTTCGTTTTAACCCTAGAGACAATGGTACATTGTTGTTTAATTTAGCAAGTAGGCGTTGAAGTTACCAGATTTTCTGCCCTGCCCCTGGCTTTGCCTTCCATGTCTATATGATACAACCAACAGTAAACGAAGACTATTTCTTTATTGTCCCAAACTTGGTTCGTTTGGATGGGTGACAATGGCTGTATCGGAATGGATAACTTCTCCTAGCTTGGAATTGTTTTAAAATGAAGGAGGGTAATGGAAAAGTATCGCAACTCCTTCCTCATACATATTTAAGTGTTTATCTAACATTTGAGTGTAGAGATTAATCCAAAAGGAATGGAGACTTGTTAGTGTTGCTTTGTTAGATGCAAAAATGGTTTTGGACGGGACTTTTTTGTGTTTTGCTTTCTTTGCACATTCCTGTTTCTGAAATCATTTCTGGTCTTGACTATAGCTGTCAAATTGTGATACATATGAAACTAAAGTTGAATGATGAGCTTCTGAATTGTGAATCACATCAATTTGCAAAATTTAACGATAATCAAATATAGCTTAAATATATGATTTAAAATATTATATCAATATAATATAAAAAAAGGCTCCCAAGAAAATCCATAAATATAATAAACATGGTAGAGGTGCATTTTTATTATACACACTACGCGATTGAAAAATCATTTGACACTCTAATATAATTAAATTGTTTATGCTTCTGCATTTTGTAATGAAATTGTTTATGTGCATTTTCATACAAAACTGAGCGATTGATGCAGCCATTTATAAGAGACTAGGATAAAATACTAACACAGTTGGATAAGTCACATAGAACCTGTTGACTTTGGCCTGGATAATTTAGAAAACTGTTGATTTAATAATTTTAATTGTGGAATTAGTTGTTTTTATGAACCTGTTCATACATAATTAAGCAGTTGCTGTAGCCATTTAGAGGTTCCTATTGATTTTGTAAAGCATCTTGGTGTCATTCTGTAGATGAACAAGTTCTATCTTTGTCCATGAAGGGTAAGGGACATGATCATCTTTCCGTCGGCCAGGAGGATGTTTATCTGGCATTGCATGGCAGAGCATCCATAGAACATGAAAGAATAAATCAAGAAGGCTATATAGAGGATATTCATATAACTCTTTTTTCCCCCCCATAACACAGTGGCTAGCTAAATTTACAAAGTATGCTTCCTGTTCTTGGGTTTGTCTTCCTTGTCTATATAATAGAGTGTGCAAGAAAACGAGATTTCTTTATTCTAGTTCTTCTGTTAGTCATTAGTTGCTAACAATAGAATTATTATAGCTCAAAGTAGTTCATGTTTACCAACGATGGTTGAGTGGAACGTAAAGGACTTAATGCACCTTAAGTGAGATCAGTCATTCAAATATTGTGAATGAAAAAAAAAAAAAAATTCACATTGAAAGAGCTACTTTTATTTGGACTCAATTTTTAAATTTGGGTTAGTTGTAGTAGTGCTAAGTGGCTGTATCGAGGGAGAAAAAGTAGTTTAGGTTTCAGATATTAGGATTGGAATGTCTCAACTAATACTGTTGTCGATCTTCAAGTCTTTCTTTCCATCAGGCATTCCTGGGAGTGCAGTTTAATTATGATTTTTGGGGATTGTGTGGTGTAGCTCTCCAGCAGATGAATTAGCTATACATATGCCATGCATCAATTCCATAGAATTGTTGCTGAAATTGCCTTCAATTATTGAAGATGAGAATGGATTGTGCTCGATTTTCAACTGGATATGGTTTGATAGGTTGTTTTTTCTCATTGATTCTAATTCATTGCATTGTCCTGTTACTACTTACTAGGCTTGAATTAACGTAGGTGTCTAGCTCCTGTCATCCCTTTTCCTCTTGTGCGTTATTCCTTTGAATTATCTTGCTATTGCTATGGTCCAACTTTAGTTAGTTTTCGTGGAGGCGCGCATTTATTAAACCCATTGTCCTGCTATGTCATATTTTATTGCCAATACAGAGAAATCCCTCGTTAAGACACTCAAAAACCCCTATTGCATTCAACTTAATTATAAACCCTCATCAAATGTTAACACTGCCCATACATTTTTACTGCTTTGTTGTATAACTTGTTTATAAAACGCATTCCCGATTCACCCATTAAGATTTTTGCCCGAGTTCTGATTGTTTATAACTTGTTTATTTTATGATGTTGATTGTTTAGAAATGATAGAGGACATGTCTTCTGATATACAACTCTCTGTTCATCAGATCTCGCCCCTGCTATGTTGTTATTTGCTGCTCACTACATAAAATTAATCATCTTGGTGCATACATTGAATGCAGTTTCCATGTTTTCAAACCTAGCCTTCTAGAAAGAGCACATTAGTTTCTTTCGATAAGGATATCATTAACGTTCAAAAAGTTTTCAACCCCCTTTAGGAGGAAGAAGACATGATGATGTTTGCTATACTATATTTGATTTTAGGATTTCAAGTTTCAACACTTTATTGATGTTTTCTAATAATAAGGAGAACATCCTATACGTTGCAAGGGTTTATGGAAATGATTCTAGTTTCATACCGAGAGGGAGATATATTCCTTGTTTGTCTAAATAATATTGCCCAAGTTCAACACGAAAACAAAAATAATACAAGTTTTTTCAAACACAAGAACTTGACAAAATTAGAATATATTTACCTTTATCAATAAAAGTTAATTTAGTTGGTAAGGATTTTGTTTATAACCCAGAAGATTGTGGGATCAAGTCCTGCTATTGATGTGAGAATTTTGTTGATGAGTGATCTGTAAATATTTTTACAAGTGTTTTTTGAGCTTAAAAGCTTGCCCTGATTTTGGTCAATTCTTTGAACTTAACTTACCTAATTTTTTTGTCATTAAAAAAGAGATAATATATTTACACTTTGGTTTTAACAAGATAACTTATCCATGAACGTACAATTAAATTGATGTATGAAATTGTTTAGTTCACAATTATCCATTGAAGTTTTGCGCAAACATAATATATATGACTGTAAGAAATTACAATTTATTTCTTCCATAATAAAATGTTCCCTTGGCATCATTCTCCTGTTGATTCAGAAGTACAGCGGCGGCTAAAGGGTTCTTCCCAATGTAATACTCTATGTTTTTGGATGCATATTTTGCAAGAAAGTCAGCGCATTGAATTCCTTTCTCATATATATATATATATATATATATATTGAACTAATCTGATAAGTTCACCGAACACATGAATGGCAATATTAGCTCATTTGATTGATGGAAGAGAGTACTTGGAGTAAGTTACCTTAGGATATCCTGCAAATATCCCATGCAAACTGAGTCCTCTTTTGATAGCTTAAAGTTCAACATGCAAAAATTAACACCAACAAAACCTGAGAAACCAACAATACATTTGAGTCTTGAATGCCAGCCCTTTTTTGAATTGATATTGAAACTTCCATCCACATTGATTTTGACTTTTGAATGCACCAAGTATCATCGCTTCCCACTTCACTACTAGAAAACGTCGGTGTAGATTGTTGAATTGGACAATAAATCACTCCATTTACTATTATAGCATTTGAGAATTGAGATCAAAGCCATCTACGAAAAAAAAAATATCTATAAATGAGAACACATGATACTAATAAAGCAAATCTATTCCATAATTTTTTTTTAAAAAAACAAGTATAGAAACAAAATATAGTATTTTCAATTCTCTCATTTACATGGCACTGGAATTGGAATCTAGTTTCACTCATAAAATTTCTTTTAGGCACTATACATGGGATTTACTGTTAATCAAGCTTTGGCTATTAAAAGGTATGCTAGTCTAATGTGCATATGGACTAATTAAATCTCTTATGCTGTGCTTGGCTCGCAAAAGAGAATAAGGAGAGAAAATGAGAGAAGAAAAAATGAAAAAAAGAAAAAAGTAAAAAAATGTAATTTTTTTTTATTATGTTTGGTTGAACGTGAGAAAACAAGGAGAGAAAAGTTTTTAATTTTATATTATTTATAAAAATATTTATATAATAAAATTTAATATTTTCATATGTTATATATATAATAATTTTTATCATATATTATTGACAGAACAAAAGTATAATTAAAAATTATTTTATCCAATATTAACAAAACATATTTTATTCAATTTGAAATTATTTATTAAATTATTAAATATATTATAATTTAATAAATATAAGGTATTTAATTGAAAATTAACCTGAAATTTTAAAATTAGCATTTGTCTAATTAGTCTAAAAATTAAATATATTTCCATTTTAACAAAAGTTCATAATTAAAATGTAATCACACTGTAAATATTATGATAAAAATAGAGGAAAGCAAGAGTCGACAATAAAACAATTAGCAGGTAAATTTAAAAATAAAATTTTCTCTTCAAAATCTCCCTATATTTAGAGAGAAAAGTTGGAGGTAAAAATATATGAGTCTCACATATTATTTTCCTCACTTTTTTCTTCCCTTCATTTTTCTCTCCTTAACCAAGCAAGGAAAAATGCTGTTTGCTCTTCACTTTTTCCCCCCACTTTTCTCCCCCCCTCACTTTTCTCCCTTGCCAAGCAAAGCATTAGAGTAGTTGCACAAGTAATTACACTCGTTGCATTGTAATGGTTGGATATAATTCAACTATTTGGTCAAAAAAAAAAAAAAAACAGATGGAATTCAACTACAAGCAGAGTTTTTGTGTGTGTGTGTGTGTGGCCATTTCTATCTTTTCTATCTAAATATATGAACGTATAAATGTATAATTCACCTGCGCGAAAAAATCTGTATTCCTCTTTACTTTCATTCAAAACAATTCTTATTTGTTTATATAAAAATTAAAACACTGCATTTTTTAAAAAAAGAAATTATCATTTTGATGCAATTCCATACATTTTTTTTTTGTTTTATATCACTTACTCTTCAGGTGAAGATATAGAGACGTGACTTGTAATATTGTTATAGATTAAACATTATAGAAAGCATATGAGTGAAAACTTGCTGAATGATAATATTTTTTCTTCGACCATATACAATATTCTCATTTTAAAATAATATATGATATCTAATCACTGAATTAAATACTAAATGAATGAGCTATATGTATAATCACATCACATCGCGTGTTCTATCTACAAATAGATGAATTTAACTCACTAGTTGGAAAATTTTTATATTATCTTTTTTACTATCTTATTCATTCAAAACGATTCTTATTTCTCCATATAAAAATACGAAATTCATATTATATTTTGTTATTTCACATGACCTGTCCTTTGAAAATAAGATAGACAAAGTATCATGTGATGTTGTTATTTGTTAAAATTGAAAACTAGCAATGGGAAACAAAATAAAGAAGCAAAGAATTAAACCATAAGAAAGATTTGATGGTGTTTTACTTACGTTTTGAAGTACTTTTATTTTTTTTCGGATAGTATCTTCTCTCTTCTCTGGGTTCTGTCTTGTGAAATTGAGTCCTCCCCTCCTTGGATTGACATCGTTTAATCTAATTTTATAATCTAGTAACAAGATCGCTCTTTGAATCAATTTGGGTTGATTTAAGTTAATATAATCTATTACCTTATTCTTATAACCACTCCTTTACTTACAAATTTAAGTTGTTAAAAAGGAATGAAATGGAATAAATTAAAAATAAAAATAAAAATAAGATGATTATAATGTAGAAGGGGTGAGTAAACTATGTTCATAAAGGAGTAGGGTAATTTTAATTTAGTTCATGCAGTTGAAAACAATAATTTATGAGTTTTTCCAGGGGTGTGATGATTTTAACATTTGTGATATATTGTATTAAGTTTTATCATTCTTATCATGAGAGGGTAGAGTGATTTAATTCATTTTTATTTTAATTTTTTCAATCTATTTTATTTCTATCATTTCTAGCAACTAAATGGGACCTAAATTTTGGTTTGGCTTGGCTTGATCTATTTAACAAAAAGTTCATGCTTAAGTTTATAGTTAGACTTACTTATATAACTAGACTACACTTGTTTAGCTAAAACTTGACTTGGCCTATTTGAATAAATGATCTTATCTTTCTTTCTTTCTTTTTTGGGTCAAAGAGTAGTAAACGATCTCATCTATTGATGGATTTAATTCTAAGTCAAGGGGAATTGAATTGGTGATTATAAATTTCTGGTATAAAAGTAAAAATCGATTAATAATGGGACACTTTCTAAAACTGAATTAACGGCTATGGTTATTCTTTAAGTAACTAACATGGTGATATATATATATATATATATAACATTTTAAACTTTTGTGCATATATTTCTTAAATGAAAATATTTCTATTTTTTACAGCTGAATGTTGCATTTTTTTAAAAGGAAATACGCATTTCACATATCAATGACTATTAGAAATTAAACGCTTAAAATTTTGCACAAATTTAAGCGCCATAATTAAAACCATAATTATAGATACAATTGAGTTTATCTACGTCTTTTGGGTCAAAACATGGGGCAACTTGCTTTCCTGTTTGTTTAATTAGAAACCTTTCAGTACATCTTTGGCCAAATGGAAAATCTCAATCGTATTGCCCCAAAAACTAACCCAAATTTTTTTGGGAAAATCACCTAGAGAATTTTATTTACCAAGAAGGATCAAATAATTTTGAAATCATGCTGCATGATCAAGAGATCAAAATGTAATTAATTTTTAGTGAGAAAAGATAAAACATTGGCATGGAAAGTAAAAATAAAGTTAAATATATATATATATATATATATATATTTGCATTATGCCTAGTGGCTAACTATCTTTTTTGGTAGCCAAAAGCAATGTTTTGAAACTCAGATTGAAAGTCAAACTAAAAAGAGAAATGGGTTACAGTTCTAAAATTCAACTGGTTAGATTGCTGGTCAAATTGATGACATAAAAAATAATATTTATATACACAAATATGTAAATAAAACATTAATTTGATGACGATGTTTGGGATCTTGATGCCAAAGATTAGACGCCTAGACTGCTGGAGTATCTTGGAGCAAAATGGAGCTAGTAGCATGTCATCATGTCATGACTTATGAGCTTTTGATCTCGATACTAAAGGTTGAATCGCTAGAGCTGAAAGCAGAGGCTAGATGAGAGATCAGAGATTAAGCATAGGCTGTGGAGGGGAGATCATAAATTAGAGAAGAAAAGATAGAAGAGAACCAGAGATTAGTGTAATGTCCTCCTGACTTTACCAAAAGCACGAAACACGGTACACAAGATATTGTTATAATAATTAGGATGAATTAAAATTTCTTATATAAGCTTATCATAATACAAGAGTTTAAAAAATTAATTTAAAACCAATTAAATAAGGTAGCGAAAGCATAGAAATTGCTTATAGCCCTTAAAAGCATCAATGAAACATTTTGGAAAATTTCAAAAATTCCCCTGTTTGCCACAACACTAGTATCACTTGCCGCGGTGGATGGCATAGAGGGACTACGTCCCTCTTTATGCAGTGTGCCATGGTGTGCTCCTGCTGTCATGACAACTCTTTTAGCCAACTTTCAAAGTGTGTCATTTCACCATCTGACTTCTGATTTAAGTGTCCACACATAGCTCTTAGAATTACCTAATTATTAGCACAAATCTCCTACCTACACCTTACAAAACAAAAATTGGACACTCAGACATAAATGGGTTTGTTTTCCTTTTAAAACAACTACAAGGGTGTCCTAAGTCCCATACCTAACGCCAATAGCCTTGGAGCTACTTAAACCAATTCAAACAGACCACATACAACCTAATAGACCAATTATACAAAAAAAAAAATCCAAATCTAAATTGACCATTAATTGCCCCTTTTGCACAATAATTCAAGGGGGAACAATAAATTACACTTAAACATTCTCATGGCCATTTTAAAACACAATCAACATAAAAATATCACTTGTATTAGTATCTCAATCTCTCACAATAATTTTTATCAAACATATAACATTCTAGGTCGAGATACTCACATTTATACAATAATTCTCATACAAGTGATATCAAAACAATGCATGATCCTAAGGTGGCATAATTTATACAAATTCATTACATTACTAAAAAGAAAGAGAAGAGATATACAAACTAAAGTTCTTTAAGACTCGATAGCTCCTTCTTTCCTTTTGCTCTTATCGGAGTCTTCAATTGTAAAATGTAACTACGGTGTGAGTCGAGGACTCAATAACTAAATAATTTAAACAAAATACTTGTGTGTAAGAACAACTAGCATGTGAAGTGGTATTTAAACATAACATTTCATACATAACAAGTCACACACACACATGGCTATACAATAGAGATATGCATGATCAACACATCACCTTATATCCTGCTCATTTCTTTCAACTGAATCTGTGGGCTGGCAATTTGATAAAACCAAATCAATGTGATTGGATTTGCTCAAGCTCTCTAATTATGGGAGCCAGGGACTGGCCAAAGGCACCTTCACCCACTATAGACCACAGATTCCCCCTTTCCACGAATATCCGGGGTGTTATATGCCAAATCTATTTCAAAAAGTATTAGGACTTTTAAATAATAATAAAACTGTGCACCAAGGCCTCCACGGTGCTAGTGTATCATATAAATTTTCAAATAATGTTCCCAAAATAATATTAGGGTGAACTCCTACCCTCTTACAATGATCATGCCAAACATATGCTTAACAATTCCACACATGGCATAAACATGTAAATTACACTTGAAATAATTATTTTCACTATAAACCATACAACTTCACAAACACACACACACAGAGGAATTTAACAAAAAACTTTCAACATCACAATGTACAAAACACAATCATCCATTCCATTTCATATAAACTTTCTAACTCATAATCATTTTTCATATTAATAGGAAACATAAGTGTTCGTATTTAATGTTGAAAAGTATTTAGTCTAATAACTCAAGGAATTTGCAAGTTTGATTCCCCATTTTATAATTTCGTTGTAATGCATTTGAAACTTATTTTTCTAATTTTAATAGGGAACACAAATGTTCATATTTAATTTTTAAAAGTATTAAGTCTAACAATTTATAGGATATGTAGGTTTGGCTCTCAATTTTGCAACTTTATTGGAAAGCATGTGCAACTTATTTTTCAAATTTTCACATGCAACACCAATATTTATCTTTAATGTTAAAAAAATATTAAGTCTATTGTTTATTATTTTCCTATTGCCTATTTATCAGTATATAAAATAGATAGATCTTGTACTTCTCCATTACTTATTTATTCTTCAATCCTATTAAAATTTGAAAAAAAAAAGGTGCAAATGCCATATAATGAAGTTGTAAAATTGGGACCTGAACATGCAAATCTTTGGAATTGCTAGACTTATTACTACTGAAGGACCAAGCGATTTAATTTGTTAGCATTTTAAAATTAGTTAAAATTTACCTTGAATTAATTAGTCTACCAGAAGCTTAACTATTGTTCTCCCTTAAATTTAAGAGTAGCTAGCTGCTAGCTAGGCCCCATTCAAGAAGTACTTTTTAGCTGGCCCAAGAATATGAAAATGAAATTGAAAGCTATGAAGAAATCTGAATTATTTGTGTGTGTGTGTTTTTTCCCATGCCTTATTATTTTTTGATTGAATGAGTCATAAATAATTAATGTCAAACTTTGTTATAACGTATAATTGATTTAACTATTATATACATGAAGTTAATATTATAAAATATTGAAATAATAGTTGTGAATTATTGATGAGGTAGTTGCATATAATTACTATCAAAATCATAATGCATAATTTTAATTATTGGATACGTGAAGTTACAACTATATAAAGTTAAAATGATAATTATAAAATACTGATGAAGTAGTCATAAATTATTTAACTAATGTAATGTATATTTAATAGAGGTATTATTATCTCTACACTCCAATTTCAAATTACACTCAAGCCTCAGGGGATTTGTCTATGGTTCTTTTAATTTTATGGGACTTATTTACAAATAAATTTACTTCATGGGATCTATATGTAATTTTTTTGTTATCTTACATTTATTTCGTGCATCAATTAATTACCTTGACCCCACCATTAAATTTAGGAAAAATGACAATTAAGTTTCATAAAGACTAGCTAATTCAAGTTAAGTGGCAACTAATTTCATAATGCCAACAAAGTGCCTTAATTCTTCAGTGGTGATAAGTTTAACCTAACAGTTCTAGAGATTTGCAAGTTCAATTCTTAATTTTGTAATTTTCTTGCAATATATTTGAAACTTGTTTTTCCAAATTTTAATAAGAAACATAAATGTTTATATTTAATGTTGAGAAGTATTAACTCTAATAACTTAAGGAATTTGCAAGTTTGATTCTCAATTTTACAATTTCATTATAATGCATTTGGAGCTAGTTTTTTTTAATTTTAATAGGGAACACAAATGTTCTTGTTTAATTTTTAAAAGTATTAAGTTTAAAAATTTATTGGATTTGCAAGTTTGGCTTCCAATTTTGTAATTTCTTTGCAAAGCATTTGCAACTTTTTTTTTCTTCAAATTTGCACATGCAACACAAATGTTTATCTTTGATGTTAAAAAAATATTAAGTCTATTGTTTATTATTTTCCTATTTCTTGTTTATTAGTATATAAAATAGATAGATCATGTACTTCTCCATTACTTATTTATTCTTCAAGCCTATTAATATTTGAAAAAAAAAAAGTTACAAATGCATCATAACGAAGTTATAAAATTGGGACTTAAACTTGCAAATCTTTAAAGCAGTTAGACTTATTACTACTAAAGGACCAAATGACTTAATTTGTTGGCATTTTGAAATTGGTTAGGATTTATCTTGAATTAATTAATTCACAAAAAACTTAACTATCATTCTCACCTAAATTTAAGAGTAGCTAGCTACTAGTTAGGCCCCATTAAAGAAGTACTTTTCAGTTGGCCCTAGAGTATGAAAATGAAATTGAAAGGGATGAAGAAATTTGAATTATTTTGTGTGTGTGTGTGTGTGTTTTCCTATACCTAATTATTATTTTTTAATTGAATGTGTCATAAATAATTAGTGTTAAACTTTGTTACAATGCATGATTGGTTTTAGCTATTATATATGTGAAATTATTGTTGTAAAATATTGAAGTAATAGTTGTGAATTATTGATGAGGTAGTTGCATATAATTAGTATCAAAATCATAATACATGATCAATTTAACTATTAGATATATAAAGTTACATCTATAAAATGTTAAAATGATAGTTGTAAAATACTTTAATAGGGGTATTATTATCTCTACACCCCTAATTTTAAATTACACTTAGGTCCTAATGGATTTGGCTATGGTTTTTACATTTCGTAAGGCTTACTTGCAAATACATTTGCTCTGTGAGACCTATACATAATTTTTTCTGTTATCATACATTTATTTTGTGAATCAATTAATGTAATTACCTTGACCCCACTATTAAATTTAGGGAGAATGACAATTAATTTTGTAGAAGACTAATTAATTTAACTTAAGTTTTAACTAATTTCATAATGCCAACAAAATGCCTTGATTCTTCAGTGGTAATAAGTCTAACCTAATAGTTCTAGAGATTTGTGAGTTCAGTTCTTAATTTTGTAACTTCGTTGCAATATATTTGAAACTTATTTTTCCAAATTTTAATAGCGAACATAAATGTTTATATTCAATGTTGAGAAGTATTAAGTCTAATAACTTAAGGAAATCGCAAGTACGATTTCAATTTTACAATTTCATTCTAATGCATTTAGAGCTTGTTTTTCTAATTTTAATAGGGAACACACATGTTCTTATTTAATTTTTAAAAGTATTAAGTTTAAAAATTTATTGTGTTCGTAAGTTTGGCTTCCAATTTTGCAACTTCTTTGGGAAGCATCTGCAACTTTTTTTCCTTCAAATTTTCACATGCAATGCAAATGTTTATCTTTGACGTTAAAAAAAATATTAAGTCTATTGGTTATGATTTTCCTATTGCCTATTTATCAGTATATAAAATAGATAGATCCTGTACTTCTCCATTACTTATTTATTCTTCAAACCTATTAAAATTTTTAAAAAAAGTTACAAATGCATTATAATAAAGTTATAAAATTAGAACCTGAACTTGCAAATCTCTAAAAATGTTAGACTTATTACTATTGAAGAATAAAGGGACTTAATTTGTTGGCATTTCAAAATCAGTTAGGACTTACCTTGAATTAATTAGTCAACTTAAAACTTAAATGTCATTCTCCCTTAAATTTAACAATAGCTAGCTACTAGCAAGGGCCCATTTGAGAAGTACTTTTCAGCTGGCCCAAGAATATGAAAATGAAAATGAAAGGGATGAAGAAATCTGAATTGTGTGTGTGTGTTTTTTCCTGCGCCTTATTATTTTTCGATTGAATGAGCCATGAATAATTAGTGTGAAACTTTGTTACAATGCATAATTGATTTAAATATTATATATGTGAAGTTATGTTATAAAATATTGAAATAATAGTTGTTAGTTATTGATAAGGTAATTCTATATAATTAGTATTAAAAATGTAATGTATTATCAATTTAACTATTGGATATATGAAATTACAGCTATAAAAAGTTAAAATGATAGTTGTAAATTCCTAATAAAATTATTGTAAATTATTTGATTGATGTAATGTATGTTTAATAGGGATATTATTGTCTCTACACTCTAATTTTAAATTACAGTCAGATTCCAAAAGATTTGATTGTGGTTTTTAAATTTTATGAGACTTACTTGCAAATAATTTTTTGTGTGGGACCTATGCATAATTTTTTTTTGTTATCATACATTTATTTTGTGGATCAATTAATTACCTTAACCCCACTATTAAATTTAGGGAAAATGACAATTAAGTTTCAAGAAAGTTAACTCTTAGCTAATTTCGACTTGGATACTCCACCGAACAATTTGAGCAAGCTCCTGAATGATGATGCTCCAGACGTATGTCAGATTCATAGTTGTATTATTAGACCCTAGCTCGGTCTTTTCTCCTTGTTGAACCAAAAAAAACAGATTTTTCTTTTGAAATAACGTTTTCTTTTACCAAGTAGCATCTTCTAATTGTATAACCTTCTAATAAATGTGCCTTTAGAAATTAGAAAGATTACATAATCTTAGTAATTGTAACTCTTTACATAATCCTTTATAAAAATTTTTAATCCATTAAAGACATGACATTTCAAAAACACATCTGTTCGTTTTAAAATTATTCCAATATGTTGGGTAGACATCAAAGCCAATATTTATAATTTAATATTTCTACATATTTTTATAAAATCATGATATTTATAAATTATAAATAATATGGTTGTCCTTGCACGCTGGGTGGGACAGGGGAAGATGAAGACAAGAGAGTGATTATGGAGCTAGCCAGCAAGGTGGAGGCTCCACATAATAGATGTTATGTCTCTGTATGATTGTGAATCACTTGAAAAAGGAGAAAAAACAGAAATATATTTAGATAGATTGAGTGTATCATGTCATTTATGATCTGTCCAATCAAAGCAGGATATTTGAATAGCATTAAATATAAATTGATTATAATATTAATGATAGTAGGGAGAGAAAAGACGCAAAATTAAATATGAATTATGTTATAAGAATAAAATCAATTAAAATAATATCACATAAGATTTTATTTAGATGATTTGGGGCGTTCTAATTGAACAGACCGCAAATGACATGCACATGCTTTACCTAAGAATTTCTAAAAAAAAAACAAAATGAAAATTCAATAGATTACTCCTCTAGTCTTATTTATAAGTCATTTTCAACATGTTTCACTAGTACCAAGAAAAATTTTAAAATTTATTAACATTATCTTAAAATTTAATAAGTTTCTAACTTTGTCTTTATTAAACATACATATTTCAATAACATATTTTCTCTCTCTAACATTTAATAGAGGATAAAAGAAAAAATTTATGATGAAAATTTAATGATGTAACTTATAAATTAGGACCAAAATTTTTTTCTCTCTCTACCCTATAAATAGGACTAGAGGGAATAAGCTTTTAATTAAAATTATTACATTTATAATTAATTCTCATACTTGCAATATTAAAAAACACAGCTAAAACGAATTATGTAAGAACACGTTTCAACTACGAATTTCAACAAAGTAAATTATTTAATAAGTAGAATCAAGAGGGATGATTTACAAAAAATAGAGGGATAAAGAAGCTTGAGATATTGTATCTATCACTAAAACAAACTTCTCAACTAGCCCATGCAATTAAGACTAGTCAGAGTATATTTTTAGAAGGTTAAAAAGTAAAAATGTCTTGAATTTTTTTTTCGCCAAAAAATGTATGATATTTTAATTTTTGTCGGAAACAATTTTGTCTTGAACTTTTTAAAAAGAAAATAATTTTATCCTGCTATCAATATTAACCGTTAAGTTGACTTTATCTGCAAGCACATGACATTCAAGGTGGGGAAAAAACAGAACTACACATGGCCATTAAAAAAAAAAAAAAAACTAGCAGAGGCCAAGTAGTCGGTCCGGATCCGACGTTAACGATTCCAGTGTGCAGTTAGCTTCTTCTTCCTGTGTTTACGGACGTGTGGCGAGAACCGGCAGAGTTCTACCTCCCGTAGAAACGATGTCGTCATCGAAGGAACTTGCTACTTCATTATCCCTGTCACCTCCTAGGTTGCATAGATACAGGTACGAGTATCCGATACAATGCGGCATGATACGGGGATATGGCAAATTTTTAAAATTTTATGATACGGGTACGAGAATATTTATAATGTATATTTCAATATTTTATGATGTAAGTATAGGTATTTTGAGTTTTAAATAAGAATTTTTAAAGTAATATAAGAATATTTATAGTAATTAATTAAAATATTAAGTGTTTTTTTAAGTTTTTAAGTGATATAGTAAAAAATTATTGAAAAAAAATCATATAACAAATGTTAGAATATGAAATACGTTTGCAGAAGTATTCTACAAGTATCGTATCGGATACGGGTACGTTTACTTTTTTGAAGTATCCGTGCTACATCACCTCCTGGGGTGGACAATTCAGAAGTCTCGAATCGTGCTTCGGAGTCAACATGTTCATTTAGGCCTATGCGATTGGAGGAGCGGTGAAACGGGCTCATCGACGGCGAACCCTAATGCAGGCTCGCCATTGAGTTTCAATGCAGAGTTGATTGCTGTGATGCAGGAGATGATAAAGACGGAGGCGAGGAGTTATATGGCGGGATTAAAGAAAAGGCAGCTCATGGATTTGCGAACGCTTAAGTGAAGCGAGCGTGTTGGGATGAGCAAGTTCGATTCGTAAGTATGAGAGGAGACAAGAGAATGGAGTTCGCGAACGATGAAAAGTTTATCCTTTTTCTGTTTTAAATTCGTAGGCAAATAATTTTTCTTGATGTACGGAGACAGAACTCGTTCGCGAGAGAAATCAGAGAGTGGCTTTTGATGCCCAAGAAGTGAGAAAACCAAGGTGGTGGATGGAGTTGAAAATGAGAAATTTCGTGGGCGAAATGTAAAATTTCATCCATGTTCAAGGGCTCTAGTTCTGTTTTTTCGCCACAATGGAATTTCATGGCCACGTGTAAGTTGCCCCCCCCTCCTTAAAGAATCGCACGTGACCACCAGATGGTAGATAAAGTCTAATGCATGATTAGCTAACAGTCAACACTAATAACAGGGAAAAATTGCTCTTAAAAAAGATTTAAAATACTAAGCACTTCAAAAAAAAAGAAATTTCAAGATATTTTAGTCCTTTCACCCTATTTTTATAGGTAGTATCTATGGCTTTCTTCACAGTGACTTAAGGGGATTTTAGCTCGGTCTAGACTAACTGGAATGGATCCATTCAGGTAGAAGCTCTATCACCAACGTTGATCTATGTTTAGAACTCAAACTCATGATCTCTAATTAAGCTAATATAACACTTTTACCTGTTAAACCAAAACTCTCGTGATAGTGCCCATTTTTCGTGGTGTTTAGTAGTGAATGAAGCTCAGGGACGGACTCGTGTGAGAAAGTGGGGGTAATTGTGAATCGGGCCCGGGGCACTACATATTTACTATTTTTTATTACATACGGACCCTTCAAACCACCTCAAATTTCCTATATAAAGGGCTATGGCTTAAGCCTTCGCTAGGCATGAAATAGGGTTTGCAACTTAACTTTGCATGGTATATCTGGCTTTTTTCGTTGTAGCTTGGATACATCAGAAAGACAAAATATGTCTCACGTCGGGAAGGTTGAAGCAGATGTTCACCTTAATGCTTCTGCTGACAAGTTCCATGAAATCTTCAGCAGCAATCCTCATCACATCGCCAATTTCACTCCCAGTAAAATCAAGGGCGTGAGTAAGCATCAAGGTGATTTTGGCAAAGTTGGCTCCATCATCGTCTGGAACTACGTTCATGGTAAGTCAAACCGTTACTACATTTGAATATGAAATGACTGTGTAGTTTTGCGAGTATATATATGTGTGTGTGTGTGAAGCTGATTCATGAAATGACTGAGTAATTCTGTGACTGCGCACAGATGGGAAGCAGTGTGTGGCGAAGGATGTGATTGAAGCGGTGGATCCAGCAAAGAACCTCGTCACTTTCAGGGTGATAGAGGGAGATGTACTACAGCATTACAAGAGCTTCAAAGCGACGATTCAAGTGAATCCAAAGGCAAAGGGAAGTGTGGCCCGCTGGACTCTCGAGTATGAGAAGCTGCATGGGGAAGTTCCAGATCCTCTCTCTCTGACTCAGTTTCTGACAGAAATGAGCAGAGAGATTGATGCAAGCCTCACGCAGGGACAGGGACATGAAGAACAGTTATTGGGGATGGTGGAAGTTGATGTTCACATTGATGCTTCTGCGGACAAGTTTCATGAACTGTTCAGTAGCAGGCCCCACCACATCCCCAATATTTCTCCTGGCAACATTCGAGATGTTGTTCTTGAAGGAAGCTTGGGCAAGGTCGGTTCTATCATTACCTGGCATTATGTCCTTGGTAAGTACTTAACTTGTTTACACACACAGCAATTTCTGGTTTCATTTTTTGATGGAAGAACATGTTTGAACATGGTACTGATATACAAGAACAAATTTGTGGTGTACTGCAGAAGGGAAAAACTGTGTGGCTAAGGATGTGATTGAGGTGGTAGATGCGGAGAAGAATTTGGTGATTATGAGAGTGATGGAGGGAGATATTCTGAAGGATTGCAAGAGAATGCAAAAATCGGTGCAGGCAATTCCGAAGGATAAAGGGAGTGTGGTGCGCGTTACGCTTGAATATGAAAAGCTGAAAGGTCACGTTCCTGACCCTCACTCTCTCACACAGATGATGGCTCAAGTTGCCAAACACATAGGCTCTCATCTTGCCCAGTAGTACCATCTTTGAAGCCTATCAGTGTCATGGGATTTGAATATTCTTCAAATCCCAGAGTCCATCGTGACTTGATCTGTTGTTCTGTGTTATATATATGAGCTCCATATATATGAATAAAAACAGCTTCATTCAGTTGTTGTAATTAATACTCGTGGTGCTTATGCATTGCGAGATCAGTTGCATGCAGCTGTTCTTATGTAAGATATAGTAAGATTTGGGATCATGGTTGAATGAGTAAGTTTTATGTTGGGTGTTATGAAAGTTCACTTAAGGATTATGGAGTTTTTAACTCTACTTTATCAAATTCGCACATTTATTTATAATGATTTCATTGACGAAGATATTAATCATGATATATTTTAGCCACAAACATTATACTTCAATTGGCTGTATTTGAAAACTGTTACATATTCCTCATTAAAAAGAGACAATTTAATTAATTTTGATGGAAATGGAATGGAAATAAATAACTATAAAAAAGATTATATTTGGCATATATTGAAAAGGAAAGAAAATAATATTCATCTAAATAATATTTAGTAACAATATAATTGAGAAAACTGCATTAAGTATTTCTGATTATGTTTTCAATGACAGCCAACTTGTGTTCTGGAAGCTAAGCAATGGGTTTATACCAATAGCTCTCCTCCTCCTCCTTTATATTATATACTCATATTTCATTACAATTTTTATTTTTGCCTTGAGGAAAAATTTAGCTAACTTAGATACTAGTACCAGGAGCCTAACATGACCAAGACGCATGACTTTTAGATTCAAAGAATATTTGTAAAGGTGCTTACAGATCGTTCACTACTAAGATCTTTCAATCGGCTAACAGTGGGAAATTTCAAACGCGATTTTATAGGTTATGAGTCAAATCTTTATTCGTCAGACCAAATTTTGTTAGGATAATTCTCTTTTATGTTTTATGTGTTGGAAGCTACTTCTGCCGCCAACACGTCTGTTTGTGTTTCATTCATCAGTAGAGAGTATATATGTAGTGTATAGATAAACATATACTCTCATATCCAACCAACATATAAGATAGGTTTGTCAATGAAATCGGTCGGTTTAAATATGTTTAGTTAAGAAACATATTCTTCAATGACTTTCCAACCACTTGCATTTATCCTTGAAAGAATTGCATGATTCATTTAAGGGGAAAAATCTTATCAACAAACGTAACAGTCACCAAAATCATCATCCCATAGACATTCAACCAATTGACGGACGTAGAAAATAATAAAATAAATAACAATGCCTTTAATTTGTTCCTTAATTTAAAACATATTCTAAAAGTATTCTATGATCCTATAGACACATAGAAAAAAGTAAATAATATTAATTTTTAAATTCTTTTATTAATTGTGCTTGTAAAGAGAGATGATATAAAAAATTAAATGTAATCTTAAAAACTAATGACAATTTTTAACAATTTTAATAATATAAATTACTTTTAACTACGTTTCTCAATTTGTATGAAGTAGTAGTTAAAGCCTAAAAGCATCTATATATATTAAAGACCAAAGAGAGTAGATCAAAATCCAGCCAAGAGAACATGCAGCAATAATGGTTTAACTTGTTTTAAGATGTGGTGTTCATTCATTGTATCCTACATGCGGTTTGTGTTGGTAGGTTGAAATAATCTCAAGGTAATTTGTTTGTTATTAATTTCCTAGTTAGCTAGGAGGTTGAGTTCCATCTCATCCCATATGTTAGGGTTTTGTTCATCAGCCTTCAAGAAATGATGGGTTTATTGTGATGTTGTTGATTGAGTTTATTGCTCTTTATTATGATTAATAGATATGCTTTCTCCATTTTGATTCTTGTTATTTAACAGTTTGGTCCTCAACCAAGTTCATTAAAGCACTGTGATCGAGATATATTCATAGGGCCGTGTGTGACGCTAAATCAAGGCACTCAAAAAATGTTCATTTAATTTATATCCTACTAGTTATTATTTTTCCTGTTAAACATTAATATTAATTATATCTTTTCATTTAGAAAAGTAATATGATGATAGGTAAATAATACTCTCTCCTGTCTCTATTATAAGATACTTTCAATAACTTCAATAGAGCCACTAAATGATAGCTAACTTATTTGATATGTCTTAAAATAAAAAAAAATAACTTTACCCCTATTATAAATAGGAGGAGGGAGATATATAATATATAATGAGTCATAAAATTGAATTTACAATAAAGGTAAAATTGAAATATTGTAATAAATGACCCTCCATGTGCCTTACATTAATTAAAAACTAAAAAATCTTTTTAAAAAGTGTTCTATAATAGAGATAAGAGGAAATAATACACCAGACATTTTAAATAATTTTACTTGAGGCCCCAAAACTCCTTCACACAACCTTGTGTATTCCATGTACTCCCTTTGAATTATAATATAAGAAATCTTATAAAAGTCTTATTTAGTCCAAAATATAGGGTACTGAGTAACTTTTCTATAATTATTTTTCCAACTATACCCATAGTTCTTTTTTTTTTGCAAAAAATTGATAAATTAAAATTTTAATTATTATTATCAAAGCACTTATATAGGGTATTTGATGAGGGTATAATTGAAAAATATAATTTTTTAAAGAAATTAAGGTTTCAACTAACATTTTTTTAAAAATCATGCATTAGTTACAAATACCTTGTATTTTGGTCTAGAGGGAGCATATTATCTGATCCTTTAACTAGTTGTTTTCTATATTTGAGTCTATCATTTACCCCCTTTGCCCCTATGTGCGCGCGCCCATGGTGTTTTTAACTAAATTTTACGTATCAATAAAATTTTATTATTTAGTTAAAATTACATAAAATTACAATAATTTTTCCAATTTTGCCCCTCATAATATCATAATTAATATCATGGTGGTAGTGGATAAAGCAAACTATTGAGAGTTAATTTTTATTGGGTCACTATTTAGGGCTAGTGTTTTGTTTTAGGCTTGTGTGTCAGTGTGAATCTTGTTTATATTTCTTGTTTCTTGGTTTTTTGTTCATGTTGGCTATTTAAGGCCTGGCTTTGTGTTTGTGAATGAGTAGTAAAATTACTCTATAAAACATTGCAGATGGTGATGTGATCCAGCTCGTATGTGGCATTTTTCTGAAATGAATTATTCAGTTCAAGCTTGTTTTTCAACATGGTACTAGAGCTGGGTCAGTGAACTGACTTGATTCATTTCCTTTTCATAAACCTAAACCTAATAGCTTCCTAATCTTGATTCATCGTCTTCTTCATCGCCAGGCTTATATCTTCCCAAAATCTATCATTGCATCATCAACCATAACTCTTTCAAGATTCATCATGACATAAGCTGAATCTACACAATCCTTCACTTCTGCAATTGACATAAGCCACCCTCTTTATTTTCACCCTTTGGACAACCAAGCCTTAACTTTGGTGGCTCAATCACTCATTGGCAGCACTAACTATGCTGTTTGGTGTCGCACTATTAGAATGTCTCTTAAAGAAAGGAACAAGATTGGCTTGATAGATGGATATTGTAAGAGAGAATCATAAAAAGAGCTATTTTGAAGTCAGTAGGATTGATGCAACATAGTCATCTCGTCTTGGCTAATTAATTCAGTCTCTAAAGAGATTGCAACCAATATAACCTTCTTTGAAAACACTCAAGATCTTTAGAATGATCTTCGCGAGCGATTTGACGTGATCAATAGAACTAAAGTCTACAACCTTTATCAATTCATCAATACACTTACTCAAAGAGGTATGACTTTCAAGTAAGGTATTAAAAACTAGATCAGTCATTAAACTAGTCAAGATATTGGGTTAGGGGTCAGTGGTTCAACCAGAGTTGAACCGAGGGTTAAATCGAAATCAAATCGGTCATAATAAAATAATATAATATAAATGGAACTTATTAATTCTCAATACATTCATTCATATCCAAGACTTAACATCTCATAATATACAACAATAATTCAAGTGCTGAAAATTTTAGATTAGAAAAATAAAATAAAATTCAATTTGAAAATAAGATAACCATGAGGACTTTTTTCAATAAAGTGGAGTAATATGTAAAGGAATACAATTTCAAAATGGTTTAGAAAGTTTCAACCAAAAAATAAAATGGTTTAGAAAGTTGTGAAGCAAAAACGTGTAAAAGTGAAAATGTCAGCCTAGAAATGACATAATATGTACTGTGGTATCTTTTATTTTAAATAAAAACTAAAAAAAAATTCTTCCCTCCCTCTCTTTGGATGATACACCCATCTCTTTTCATTATAGTTTTCAAATTTGACTCTTTTATTGCCAGGTCTAGCGCTTTGGCATTTCATATCTATGTGTTTCAGATATGCTTCTTGATGTTTTTCTATTCTTGGTTTGTCATCTTGTAATTGTTCACCGTTTATATTCATTTCAGATCTGCTTAATCTTCTTATGTGTTTTGCTGCATCTGAGTTGCCTTTGTGATTCAAGCACATTTGGAATGGCCAAACAAAACAACATATATATATATATATATATCTCCTCAATTTCCATCTTCTTCTTCTTCTTTATTTTTTGGAATCTTTTTTCAGCATCATTTTAGGGCTTTTGGAGAGGTGAAAAAAGTAACCCATTCAACTCGCCCAACTTGTGGGGTTGAACAAGTTACTCCAAATTTTTTCTGAATCACATGGGTTAATCTAGATTGACTTCTATCCGAGCTATATATAGTAAGCCAAACCCAACATATGGTCGGTTCACTGATCTAACCAGTCAATCTAATCTAGTTTTCCAAACCATGCTTTCAAGTTTCTTTACAAAGATAAAAGAATTATGTGAAGAATATTCTACAATTATTCCCCTGCCCATATGTAAATGTCCATTTTCAGTTGAATATGCAAAGAGTATTCAGCAACAAAAGTTCTTTCAAATTTCTTATAGGTCTTAATGACTCCTACCAATCTACTAGAAGATAGATGCTGCTCATGAACCCTCTACGATCGATCAATCAAGCATACTCTATGATTTCACATGAGGAAGCATAACACTCCATTTCATCTTCTCCGTATCAATCGTCTAATTATTCTGCTTCTACAACTAGTAGGGGTCACGAATGATTTGGGGGTCAAGGTAGAAGCAACTCATTTGATGAGTGTTTTTATTGCCATAAAAAGTGCTACATAAGGGGTAATTGTTTTCACATTATTGAATTCCCTCATAATTTTCAAGGAGGAAGAGGACGAGTTAATCAACTTAGTTGAGCAAATCAAGTTGAAGGCTCTACTTCCCACAACATGTCAAAACCACAATAAGGCCCCTCATTTGATGGCTAGCAATTATCTCCAAAAGATTATGAGAAAATAATCAAGAATTTATAGGAAGAAATCCAATCTCTTTCAGTTAAATAACTTTTAGTTGGCAGAGTAGCTACTACTGACTTGATAAAATCTTCAAGTTCAAATTCCTATTCATCTTCTCACATTTCCAAACTTAATTTTCACAACCGCATTGGTTATTAGATTCAGGAGCTTCCTACCATCTTGTGAGTAAATTATCTTTTCTTGACTCTTATCATGAATAAAGTGGGCATCCACTTAAAATAAAAATTTCTAATGCTAACAAACTCATTGTCACATGCATTGGTCATGTTAGGATATTTGAACATATTATTTTAGAAATGTTCTATACATACCTAGAATCTACTTTGACTTGATATCGATTTATCAGCTAACAAAAGATCAACAATGTGTGGTTGCTTTTTTTCCTGACGTGTGTCTATTAAAGGATGTCTTTAGTGGCAGAACCAAGATGATTGATAGAGTAAAGTTTGGTCTATATTTGGTAGATGAAAGTTTTATTTCATCATCTAATATTCACACTAGTAATGCTATTTCCAATGATAATATCTGGCATCTAGGATTAAGGCATCCATCATATTCATTCCTCAAACATGCAACTCCTTTACAAGATAAATTGTCCTCTATTACTTCCTTTGGTTGTGATATTTGCTTTAAAGCAAAACAACCTCATTTGTCTTTTCCATATAATAAAAAAAACTACTTCTTGCTTTAATTTACTTCATATTGATATTTGGGGTCCTTATAAACATTCTACTCACCAAGGTTACTAATTTTTTCTCAGTATATATATATATATATATATAGTTGATGATTTCTCTTAAACTACTTGGATTTATCTCTTGCATAATAAACATGAAACTTTCTATTATTTAAAACAATTTATCTACCTCATAACAAATCAATTTTCTACTGAGATTACATGAATCAAAAGTGATAATGGAACTAAATTTATGAATCATGATGTTTATGCATATTTTATTGAAAATGAAATTATTCATGAAACCACTTGTGTTCGCACTCCAGAGCAAAATGGGGTTGTAGAAAGAAAATATTGGCATATATTAGAGGTTTCTTGAAGTTTAATGTTTCAAGCTAATATGCTAATTCAATTTTGGGGGAAGCCATTAGGATAGCTATTTATATCATTAATAGGATTCCTTCAAAGGTCTTGGATTATAAAATATCATATGAAATATCATATAAGAGGCAGCTTGATTTATCAAATATGAAAGTTTTTAGTTGTTTAGCATATGCCAAGATCCTGGGAGGCTAGACAAATTTAAAGCTAGGTTTGTTGAATGTATTTTTCTAGGTTATCCAAACAATAAAAAAGGATATATTCTTTATGACATTAAGAATGATGATATATTTGTCAATTTTGATATTGTTTTTCTTAAAAATAAATTTCCATTTTCAAAATAGCTATCTACTGATAATCAGTAGGATCAAGTATGTTTTCAAGAATCTTTTATTTTTGATGATATTCCTGATCCTGCTATTTCTTCTGACTCTATTTTGCATCCTAAAAATGAAATCGTGCTTGAATTTGATGAAAATAATATCACACCTCATAAAGTACCGATTTAGGTGGTGAAAGAAATGGAAATTTTGATAATGGCAAACCTATTAGATGAAGAAAAGCTTCCAGTTGGCTTAGGGATTATGATTGTTCTAATGCAAATTTTTTAAATAAAATAGACAAGAAAGGAAATAGAAAAGTCTTTTACCCTATGCAATATAGTATTAGTTATGCAAATATTTTTGAGTCATATAAGGAATTCATACCTATAACAGATGATATAAGTGAACTAGATACCTTTGAAGAAGTAGTTAAAGATCAAAGATGGATTAAAGTAATGCAAGATGAGATAAGTGCTCTAGAAAATAATAAGACATGGGAAATAGTAGACCTACCCCCAGTTAAGAAACTATAGGCCGTAAATGGATTTTTAAAAACAAGTATAATGCTGATAGGACCCTAAATAAGTTAAAGACTAGGTTAGTGGCTGAAGGTTCTAGTCAAAAGGAAGGAATAGATTACATTGAAACCTTTTCCCATGTTGTAAACATGACAACTGTACGTTCAGTTTTAGCCATTGTTGCACATAATAAATGGAACATGATTCAAATAGACATTCATAATGCTTTTCTTAAGGGGATTTAGATGAAGAAGTTGATATGAAAATACTATTAGGATTTAGTAAATATGGGGAGAAAAGTGTGTGTAAACTGACTAAATTCGTATAAGGTTTAAAATAAGCAGCTAAGTAGTGGAATATAAAATTGTGTGAAGCTTTAATTTCTGGAGGTTTTGTTCAAAGTAAATATATTCATTATTTACCAAACAAGATAAAGATGAGTTTATTATTGTTCTAGCCTATATTGATGACCTTGTTATAATTGGAAACAGCCAAGAAGGGATAAAGAAAACTAAAGATTTCATCCATATAAATTTTAAAATGAAGGATTTAGGTTTATTAAAAATATTTTCTTGGCATTAAGGTTGCTAAATCAGATAAAGGATTAATACTCAATCAAAGAAAATACACTTTAGACTTGATAGCTAATACTAATTTAAGAGCCTCAAAACCAAGAAATGTTTCTATAAATCCTAGTTTAAAACTTCACAGTGAGCCTAAAAAGGGGGAGAAAGATGACCTGTTAAAATATCCTACTAGATATAATGTTTGATTGAAAAGTTGCTGTATTTAACCACTACTAGGCTTGATAAAAGCTATACAGTTTGATTGCTAAGTCATTTTATGAGCAATCCTAGAAAATCACATCTAAAAGCCACATTAAATGCCATAAAATATCTTAAAAAGGATCCTAGTAGAGGTCTTTTATTTCCTTCCTCAAGAAACATGGTATTGGAAGGATTTTGTGATTCAAATTGGGCTTCATCCCCAGAATCTTACAGGTCAATTAAGGGTTATTTAGTTAAACTAGGTGGAGCCATTATTTCCTAGAAGTTAAAGAAGCAAATTACAGTTTCAAAGGCTATAGGAAGTGTTGTGTCTAAGGTTATATGGTTCATTGGTTTATTTAAATATTTTATGCATGTTTATGACTTAACTCTTGTGTGTATTCATTGTGATAGTAAGGCTACAACCTAAATTACTTCAAATCCATTTTATCATGAAAGAACAAAATATATTGGGATTAATTGCCATTTTGTGTGAGAAAACTTCAAAGTGGGTTGATCAGTTTAAAACATGTGGTGTTAGGTGAGCAGCAAGCAAATATTTTAACCAAGGCTCTTGGTTAAAAAACACATGAACGTATGATGTACAAGTTAGGCACTTTTAATATCTTCAAATCTAACTTGAGGCGGAGTGTTGAGAGTTAATTTGTATTAGGTCACTATTTAAGGTTTGGTGTTTTGTTTTGGGCCTGTGTATAAATGAGCTTTCGTGCTAGTGCCAGTCTTGTTTATATTTCTTGTTTCTTGTTATTTTTTGTTCATGTTGGCTATTTAAGGCCCGGCTCTATGTTTGTGAGTGAGTAGCAAAATTACTTTGTAAATCATTACAAGTGGTGATGTGATCTAGCCAGTATGTGGCATTTTTCTAAAATGAATTATTTAGTTCAAGCTTGTTTTTCAACACAAACGTTAATATCTCCTCCCTTTTTCAAGATAAGGGCAACGTTGTTTAACTACTCAAAAATATTATTGACACCTCTTATATGTAAGGACAAAATAAACTTTTAGAAAATATTTTATGTATAAGGATGGAAGGAGTAATCCATTAAACCTAATTCAACCATAACTAATTTGATGGCCATAAATTTCTAGTTAACTTTTTTTTTTCATCAAATAAATTTCTAGTTAACACTCAATTAATAACGGTAAATTTTCTAACAGTCAATTAATGATAATGGTTCTTCTTTAAATAACTAATATAGTATAGAATACACTTAAACCAAAAAAAAAACCGAAATAAGAATTTAGAAAATACTTTATATATAAGGATGGAAGGAGTAATTCATTAATCCTAATTCAAGTATAACTAGTTAAATTTGTTTTGGCCAAATAAATTTCTAGTTAACACGCAATTAGTAGCGGGAAATTTTCTAACAGTCAATTAATGATAATGATTCTCCTTTAAATAACTAATATAGTATAGAATATACTTAAACAAAAAAAAAGTACTAACCGATCTAAATAATAAAGAAAAAACCTTTTTCCAACTTTAGTGAATATTTTTAAAATAAAAATATTAAATAAACCGAAAAGATAAAAAATAATATTGGACTTTGTCAGAACAATCCATCAGCTCAGCTCCAAAATTTTAATTTCAACTTTTAAATGGGTTTATCTGATTTTGTTTTCGTTTTTCATTTTTGAAAATATTATGTAAACCACCTTTTAAAAATTACTATTTTTCTAGGATGAAATAAAAAGAAAATCTATTGAATTATGTTAATTTGAAACAATTTTAGAATTTAAAAATAGTCAGTTGATTGCAGTGATTACTAGTGGTTTATAATAGTGATTGGTCACGGTTGGTGATTGTTTTCAAGAGATCAATGATAGCCAATGGTGACAACTCACTAATGGTAGTTGTAGCTGGGATTATTATTAACAACGGTGGCTACGTGATCGACAATATTAAAGGGAATTAGTTGGCATGATAGTATAGGTGGCTAGCTAGCAGCAATTGTAGTATAGTGATGTTCTATAGTTGAGGCCCTTATAATTGGCAATGGCCACTAGGAGTAATCGGCAATACAAGTTGATGTTGGCAGGTAACGGCAAATGATAGTAGCAGTGGAGGTTAATTAGTGGTAACAATTTCCATTTTAAGAAAATTATAAACAACTTTAAGATTTTTCTTGTTTAATTTTTTTATTTTTAAAACAATTTTTTAAAAATAATTTAAATCCAAAAACACTTATCCAGATAATTTTTATTGTTTTATTCTTGAAAATTGAAAACAATTTTTGAAAACACAAATCAAACAGGGAAATGTTTGGACTCATTCCAAATTCTAAAAAACAATATTTAACATACGTCCTAATCAAAATAGACAAATACAATATATAATCTACCAGCATAATAAGGTTGAAGCCACATTTTTGACGTGGAAACTAAACATTGAGGGGTAGATAGCTTGCACGAAATGTGTTTCCAACATCAGAAGTGAGTGGTTCTGATTTTGGACCCCGACTTCCCTCTCCTTTGCATTCATTTATTTCAACACATGAAAGTTTCATCTTCTTTTTTGTTAAATCAGAAAAAGCCAAGCTCACGATGAATGGGAGTAAAAATATCTTAATTGTTTTGCGGGTTAATATTGAATTACCTGTCTAAGTAGTTAGACCAAGAGTAGCTAAGTCCCAATCTAAGTAGTTTTCAGCTAGTCAACTAACCCAATTATTAAAATTAAGAGTTATAACTGATTCTTGTAGATACATACCCAACCAACTTATAAATAATTTCAAGTATATTTTATTGATTTTTTAAGTGCTTTATTTGTGGTGGCGAAAAAATTGAGATTCATAATTGACTATCGCAAATTCTTAGTTAGCATTACAAATAATCACAAATACATATTTTATTGATTTCCAAACTGACTATTAATATTTTTTTAATTGCATGTAAGGATCATCTTGGTGCATACTTTGAATACAATTTTTGATAGGTCCTCACGATAGTAAAATGAAATAAGAGAAATAAATCTATTAAGATGGTATGGAACAAGAATCTTGTTCTAAATTTCTCTCAATAGCCACGCTCAGGAGAATTTTCAAAGGGTTTAAAAGACTGTTTTATTGATGATGATATGCTAGCTTCAATGTTGCTAGTCATATTTATAATGCTAAATACACTCTAAAATAAAATCTAGATAACTATCTAAGATAATGAATAAAATCTAGATAACTAAATAAAATCTCCCAAAATCTAAAATACTGAATAATAGATAAAATACTGAATCTTAATAAAATCTAAAGAATTAAATAGAATATAAAAAAATATTTAAAAACTAAATAAAATACTAAATCAAATGAAATTAATCCTAATTTATCTTTTGTCGCTTCCTTCTTGAATTAGTCTAAATTTTATTAGGAATCTTATCAATACCCCTTCTTGAAAACTCAACTTGTCCTCAAGTTGAAAAGAAGGAAATTGAGCATGCAATAGGTCATAGTCCTCCCAACTTGCCTCTTCTATAGGTCGCTCAAGCCATTCTACTAATAGATCAAGTGAATGATGACGAGTCCATCTATGATCTAAGACTCGATGAGGCCTTACATGTACCTCAAAATCTATTGATAATGGTAAGGAAGCTGGTGTAATTGGTAGAGCCATCTTATGAGCCTGGCGTAAGAGAGATACATGGAAAATAAGGTGAATACGGGCGTCAGTTGGTAGTTCTAATTCATAAGCTACTTTACCAATTCTTTAAAGAATCTTATAGGGCCTAAAGAAGTAAGGTGATAATTTTTCAAACTTTCACTTGGTAAGTGATTGTTGGCAAAAAGGTTGTACTCGCAACCACACCATATCACCTACAGCATACTCAACTTGCTTTTGGTGCTTGTCAGCATAAGCCTTCATTCGGTCCAAAGCCTTACATAAATCATCTTTTAGAAGTCAGATCATTGCATCTCTGGTCTCAAGTTAATCTTTCAAGTCAGCTACAGGTATTTCTCCTTTCACATCAAGAAGCAAGGAAGGAGGATCTCGTTTGTATACCAGTTTGAAAGGTGAACGGTTGGTTGATGCATGATAACCTATGTTGTATGAATATTCCGCCCAACAAAGAAACTTGTGCCAAGATTTGGGTTGCTCATAGGCAAAACATCACAGATAGGCTTTAAGATTGCGGTTGACCACTTTTGTTTGACTATTTATTTATGGATAGTAGGTAGTACTCATCTTCAACTTGGTCTGGCTTAATCGGAATAACTCTTGTCAGAACAAACTCATGAAGATAGGGCCCCTATCACAGATAATTAAGTGAGGTACCCCATGCAGGTGAATAATTTCCTCACAAAAGATTGTGGCCACCTTCTTTATAGTGTAAGAATGCGAAAGAGCAAGAAAATGTGCATACTTACTCAAATGATCCACTACTACCAAAATAACCTCAAACCCACCTGACTTTAGAAGATCAGTGATAAAATCAAGGGAAATGTCTTCCCAAATTTGAGAGGGTATGGGTAAGGGTTGAAGAAGTCTGGTTGGTACTAGGGTTTGATACTTATTTTGCTAACAAGTGGCACAATGTCGCACGTATGCCTTTACATCTGCTTTTATTATTGGCCAATAAAAATTCTCCACGAGACATTTAAATGTTTTAAGAAAATCACCGTGCCCTCTAATAGTAGTAGAATGGGCTTTTGCTAGCAACTTAGGTCACAACTATAATGAATAAGGAATGACTACTCTGTGGTCATAGAAAAGTTTTTTATTAAGAAGGTAGAATCTAGGTTGAGAAGTTAGATCTTTTTATAAATCCTGAATTATTTCATTAGTGAAAGGATCTAATGTCAACTTAGAAGAAAGTTTGTCCAACTCAGTAGCAAAAGGTACTGCCATTTGAAAAAAAAAATTGACATGTTATGAGTACTTTGACAACACATGAGCCCCCTTATTTTCTACTCCTACCTTGTGGATGATGATAAAATTAAAGGATAAGAGTTTGATGATAAGCCATTGTTGAGTATTTGTTGTGATACATTGTTGTAATAAATATTGGAGACTAGCGTGGTCTGTTCTGACTAGAAAATGCCTTCCTAGTAGGTAATGGTGCCATTTTTAGATTGCAAGAACTAACGCTAAGAGTTTATGATTATAAGTGGATTTGAAGCGGTTAGAGAAAGAGAATCCATTATTGAAGTACGCAATAGGGTAGTTATTTTGCATAAGTATAGCACCAATTCCTTCTATGGATGCATTGCATTCAACTATAAATTCTGCTTCAAAATTGGGCAACTGTAGGATAGGTGCCATCATTAATGCTTGTTTAAGATGATCAAAGGCCATTTGAGCTGGTTTAGACCATAAAAAGGCATCCTTCTTAGTTAACTTAGTGAGAGGACAAGCAATAATCCTAAAATTCTTCACAAAACATCGACAATATCCTGCCAAGCCTAAAAATCCACATAATTCCTTCACATTTTTAGGAGTAGGCCATTCACAAACTACTTCCACCTTTTTTGCCTCAACTTCAACTCCCTGGGCAGAAATACTGTACCCTAAGAAAGGAACTCGTGGTCTCCCAAGAAAGCATTTTTTTAAATTAACATAGAACAAACTTTCCTGTAAGGTCTGCAAGATAATATGCAAGTGGTCTTGGTACTACTAGATAGAGGAACTGTATATCAAAATATCATCAAAGAAGATCAAGATAAACTTTCACAAATAGGGGTAAAATAAATCATTCATAGCTGCTTGAAAAGTGGCTGGTGTATTAGTTGAGCCAAAAGGCATAACTATGAACTCACAGTGTCCCGCGTGAGTTCAAAATGTTGTTTTGTAAATATCCTCAGGTTGCAACCTAATCTGATAGTACCCAAATTGTAGATCTAGTTTGGAAAAGTAAACCGCCCCGTATAGTTCATTTAATAACTCATCAATATTAGGAATTGGATACTTATCTGGGATTGTAATGCTATTCAATTTTTAGTAGTCTATATAAAATCTCCATGAATCATCTTTCTTTATGACCAATAATACTGGACTGGCAAATGGACTGGAATTGGGATGAATAAAACCTTTGTTTAATAATTCTTCAACTTATTTCTCAAGTTTAACCTTTTGATAATATGGATACCTGTATGGTCGTAAGTTGGGTGGTTTGGCCCCAAGTAGTAGGGGAATGGTATGTGAGTGATTTTTGAATGGTGGTAAGGCTATGGGTTCTTCAAAAACACCTGGGAAGTCTATAAATAAAGGTTCAGGGTTGAAATCTGTGAAGGGTTAAGAGTTAACAGAAGCTTTTATTTATTGAATTGAATTAAATTGAGCACCTTTAGTAGTGCTAGGGACTCCTTATAGCTTATACCTCTTGCCATTCAACCAGAAAATCATAAAGAGTTTATTTCAATTAGCTTGCACTGTATTAAGAGATGTTAGCCACTTAATGCCCGTACCAGATTCACCCTCTTAAGAAAAATGGGAAAAAATATTCTTTAATAGTCAGTTCTGTAAGCTTAACTCACATATCTTTACATACTTGGTTGCAACGTACAATACTACTATCTTTAATTTAGACTTTGAATGCAAAAATATAATGAGTGGGAAGACGTAATTCTTACACCAATGAGTCTAATATAAAATTATGAGTGGACCCACTATCTACAAGTAACAAGACTTCTTTTATGAATAGTGTCCCTTTAAGTTTCATTACTGCCTCTGTGTTGCTACCTAAAATAGCATTTAATGAAATTTTTGCCCCCTTTACTATAATATTATTAGGTTCATAGTCTTTAAAAGGGGGAATGGCTTCATCTCCTTCTTCTGTGATTTCTATTAGAGAAAGCAACCCCCGACAGTGGTGCCCAGGCCGAAACATGTCTCTACAACAAAAATATAGCCCCTTATCTTTTCATCTTTGCTGTTCGACATTCAGGGCTGAATTTCTAGTTGACACCGAACTCATTTCTGCTTCCCATTGGCATTGAGGTAAGCGATCTCTATGAAGATGACAAGAATGAGAGATCCAAAGTTCTCTGATTGCGTGTGCCAAGTGCAGTATGGAAATGGGTTTAGTTCTGGGTTAGGTTGGCTTTAGTTTTATTGAGATCCACTTTATTTTTAATTTCTAGTGCTAGACTCACCGCTTGGTAAACCGATCTTGGCTTATGGATGCATATGTCTAATCTCAACTCCTCCTTCAATCTATTTATAAAGATGCCAAGCAAGCAATGCTTCAACTAGTTCTTCACTAGCACTGATTGTTTTGCAAACTCTATGTAGTAATCCTGTACTGACCCTTCTTGCTTGATGCTACAAAGAAACTCGTCTGGACTTGGTATTCAAGGGGTTTGAAATTCTCCTAAAATGTTGCCATGAGTTCATCCCAATAGTGGCTGATCCAAGCGAAAAGATCTAATGCATCACCCTTTAATGATAATGATGCCACGTCCAGCTTCTCTTCCTCAGGTGTGTTATGGTATTTAAAATACTTTTCAGCCTTTAAAATCTAGTCTCGTAGGTCACCTTCATTAAATATTGAAAATTCAATTTTAGTGCAATGAAATCTGGTGCGTCTATGATTTTCTTGCTCATCTTCGATCTCTTCATCTTCATAAGAGTGTCTGCAGTATGAATCTCTTAATTTCTTGATTGCTAAGGTTTCAAGAGCCTTTACCTTTTCTTTTAATAAATTGAGAGTTTCAAGTTTTTAAGCAATTGCAACTAATTGGTTTGACATGAGTGAATTTGAATTTTTTGAGTTGTTGGACGAGTTATCAGACAGATTGGTTTGATCGCTACATGTGGTAACCATGGCTCTAATGCCAAATTGATAGGTGCTCATGATAGTAAAATGAAATAAGAGAAATAAATCTATTAAGATAGTATGGAACAAGAATCCCGTTCTAAACTTCTCTTAATAGGCACGCTCAGGAGAATCTCTAAAGGGTTTAAAAAACTATTTTATTGATGATGATATGCTAGCTTCAATGTTGCTAGTCATATTTATAATGCTAAATACACTCTAAAATAAAATCTAGATAACTATATAAGATAATGAATAAAATCTAAATAACTAGATAACTAAATAAAATCTCCCAAAATCTAAAATATTGAATAATAGATAAAATACTAAATCTTAATAACATCTAAAGAATTAAATAGAATATAAAGAAATATTTAAAAACTAAATAAAATACTAAATCAAATGAAATTAATCTTAATTTATCTTTTGCCACTTCCTTCTTGAATAAGTCTAACTTTTATCTAGAATCTTATCAATTTTCATGTTTTCGAAACCTAGCCTTTTATAAAGAGCACATTAGTTTCTTTTGATAAGGATGTCAATAATGCTCAAAAAGTTTTCAACCCCTTTTAGGAGGAAGAAGACATGATGAAGTTTGCTATACTATATTTGATTTTAGGATTTCAAGTTTGAAAACTTTAATGATGTTTTAATTTCTAATAATAAAGAGAACATCTCATACATTGCATGGGTTTCATACTGCGAGGAAGATATATTACTTGTTTGTCTAAATAATATTGCACAAGTTCAACAAAAAAACAAAAATAATGTGCTATTTCACACACAAGAACTTGGGAAAATTAGAATATATTTACCTTTACCAACAAAATTTAGTCCAGTTGATACATATTTTATTTATAGCTCCCAAGGTTGTGTAATTAAATCTTGCTATTGATGTGATGATTTTGTTGATGGACAATTTGTAAATACTTTGATGAGCATTCTTTGAGGATCGGAAGCATGGCCTAACTATGGTTGATTCTTAGAACCCAACTTACCTAAACTTTTTGTCATACAAAAAGAATATATTTACACTTTTGTTTTAACAAGATAACTTATCCATGAATGTACAATTATATTGATGTATGAAATTGTTTAATACAAAATCAGCCACTAAAGTTTCACACAAACATAATAGATATGACTACAAGAAATTACAATTTATTTCTTCTACAACAAAATGTTCCCTTGGCATCATTCTCATGTTGATTCAGAAGTACAGCGGGTAAAAGTTTGTTCCCTATGTAATAATATATGTTCTTGGATGCATATTTTGCAAGAAAGTCAGCACATTGAATTCCTTTCTCATTTTTTTTTTTTCAATTTCTCTGATAAGTTCACACATGAATGTCAATATTAAGCCCATTTGATTAATTGGAGAGAGCACTTGGAGTCTGTCTCACAAGTGACCTCATGACATCCTGTAAGAATCCCATGCAAGCTGAGTCCTCTTTTGATTGCTAAAAGTTCAACATGCAAAATTAACACTGGCAAAGCTTGAGAAACCAACAATCCATTTGAGTCTTGAATGCCAGCCCTTTCTTGAATAAATGTCGAAACCTCCATCCACATTGATTTTGACTTTTCAATGTACCAAATATCATCGCTTCCCACTTCACTACTAGAAAAAGGTATAGGTTGTTGAATTGGACAATAAATCACTCCATTTACTATTGTAGCATTTGAGAATTGAGATCAAAACCATCTGCAAAATAAACATATTTATAAATAAGAACACATGATACTAATAAAGAAAATCTATTTCATAAAATAATAAAAAAAAAGTATAGAAACAAAACATAGTATTTTCAATACTCTTTATGTACATGGCACTGGAATTCGAGTTTCAATTTTTTATCCTATAAAATCTCTCTTTTAGGCACTACACTTGGGATCTACTGTTAATCAAGTTTTGGCTATTAAAAGGTACGCTAGTCTAATATGCATATGGGCTAATTAAATAAATCTCTTAGAGTAGTTACACGAGTAATTATACTCGTTGCATTGTAATGGTTGGATAGAATTCAGCCACAAGCTGATTCTTTTTTTCTTTTTGGGGCCATTTGTATCTTTTAATTTCTACCTAAATATATGAACGAATAAATGCATAATTCACCTTCGAAAAAATTTGTATTCCTCTTTGCTTTCATTCAAAACAATTCTAATTTGTTTATATAAAAAATAAACACTGCATTTGAAAAAAAAAAAAGAAACTATGATTTTGATGCACTTTCATATATATATATATATACACACACATATTATTTTATGTCACTTACTCTTCAGGTGAAGATATAGAGACGTGACTTGTAATATTGTTAGATTAAACATTATAGGGAGCATATAAGTGAAAACTTGCTCAATGATAATATTTTTCCTTCGACCATATCAATATTCTCATTTTAAAATAATATATGATATCTAAACACTGAATTAAGTACTAAATGAATGAGCTATATGTATAATCACATCACATCGTGTGTTCTACCTACAAATATATGAATTTAACTCACTAATTGGAAGATTTTTTATATTATCTTTTTTACTATCTTATTCATTCAAAACGATTCTTATTTCTCCATATAAAAATACTAAATTCATGTTATATTTTGTTATTTCACATGACCGGTCCTTTGAAAATAAGATAGACAAAGTATCATGTGATGTTGTTATTTGTTAAAATTGAAAACTACTAATGGGAAACAAAATAAAGAAGCAAAGAATTAAAACATAAGAAAGATTTGATGGTGTTTTACTTACGTTTTGAAGTACTTTTATTTTTTCGGATAATATCTTCTCTCTTCTCTGGGTTGTCTCTTGTGAAATTGAATCCTCCCCTCCTTGGATAATATCAAGATCCCTCTTTGAATCAATTTGAATTAATATAATCTATTTCCTTATTCTTATAACCACCCACCCCTTTATTTACAAATTTAAGATCTCATCTGGTTGTTAGAAAGGAATGGAATAGAATAGATTAAAAAAATAAAAATAAAATAAGATGATTATAATGTGGAGAGGGATTGGTGAACTATATTTATAAGGAAACAGAATAATTTTAGTTCATGAAGTTGAGAATAAAAATTCGCAAAATTTTTTTAGGAGTGTGATGATTTTCACATCTTTGATATATTGTATTAAGTTTTTATCATTTTTATCATGAGAGAAAAGTGATTTAATTCATTTTTATTTTTAATTTTTTCAATCTATTTCATTTCTAGCTATCAAATGGGACCTAAATTTTAGTCTGGCTTGGCATAGTCTATTTAACAAAAAAGGTCATGCTTAAGTTTATAGTTAGACTTATTTATATAATTAGACCAAACTTGTTTAGCTGCAACTTGACCTGAATTGACCTATTTTCATCCAGAATTTGAAAAAACGATCTTATCTTTCTTCTTCTTCTTCTTGGTCAAAAGGGTAAAGGATCTCATCTATTAATGGATTTATGCTAATTCAAGTGGGATTGAATTGACGATTATAAATTTCTGGCTAAAAAGTAAAAACTCGATTAATAAGGGGACACTTTCAAAAACTAAATTAACGGCTATGTTATTCTTTAAGTAACTAACATGGTGATATATATATATATATATATATATAACATTTTAAACTTTTGTGCATATATTTCTTAAATAAAAATATTCGTATTTTTTACAACTGACTGTTGCATAATTTTTTAACGAAATACGTATTTCACACGTCCATTAGAAATTAAACGCTTAAAATTTTGCACAAATTTAAGCGCCATAATTAAAACCATAATTACAGATACAAACAACTGAGTTTATCTACGCCTTTTGGGTCAAAACATGAAACCTTTCAGTACATCTTCAGCTGACCGAAAATCTCAGCCGTCGTGCCCCAGAGGCCAACCCAAACAGATTTTAAGAAAATATTGGGCTTTATCAGAACTGCCCATCTGTTAGATCATCTCTAAAGTCATAATTTACATTTTCTTAAGGTCAAAAAGTGATATTTTTCTAGATTTATACTACTGTATAAGATTTTTTTTTTTTGCCTGAATAATACTTTCAGTAATAAAGAAACTGAGTACAAGAAAATCCACAAAGCTAAAGAAATGCGAACACAAAAAGGACCCAGTAACGGCGAAAAGAAAAAGTACAAACAAAGCACATTGTGTTCATATTCTGTGCTCATTAGCCTAAGTTGACTGATATGGGTATTTCATTTTATTTTAAAAGGATCTGTGCTGTCCATTTTAAATTTATTTTTAAGCATTTTAAAATATTATATTTTTTAAAAGAAAAATTTATAAAAATTAAATAATATAATAAAAAATTTATAGTATATCTGGATAATTAATTTATAAAAATTATAAATATTTTAATATTAAATTGAATTAATTAAAGTATATCTATACAGTTCAATAAAGTATATCCATTTATTTAATTTTTAAAATTAAAAAAATTAATATTAAATTAGTCAGTTCAGATTAAATTTATACTAATCAGATTGATGATAAACATATTTATTAAAAAAACTTAATTTTGATAAAAATAAAATAAAATTTTTAAAATTTATACAGTCCAGATCTTATAAAAAATGATAAGTAACTTGTGCTTATCCTCTAATGAACACCAAAGACAATCTAAACATAATATTAACTTTTTTATAATTTTGTTTTAATAAATATAATATTAAAATTATATAAAAATCAATTTAAAATGAATGGCAAATATCATTTTAAGATAAAACGAAGGGTCAACTGTCCATATCAACCGAATGGCTAATGAGCATGCAATTGCTTATGATGTTGATGAGCATGGAATGTAACGTATGATACATATGCACGCATAGGATCAGTGACGTACCTAGGAAAATTGCATGGTGGGGGCAAAATTTTTGCTCAAGATAAATATGATTTTTTAAAATATCATTTTAAATTTTTATTAAATTACCTTCAAATTAAAAATTTTTTAAAATTAATTGCTAAAGAATAAGGCATATTACATAAAGTTATAATGATGTATTAAATAAATCAGTCCGAATATAAATAAAATTTGTATAGTTATTGAAGTTATTTTTTTATTTTTTATTGAATAAAATCTGTTTATCTTTAGTAGATAATTTTTTGTAATAATTTTTAAAAAAATAGAGAAATTTATTTTTTGAATTATTGTTCTCTCCATTTGAGATTACATAAATTTTTAAGGAGATAAGTGAAAATTTTTCTTTTGAAAGGGGGCAATTGAAATTTTTTGAGGGGGGCGTTGAAATTTTTCTAAGTCATTTTATACAATTTCTTCTAATCTTGTGGGGCAATTGCCCCCATGAGCCAATGAGTTGACACGTCCCTGCATAGGATGCAAATTGGGAGTCGGGAGTTGGGACTGACTTTACCGCAAACTTAAAATCATAAAGATTGAATATTTTTAACTTATCAAGAATAGACACACAATATTCCTTCTAGCATAAGAGATAATTCTTTTATCATATTTATAACTCATGTTATTATTTTATATTAAAATTTTACCTTTTATCCTTCAATAAATGTTAAAATTTTACATTATTAAATTATATATATATATATATATATTTAATGGAAATAAAATTAAAATTATTAAATTTTAAAAAATAATTATTTGATCCTTACAGCTTTGATTTAGTTATAATTTAGTTTTTAAATTTTAACTCATTATAACTCAATCCTTAAATTTTATCTTTTTCAACTTAGTCCTTATAGTTTTAGCCATTTAAATATTTGTCTTTATATTTTAAAAAATAAAATTATAAAGATTAAAAATATTTAAAAATTTTAATATTTATAAAAATTAAAAGGATTTAGTAATTTAAAATATTAATAATAAATTTTAACATAATTTAATATTTAGAATTTTATTTTTTAAGATTTAGGGACTAATATTTAAGTGATTAAAAATATAAGAACTGAGTTGTAAGAGTTAAAGTTTAATAACTGAATTATAACTAAATTAAAACTTCAAAGACTAAACTACAAATTAAAATTAAGAGATTAAGTTACAATTGAGACAAAACTACGAGGACAAAATGATTAATTTTTCCTTAAATTTTTAAATAAAGTTGATGAGTTATAAAATTTTCTTAATTGCAACAAAATATGTTATAGGTAACGTTTACATATCATCAAAAAGAGTAATCCACAAATTTAACAAGGTTGATAAAAAAAAATTGAGGGGTAATCGTAGATAGCTTTTGCAATAAGTTTATCTCCAATATCAGAAGTGAGTGGGTATCAGGAAAAGGCAAGTATTATCAGACATTTATTTCGTGGACCAATTAATTAGCTTGATCTCACTATTAAATTTAAGAGTAATATCATAGCTAGCTACTAGCTAGGTCCCATTCAAGTAGTACTTTTCAGCAAGCCGGAGAATATGAAAATGAAATTGAGAGGGATGAAGAAAATCTGAATTATTTGTGTGTGTGTGTGTGTGGGGTTTTTTGTTACCCAATTATTTGTCAATTGAATTTCTTTAGTAGCTACTGTGTTCAGCTAATCCAAGTATCAAAAATCTAAAGTCTGACCCTATATAACTCTGCGCTGTTATTTTATACTTTGTTGTGACCTGAATTATTGTCATGAGAAACTAAATTAAACCTAAGCCACTCATATGTCAACTTTCTCAAAAAAGAAGTGATGAAGAAGAAAGTTGTATATGATGTTTGTTGGGCATAGAAACATTTTGGAATAGAAGAGAACATAGCTAGGCCATCCATCGATTTCAAAAAAACACATATAAGTGAATATCACATTACATCTTAACTCAATTCCTTAAAACGTTGAGTTTATGAATTCTTTCTACTTATATTCCTTTTCTCTAACTATAGTAAATGAACACTTGGACTTTCCAACAATTTTCTTCTTAAGTGTGAATTTATCAAGGCTTTTTGCTTTCTTAGCTGAGCCACCCACCAATTTCAAGAGAATATATATAAGTGAGTATAATATCACATTTTAACCCAAAACCTTAAAGAGTTAATTTTATAGGCCCTTTTCACTTATATACCTCTTTTCTAATTCAATTCTATCTGATATGAGACTTTTTTTCATGCCAAGCCAAGTCAAGTCACCTCACACTTGACTTCTCAACAATGTTTTCAAGGCGCGAGTAGCACTTTTCCTTTAAATTTAATTTGCTTCCATCTATTTCAATCTCTTGATGCAAATTGGGTTGATGACAAATTTTTTCAAGACACAACGAAAACTATTAAGTATGGGTTTTTTTTTTGGTCAAAAACTCTTAAGTATGGTTTAGTTTTTACTCCCAAGACCCACGCCAAGGCAATAATAACTTTACAAAGTAAAAATTTGATTTGATCTTTGGTGCACTCATAAACAAATTAAAAACAAAGAGTTCCAATAGTTAGATGTTATAAGTGCATGAGTGAAAGTAAAAGGCATTTATAAATAATGAAGTGATATATGCCTTGAAGTGGTACATATACCTTATAGTAATAAAAGTCTTTTACTTAAAAGTCATAACTATGTAAGTTCATGAACTAACATAGTTTAATAATTAATATTAATCAAGCATTATTTATAATAATTTTTCATGCATGAAACTAGGATGCTTGTGATGGTGTTGTGAAAGGCATCAATGGGCGAGCAGGAGCGGGGTGCTCATTATGGTGTCCTAATGAATCTTGGCTTTGTGGTTGCTGTCTCAATATTGAAGTATGTGTACTCCCTTATAGTTGATGGATTGAATACGGCTTGGGAACATGGTTTTAGAAAGATGTTAACTGTATGTTAGCTGTGACTCTGTTATCACAACAAACCACTTCTGTGAGTGTGAATAACTTTTTGATTAGGCAGATCCATTTTCTGTTACAAAGGAAGTGGTAAGTTGAGATTGGTCACATATATCGAGAAGGAAATAAATATACTGATTTCTTAGCTTCTTTTGCTATTTCCATGAATTTTGGTGTGCATCACTTGGATAATCCATCGGATGATTTGAGGAAGCTCCTGAATGATGACACTCTAGGCATCGGTCAGATTCACATTTGTAATATTAGACCCCAGCTGGGTCTATTCTCCTTGTTGAACCAAAAAAAAGTAGCATCCCTTTAATATGTAGAATTTTTTTGAAATAATATTTCCTCCTACCAAGTAGCATATTTTAATTTTATAATCTTCTAATAAAGTTGCCTTTAAAAATTAGAGAGACAACATATCTTTAGTAACTAGAACTTTCTACCTACGTAACCCTTTATAAAAAGTTCCTTAATCTATTAAGGACATGATATTTCAAAAACATGTTGGGTTGAGATATCAATGTCAATATTTATAATTCAATATTCGACATATTTTTATAAAATCATAATATTTATAAATTATAAATAACATGGTCGTCCTTGCACGTTGGGACCAAGGGACAGGGGCTGATGAAGATAAGGGAGTGATTATGAAGGTGGAGGCTCCACATAATAGCTGTTATGTCTATGTATGACAATAATTCACTTCAAAAAGGAGAAAAAACAAACAAAAGGGAAATCCAGCGGACTGAGTTTTTAATTGAAATTATTAAATTAAATTTTATAATTAATTCTCGTACTTGCAATATTAAAAATACACAGCTAAAATGAATTATGTAAGAACGCGCTTCAACTGCGAATTTCAACAAACTAAATTATTTAGTACGTAGAATCAAGAGGGATATTATTTACAAAAAAAAAAAACAGAGGGATAAAGAAACTTGAAATATCATACCTATCACCAAAACAAACTCCTCAACTAGCTCATGCAATTAAGGCTTTGAATTTGGTGACTAGACGTTGAGCGCCTTGTATTGCTTGAGTCATTGAAATTTATATTAATAATTTAAATAAACTCACTTATTTATTAATTTTAAATGAATTATAAATTTAAAATTTTTAGTCTAAACTTTAATAATTTAGAACCATTAATCTCAAGTGCATCACTTGGATAATTCATTGGATGATTTGAGGAAGCTCCTGGATGATGACACTCTAGCATCGGTCAGATTCACATTTGTAATATTAGACCCTAGCTGGGTCTATTTTTCATATTGAACCCAAAAAAAAAAGGTAACTTCCCTTTAATGTGTAGAATTTTTTTGAAATAATATTTTCTTTTATCAAGTAACATCTTTTAATTTTATAATCTTCTAATAAAGGTGTCTTTAGAAATTAAAAAGATAATAACATAATCTTAGTAACTATAATTTTTTACATAACCTTTTATAAAAGTTTCTTGATCTATTAAAGACATGATATTTCAAAAACATGTTGGGTAGAAATATCACAGTCAATATTTATAATTATGAAGGTGAGGTTCCACATAATAGCTGTCATGTCTATGTATGACAATAAGTCACTTCAAAAAAGAGAAAAAACAATTCAGCGGACTGAGTTTTTAATTGAAATTATGAAATTAAATTTATAATTAATTCTCGTATTTGCAATATTAAAGATACATAGCAAAAACGAATTTTGCAAGAACGCGCTTCAACAGCGAATTTCAACAAAGTAAATTATTTAGTATGTAGAATCAAGAGGGATTGTCACGCCCGATCCAGAATTTTTCAAGAAGAAAAATCAAATAAAAAATAAATATTTAGGAGTTGCCACTAAAATTTTAAAATATAATTTTAAAAACCTTTTTAACATGTCGTCTACGCATAGAGAAAGGGGTAAGGGAGTCGACTGTGTGAGGGAAACATGTTAGGCATCTCACAATACTCATTCATGTGAATGATTATCTTAAGTTGACTATATAAATTTAAATGGCTTTAACAAAATATATTAATTATCCTTAATAAAAAATCAGACAAAAAAGTAAGAAAATTAAAAAGGAAAAATTTTATTTATTTATAAGTTAGACTTGACCTAAGATAAAATTCTAGAATCCATGTACCCTTTTGAGGATTAAAATCAATGTAGTTCAGGATAAAAATGCTTGTCTCTTGGTTGGAATTTTTTTAAAAAAATATTAATTATTAATTTTTTATAAAGTAATTTTAATGTTGGTTTGTAATTTTTATTTAAGAAAATATTTTATTTTTTTATTTGTGAAAAAATTCTGAGAAACAATTTGGGAAAATATTTTAATAATATTTATGAAAGTTTCATACATTCACCTTTCAAAAAATATTTTATTTTATTTTATTTATTTATTTTCAGAAAAACTTTTATTTTTATCTAAGGATAAAATATTCTAAAATATGTATTGCCAATAATTTATCACTATGTAGGGTAAGTTATTTGATTTATAAATCTGTGAGAACTTTGAAAGTCTCACACAATTGATGATTTTAAAACTATGTAAATGTGATAATTTATCGCTATATAAGATAATAAATTAATTAACTTATAAATTTGTAAGGGCTTTAAAAGTCTCAAGCAATTAAAAGGATATAAATTTGTGAGAATTTTGAAAGTCTCACATGATCAAAAGAATATAAAATACTTTATAAATGCACATATTGATAATTTATTCCTAAATTCAATTCGCTCAAAGTAACATATGATACCAAAAATTTTCAAGCTATTTAATTAGTACACGTGCATATCACAGTGGCACAAGCAAAATGTTAACTATAAAATGAGACGTTGAACAATATATTAAGCTATTATTGTACACATCAAAACTTAGGGCCAATTAAGTGATTTTCTCAAGGGCAAATAATGATTTCCTCCAACGCACATGGTACCACGTATGAAGACAAAAATATGAGATGAACATTGGAGGATTATTCAAGAAGAGATGGAAAGCAATGTGTGTAGGTTAATATTTTTTATAATAATAACCATTAAATGATTTAAGACTTAAAGCTTTAAGATCTAACTTTTTGAAATCTTCTACTAATGTACAAGCATATCTATGGCTTAAAAGAAGGTGGACTTACCTCTATGAAACTCAATCAACTAGGACATCTGTTGTCTTCTCTTCCCTTCCTTCCTTGAGTCGCTCTAATTGTTCTTTTGCTCTACCTTTATTTTTTTTTATATAGGCTCTTATACTTAGATTTTTTCTATAATCTCAATTTTATCATTTTCTATATCATTATTTTTTATATTATTTTTTTATTATTATTTGAAGATTAATTGTTATCCTACCTTTTATTTTATCCTGATCATTGTATTATTTTGAAATATTCAAATCTTAATATTAAATATTAGGTTATATTATCTTGAGATCTTCAAATCATAATATATTATTATATTATCTTGAAATCTTCAAATCATAATATTATATTTTGATTATTATATTCAAATTTTTATATTATACTGTGATCTAGCTTTATTATATTTTTTTCATTATCTTCATGTCTAATACCTTTTAATTTATTTATTTATTTATTATTTGTTATAAAATATTTTTTATTTTCATTCTTATTATTTTCTCTTTTTTTATTTTATTATAGATGTTGCCTTATTTATTAGGGTTCGGATAAAATACGGTATTTGCAGGGATTATTTACAAAAAAATAGAGGGATAAAGAACGTTCAGCTATCGTATCTATCACCAAAACAAACTCCCGGACTAGCTCATGCAATTAAGGATTTGGATTCGATAATTATAAAAATTGAGTGCTTTTATTGTTTGAGCCATCAAAATACATATTAATAATTTAAATAAACTTACTTATTCATTAATCTTAAATAGATTATAAATTTAAAATCATTGATCTAGATTTTAAAGATTTAAATGATACAAATACTCAATTTTTACTCAGTGCAATCACTGACTCTGAATCTTTTTATAGAGTTAAAAAATAAAAATGTCCTAGAATTTTTTTATGAAGCATTTGGCATTTTAAATTATTTTGAAACAATTTTATCCTGAAATTTTTAAAAATAAAATAAATTTAAAAAAATGAGAACTGCACTTGGCCATTAAAAAGTAAAATCCAGCAGCCGCCGAGTAGCCCGTCCGGATCCAACGTTAGCGATTACAATGTGCCGGTAGCTTCTTCTTCCTATGTTTAACGACCTGTGGCGAGAACTGGCGGAGCTCTACCTCCGTGGAAATGATGTCGTCATCGAACTAACTTTCTACCTCATTATTCCCGTCACCTCATGGGGTGGACTCTTTCGAAGTCTCGAGTCGCGCTTCGGAGTCAACATTTTCATTAAGGCTATGCGATTGGAGGAGCAGTGATGCCGAACCCTAATGGAGGCGCGCCATTCAACTTCAATGCAGAGTTGATGGCTGTGATGCAGGAGATGATAAAGACGAAGGTGAGGAGTTATATGGCAGGATTAGAGAAGAGCCAGCTCATGGATTTGTGAAGGCTACAGTTAAGCGAGCGTGTTAGGGTGAGCAAGAAGTGAGAAAACGAAGCGTGGATGGAGTTGAAAATGAGAAATTTCATGGGCGAAATATAAAATTTCATCCATGTTCAAGGGCTCTTGTTCTGTTTTTTCGGCACACTGGAATTTCACGGCCACGTGTAGTTCTTTTTTTTTTTTTTTTACTTTGTTGTGATCTGAATTATTGTCATGAAAAACTAAATTAAACCTAAGCTGCACATATGTTGTAAGAACACGTTTAATTCTCGTACTTGCAATATTAATTATTGTCATGAAAAACTAAATTAATTCTCGTACTTGCAATGTTAAAAAACATAGCTAAAATGAATTATGTAAGAACACGCTTCAACTACGAATTTCAACAAAGTAAATTATTTAATACGCAGAATCAAGAGGGATTATTTACAAAAAAAAATAGAGGGATAAAGAAACTTGAGATATTGTATCTATCACCAAAACAAACTCCTCAACTAGCCCATGCAATTAAGACTAGTCAGAGTATAGTTTTATAAGGTTAAAAAGTAAAAATGTCTTGAATGTTTTTTCTTTTCCAAAAATGTATGATATTTTAAGTTTTTTTTTGAAAAAAATTTTGCCTTGAAATTTTTAAAAAGAAAAATTTTTTTATCCTGCTATCAATATTAACCGTTAAGTTGATTTTATCTGCAATCACATGCCATTCAAAAAAAAAAAAATCAGAACTACACTTGGCCATTAAAAAAAAAAAAAAAAACTAGCAGACGCCGAGTAGCCGGTCTGGATCCGACGTTAGCGATTCTAGTGTGCTGTTAGCTTCTTCTTCCTATGTTTACGGACCTATGGCGAGAACCGGCATAGTTATACCTCCCGTAGAAATGATGTCGTCATCAAAGGAACTTGCTACTTCATTATCCCTATCACCTCCTGGGGTGGACTATTCAGAAATCTTGAATCGTGCTTTGGAGTCAACATGTTCATTTAGGCCTATGCGATTGGAGGAGCGGTGACACGGGCTCATCGACGGCGAACCCTAATGGAGGTGTGCCATTCAGTTTCAATGCAGAGTTGCTGGCTATGATGCAGAAGATGATAAAGACGGAGGTGAGGAGTTACATGGCGGGATTAGAGAAGAGGCAGCTCATGGATTTGCGAACACTTCAGTGAAGCGAGCGTGTTGGGATGAGGAAGTTCGATTCGTAAATATGGGAGGAGACAAGAGAATGGAGTTCGGGAACGATGAAAAATTTATCCTTTTGCTGTTTTAAATTCGTAGGCAAATAATTTTTCTTGATGTACAGAGACAGAACTCATTCGCGAGAGAAATCAGAGAGTGGCTTTTGATGCCCAAGAAGTGAGAAAACAAAGGTGGTGGATGGAGTTGAAAATGAGAAATTTCGCGGGCGAAATGTAAAATTTCATCCGTGTTCAAGGGCACTAGTTCTGTTTTTTTGCCTCACTGGAATTTCATGGCCACGCGTAGTTTTTTTTTTTTTTTAATTTCTTAAAGACTGTCACGTGACCACCAGATGGTAGATAAAGTCTAATGCATGATTAGCTAACAGTCAACATTAATAAGAGGGAAAAATTGCTCTTAAAAAATTTAAAATACCAGGCACTTTTTTTTATTTTAAAAAAAGAGATTTCAGGATATTTTTGTCCTTTCAACCTATTTTAATTGGTAGTATGTATGGCCTTCTTCACACTGACTTAAGGGGATTTTAGCTTGGTCTACACTTACTTGGATAACTAGAATGGATCCATTCATGTAAAAGCTCTATAATCAATGTTGATCTATGTTTAAAACTCAAACTCATGACCTCTAATTAAGCTAATATTAACTTTTACCTGTTAAACCAAAACTCTCGTGATAGTACCCATTTTTCGTGGTGTTTAGTAGTGAATAAAGCTCGGGGACGGACTCGTGTAAGAAAGTGGGGGTAATTGTGAATCGGGCCAGGGGGACTACATATTTACTATTTTTTATTACATACGGACCCTTCAAACCACCTCAAATTTCCTATATAAAGGGCTGTGGCTTAAGCCTTCATTAGGCATGAAATAGGGTTTGCAACTTTGCAACAAAATATGTCTCACGTCGGGAAGGTTGAAGCAGATGTTCACCTTAATGCTTCTGCTGACAAGTTCCATGAAATCTTCAGCAGCAATCCTCATCACATCGCCAATTTCACTCCCAGTAAAATCAAGGGCGTGAGTAAGCATCAAGGTGATTTTGGCAAAGTTGGCTCCATCATCGTCTGGGACTACGTTCATGGTAAGTCAAACTGTTACTATATTGGAATATGAAATGACTGTGTAACTTTGTGAGTTTATGTGTGTTTGTGTGAAGCTGATTCATGAAATGACTGAGTAATTTTGTGACTACACACAGATGGGAAGCAGTGTGTGGCGAAGGATGTGATTGAAGCGGTGGATCCAGCAAAGAACCTCGTCACTTTCAGGGTGATAGAGGGAGATGTACTGCAGCATTACAAGAGCTTCAAAGCGACGATTCAAGTGAATCCAAAGGCAAAGGGAAGTGTGGCCCGCTGGACTCTCGAGTATGAGAAGCTGCACGGGGAAGTTCCAGATCCTCTCTCTCTGACTCAGTTTGTGGCAGAGATGACCAGAGAAATTGATGCAGGGCTTACGCAGGGACAAGGATATGAAGAACAGTTATTGGGGATGGTGGAAATTGATGTTCACATTGATGCTTCTGCAGACAAGTTTCATGAACTGTTCAGTAGCAGGCCCCACCACATCCCCAATATTTCTCCTGGCAACATTCGAGATGTTATTCTTGAAGGAAGCTTGGGCAAGGTCGGTTCTATCATTACCTGGCATTATGTCCTTGGTAAGTACTTAACTTGTTTACACACACAGCAATTTCTGGTTTCATTTTTTGATGGAAGAATATGTTTGAACATGGTACTGATATACAAGAACAAATTTGTGGTGTACTGCAGAAGGGAAAAACTGTGTGGCTAAGGATATGATTGAGGTGGTAGATGCGGAGAAGAATTTGGTGATTATGAGGGTGATGGAGGGAGATATTCTGAAGGATTGCAAGAGCATGCAAAAATCGGTGCAGGCAATTCCGAAGGATAAAGGGAGTGTGGTGCGCGTTACGCTTGAATATGAAAAGCTGAAAGGTCACGTTCCTGACCCTCACTCTCTCACACAGATGATGGCTCAAGTTGCCAAACACATGGGCTCTCATCTTGCCCAGTAGTACCATCTTTGAAACCTATCAGTGTCATGGGATTTGAATATTCTTCAAATCCCAGAGTCCATCGTGAGTTGATCTGTTGTTCTGTGTTATATATATGAGCTCCATATATATAAATAAAAACAGCTTCATTCAGTTGTTGTAATTAATACTCGTGGTGCTTATGTATTGCGAGATCAGTTGCATGCAGCTGTTCTTATGTAAGATATAGTAAGATTTGAGATCATGGTTGAATGAGTAAGTTTTATGTTGGGTGTCATGAAAGTTCACTTAAGGATTATGAAGTTTTTAACTCTACTTTATCAAATTCGCACATTTATTTATAACGATTTCATTGACGAAGATTCTAATCATGATATATTTTAGCCACAAACATTATACTTCTGTTGGCTGTATTTGAAAAATGTTACATATTCCTCATTAAAAAGAGACAATTTAATTAATTTTGATGGAAATGGAATGGAAATAAATAAGTATGAAAAAGATTATATTTGGCATATATTGAAAAGGAATGAAAATAAATTCATCTAAATAATATTTAGTAACAATATAATTGAGAAAACTGCATTAAGTATTTCTGATTATGTTTTCAATGACAGCCAACTTGTGTTCTGGAAGCTAAGCAATGGATTTATACCTTTAGCTCTCCTCCTCCTCCTTTATATTGTATACTCATATTTCATTACAATTTTTATTTTTTCTTTGAAAAAAAAATTATATAACTTGGGTTCTAGTACTAGGAGTTTAACATGACCTTCAGATTCAAATAATACTTATAAAGGTACTTACAGATTGCTCACTATTAAGATCTTTACATCAGCCAACAATGAGAAATTTGAAACATAATTTATTGGTTACAAGTCAAATTTTTACTAGCTAGACCAAATTTTGTTAGGATAATTCTCTTTTATGTTATATGTGTTGGAAGCTACTTCTGCTGCTAACACGTCTGCTTGTGTTTTATTCATTAGTATAGAGTATATATATTGTATAAATAAACATGCTCTCATATCCAACCAACACATAAGATAGGTTTGTCAATTAAATCGGTCGGTTTAAATATGTTTAGTTAAGGAACTTATTTTTCAATGAATTTCCTACCACTTGCGTTTATCCTTGAAAGAATTGCATGATTTATTCAAGGGGAAAAATCTTATCAACAAACTTAACATTCACCAAAATCATCATCCCACAGACATTCAACTAATTGACGGACGTAGAAAATAATAAAATAAATAACAATGCATTTAATTTGTTCCTTAATATAAAACATACTCTAAAAGTTTTCTATGATCCTATAAGACAAATTGAAAAAAATCAATAATATTAATTTTTTAAATTCTTTTATTAATTGTGCTTGTAAAAAGAGAGATGATATAACAAATAAAATGTAATCTTAAAAACTAATGACAATTTCTAACAATTTTAATAATATAACTTACTTTCAACTACGTTTCTCAATTTGTATGAAGCAGTAGTTAAAGCCTAAAAGCATCTATATATATTAAAGACCAGAGGGAGTAGATCAAAATCCAGCCAAGAGAACATGCAGCAATAATGGTTTAATTTGTTTTAAGATGTGTCGTTCGTTCATTGTACCCTACATGTGTTTTGTGTTGGAAGGTTGAAATAATCGCAAGGTAATTAATTTGTTATTAATGACCTAGTTTGTCGATGAGTCTACAAGACTACAACCTATATAAAGAGTCATAAATCACAATGTATTGAGGAAGCTAGGAGGTTGTGTTACTTCCATCTCATCCCATATGTTAGGGGTTCGCTCATCAGCCTTCAAGAAATGGTGGGTTTATTATGATGTTGTTTTATGAGTTTATTGCTATTTATTATAATTAATAGATATGCTTTCTCCATTTTATTCTTGTTATTTAACAGTTTGGTCCTCAACCAAGTTCATTAAACCACTGTGATCGAGATATATTCACAGGGCCGTGTGTGACACTAAATTAAGGCACTGAAAAAATGTTCATTTATATCATACTGGTTGTTATTTTTCCCGTTAAATATTAATATTAATTATATATTTTCATTTAGAATATATAACTAGTCATTAAGAAAAGTAATATGATGATAGATAAATAATACTCTCTCCGATCTCTATTATAAGATACTTTCAATAATTTTACTAGAGTCATAAAATGACAGCGAACTCATTTAATATGCCTTAAAATAAAAAAAATTAACTTTACCCCCATTAAAAATAGGAGGAGGGAAATATATAATATATAATGAGTCATTAAATTAAATTTACAATAAAGGTAAACTTGAAATATTGTAATAAATGATCCTCCATGTGCCTTATATTAAAAACTAAAAAATCCATTCACAAAGTGTCCTATAATAGAGACAGGAGGAAATAATACACCAGGCATTTTAAATAATTTTACCTTAAGCCCCAAAACTCCTTCACATGACCTTGTATATTCCATATACTCCCTTTGAAGTACAATATAAGCCATCTTCTAAAAGTTTTGTTTAGTCAAAATAATAGGGTATTGATTAACTTTTTCATAATTGTTTTTCCAACTATATCCATACTTCATTTTTTAAAAAAAAAATGATGCATTGAAATTTTAATTATCATGATCAAAGCACTTATATAGGGTATTTGATGAGGATATAATTGAAAAGATGCAAATTTTTTAAAGAAATTAAGGTTTTAACTAATATTTTCTAAGAATAATAGATTAGTTACAAATACCTTGTATTTTAGTCTAGAGGGAGCATATTATCTAATCCTTTAACTAATTTTTTGCTATATTTGAGTCTATCATTTACCCCCTCTGATCCTATATATATACATGGCATTTTTAATCGAATCACATATCAATAGAAGTTTATTATTTATTTTAGATTACATAAAATTATAATGATCTTTCCAATTTTTCCCCTCATAATATCATAATTAATATCATTGTAGTGGTGGATAAAGCAAACTATTAAGATTTAATTTGTATTGGGTCACTGTTTAGTGCTGGTGTTTTGTTCTGGGCCTATGTGCTAGCATCGATCTTGTTTATATTTCTTTTTTCTTGTTTTTTTATTCGTGTTGGCTATTTAAGGCCTGGCTTTGTGTTTGTGAGTGAGTAGTAGAATTACTCTATAAAACATTATAGATGGTGATGTGATCTAGCCCATACGTGGCATTTTTCTAGAATGAATTATTCAGTTCAAGCTTGTTTTTCAACATGGTACCTGAGCCGGGTTGGTGAACTAACCTGATTCATTTCCTTTTTATAACCCTAAACCTAACAGCTTCCCAATCTTGATTCATCATCTTCTTCACCGTCGGGCCTATATCTTCCTAAAATCTGTCATTGCACCATCTGTAATATCTTACTCTATTAAATATCATTAACTAATAAGACTCATGGTAATCAAAGGATTAATTCATACTGGCGATTACTAAGGTTTAATTCAAAATCAAGGGATATCAAGTTTTTCATAGTCAAAATAAGTTTAAATCAATGATAATCTATTATAATAGAGTAAAAATAAATTACGGAAGTATGAGACACCTTTGAGAAGTGAAAGATATCAAAAACAGTAAAAAAACAACTCATGTGCTGTGAAATAGGGTAATGCATCGCAGCTCGTGCATGCTGCACCGCGGTGTGTTACACGTAAATATGACAACAAATTCTGCTGTCATTTGACAACAAAATCAGAAAACTTTCGATGCGTCCGGTTCTCCATCTGACATTTGAATGACGTGATTTAGGTGTATATAGAAAGCTCTTTTCATAAAGTAGCTAATGGCATTGGTTTTACCTCTAAAACAACTCACATCAGGAAGTTGGACATTCAAGCATATTTTGACAACTTATCACAACTTTCACACAAAAAAGGTGTCCAAAACCTACAACGAGTGCTAAAAGCATTTCTTAACACCTAGACCATGTCCATTGGACCTAGAACTATCAGTACAACATGTCATATGCACTTAAACATCAGTACAACATAAAATCACTCCTCAACCCCTTTTTACCAAAAACAGAAGGGGGAGGTAATTACCATTGCATTGCATTAAAAATCATTTTAACATGTGTAAAACATTATTCCTACATTTGTACTAGTATTTTATCCCTATCAACACACACACACACACATCATACATAATTACTCAGAGCCCAAAATACAACTCATATATTGCAATAACAAAATAATGCAAGTGAGAGAGTATGTAACCTATAATTGACATTCATATTCTATTACACAAAATAAAGATAAACTAGAGGTATACAGTAGGAATGTACTAATTTCTAGCCTCTTGAGCCTTCTCCTCTTTTGCACCAAAGCTAGAGCCTGAAAAGTGTTAAAGAAGAGGAGTAAGTCTAGCCACTTAGTAACTAAGGTAAAACCTACCCTATGTAGTCATATATCAATTGTAAATCAAATACATGCATATAAAACCAAATACTTCAAACATGCTTTAACACATATAAGCACTTATTAGTCCAGTTACCATGTTTCATCTCATACATGCTAAGTACATAATCATAAGGCACTCACACATGTGATCATGACCTGCTACAGCACATGACTTGCCACAACTCAAAAATGACATATGACACGTCATACACTTACATAAGAAATGATCAACTAACCTTATATCCTCCTTATTTCCTTATACTGAAACTATAGGCGATAACATTAAATAGGGCTCTATTTATGTGACAGGACTACCTAAGCTTACCAATTATGAGGTGTGACCTGGCCAAAAATCACATGACTCACTTTCGAACCATGGCTTCCCTCACTTTTAAATTTCTAGGGTATCTCATACCCTAAGCTATTCTCCTCATTAAACTGGTGGAGAAAGCTTAGTTCTAGTCCCTCGACAAACTATAGGACAGTCCTTTGATAAACTGTAGGACAAGGCTATACCCCCGTGCATCGAAAGGTAGCCTAAATATCATATGGATTTCTCTCTACTCCCAATCTCTAGGCGAACTCCCACCCACTAATCATGCCATAAATGATGCTCACTCATTTCTATATTTTCATTTACTCAATATTAGAGTCAACACATTAGGCTCACGATCAAGTGCTACCCAAGTGAGCATCAATTTCTTAAATTCACTTATATCACATAAACGCACCCTTTTTCAATCACAATTACTCATCTTCATCAAATATATTATCTATTACTTATTTAAAATACATTATAAACATGCAACTTATCTCAAGTATCACTTTTGCAACTTAAAACTCATTTTGAAATTTCTTTAACATATTTAACACATATCAAAGTGATTTGATAAATATAAAGTTTCATTGCATGATGCACACATTCACAAGTCAAAATTTACATATTAAACACATAATTAATACCACATTACAATTAACATATAACTATTTAAAGTAGGGTTCCCTCAGTTACCTCAAACCTTTGAAATGTTAAAGGTTTGTCCCTCAATGTTATAGCTTCCAAGTTTAAATTCCCAAGCCAAATAGGTGTCTAAGAGTTCAATCTACAATTTACTAAGTTAACTTTCATTAACATTGCCTATCTCACACATTTCAACTCTAGTCTTCCCTTTCTAGGTTACCCAATGCCCACATTGCTTACCTTTAGGCATACCCATTGAGTTTATTATCTATTTATAACATCATATAGTTTCAATGAATACCCACATTGCCATTAGTACCTTAACAACCATAATAATGATAGATTTAATATCCATTTTTAGATATTAATGGAACTCATCATCCAACAACCACCAAAATCATTAATACTAGCTTTAAATACTCTAAACAAATCTCATTAACTCTATATGTGTCAATGGGTTCAAACTCATAACCCATGTGGACTGAAATCATCATCCTCATCCAAAACTTAACTCAAATCCTTGAGAAAATGAAAGAAAAAAGGAAAAAAAGGGTTTAAAAATCTTACCTTAGATGATTTAAAGCTTCAAACCTTATCAAATCCTCCCCTAGATCATGCCTTAGTAGAGCAAATATGAGCTCATCCATTTCCCTTTCCCTTTCCTTTCCTTTCTATTTTTTGTATCAGTTTGTGACATATTTCTATAGAATTCATGCTGTGTGTTGCGACGCCTATCTTCACACACCACAATATATGGTATAGAGAAGGCAACTCTCATTTTGTGGCCTTATGCACTGCTGTGCACCACGCATGCGCCATGGCATGTGGCATAGAGGCTTTTTAGCTAGTTTTTCTCCACTTTTTGGTCTCTAAGTGACCTAATTTCTCTTTGGACCTAAATTGTACCTGAAATTCTAACTAAAAACACTTATTATTCTCCTCTGATCACACACCACGTCAACTTGCTTAATTATCCTAATTAATCTTAGTAAATTAGGGAATTAAAAACTGAGATGTTACATCATTAACCACAACTCTCCACCAAATTATCGATCATCATCTCATTTTTTTTTAAGATTCATCATGATAGAAGCTGAAGCTACATGATTCTTCACTTCCGTAATCGACATGAACAACCCTCTTTATTTTCACCCTTCCAACACCCAAGCCTCAACCTTAGTTGCTCAGTTGCTCATCAGTAGCACTAACTACACCATTTAGAGTCATGCTATTAGAATGACTCTTAAAGAAAAGAACATGATTGGCTTAATAGATAGATCTTGTAAGGAAGAATCGCATAATGAGCTATTTTGAAGTCAATGGGATTGGTGTAATGCAATCATCCTGTCTTGGCTAATTAATTTAGTCTTTAAATAGATTGTAGCCAGTATAACCTTCTCTAATAATGCTCAAGATGTTTAGAATGATCTTCGCGAGTAATTTCACGTGACCGATGGAACCAAAGTATACAGCCTTTATCGATTTATCAATACACTCATTAAAGGAGGTACAATCGTTTCAAGTTACTTCACAAAGCTAAAAGAATTATGGGAAGAATATTCTATAATTGTTCCCCTGCCTACTTGTAAATGTCCATATTTGATTGAATATGCAAAGAGCATTCAGAAATAAAAGCTCTTTCAGCTTCTCATGGATCTTAATGACTCTTACCAATCCACAAGAAGCTAGATTCTACTCATGAACCCTCTACCCTTGTCAATCAAGAATACTTTATGATTTCACAATAGGAAGCATAACACTCATTCCATCTTCTTTGTATCAATCATCTAATTAATCTACTTCTACAACTACCAGATGTCACGAATGATTTGGAAGAGGTCGAGAAAGCAACTCATTTGATGAGTGTTTTTACTGCCATAAAAAGGGCCACATTTAATGTCTACCTTGACATTACTAACATCCACCATAAAATCACAACAATAATGATAATTAAGAGCAATGATTACTCTTAAGCTCACATTAAATATAGAAAGGTTAAAACTAATAATCTTTTAGAAATTTTTTTGAAATAGTTAGGATTCCATAAAAACCTTTCAAATAAGTAGTTTAAGCTCAAACTTAATGATTTATAAAGATATGGGAAGCATAGAAAAGTTTTGGGAAGCAAAACACTTGAAAACAGGGCCAAAAATGTCATTTTTGAGTACTATGGCATATGTGCTGTAACATGTGGCACAAAGAGGCAAATTTGACTGCTATACAATGTGCCACTACTTGTGTGCAATGCACTACGGCACACGTGTCCCTATCATGATAGCAAAAATGTTGTCATGATAGCTTTTCAAAACAAACTTCGAACGCGCTCCATTTTCGCATCCAATATCTGATTGGAGTGATTCAAGCTCCCACACGAAGCTTATTTAATAAGCTAACGAATGATATAAGTTTTGTTATGATTTAACATTGTATAAGAATTTTAGACACTCGGATGCAAAAGTCAATTTTTAAAATGATTTTCAAGCATCCAAGTACCAAAACTCAAAACTTATACCCTTAACCCATTTTGATACTTAAACCAGGTCCAATGGACCAAAATACACCTGATTGAGCATTTAAATACATAAAAACATGCCAAACATGAAATTTGGCCACTTAATACCAATTTCACCCAATATAGTCAAAACACAAAATCACTACCATATACACCATTTGGCATCTATTGTCACGTAATATACCACATATACATTATCATCGCATATATAAAACATTTCTTACACTTGTATTAGTATTTTAGCCTATCACTAAAAAAACACTACATATTCACATCATATAAAATATTAGGCTAAAATACAAAATATTACAGTATAATACAAGTACAATCAATCAAAATGATATGCATTCCTAATTGAAAACATATAATATCATATTACTAAGTTTATGTACATCACTCAAATATAATCGGGCATTACTATTTGTAATGTAGATAATTTCCTAATCCTTGTCCGATTCCTTTTCCTACTCAAACTCAGCTGTAGAACTTATAAAATAATAATAACCACAGGGTGAGATAAAAATCTCAGTAACTAAAATAATCTACAATATCTATTAACATGCTAAGTTATAAACAAGCTTTAAAACATGCATAACAAACACACCATATATAATTCACCACAATAAAATGCATGATCATTAATCATCCAATCCTCCAATACTCCCGACTGAACTGGTAGGCTATTTCACAAAACCAAACCACATGTATGGTCCCCAAGCTCATCTTTCATGGTAAGACTACCCAGCCAAGGCATCCTAAACCACTTCTAGACTACAGATTCCCCTTATTACGAGTAATTGGGGTGCCATTGCTCTAACACCGTATCCTATAGATGCTAAAGAGCATAGTCTCCAACTCTGCACCCTTCTGGATACTAAGAGAGAAAGTCTCTAATACTGCACCCTTTTTCAGGCACTAAGGAGAAATATGAGTTGGACCTGGCATCCTAAGGTGCCAGCAGTACTATATGGACTTAATCTCTGCTAACTTAATTAGGGTGACCTCCTACATTCTAACATGCCATGTTTCACTACACATTTCCACTTGACCATGCATAAACCACTTTCTAAGCAAATATAACAATTCTTACTACTTACTATAAAAATATAGAATTTCACAAATTAATACTCCACTCATTTTCTAAAATAGTTAACTTTTATAAAATTTATATGTATATACATAACGAATCATATAAGAATAACTTGAGAATAATCTATACAAGATAATAAATAATGTAAATTATCTAGTTACCTCAACCCTCTTGTTACTAAAAGGGTTACACGTGGTACTAAATCTCCTCTTGTATTAAAGCAAGTTTTCTCACACCATAATCTACAACAACAAGTACTATATGTTAATTTTTAATCAAGACAAGCACTATTAGCTACCAATAACATCCCAATTCTCCTACTTCTCACTTATATTCTCAATAAAGAGGCTTGTCAAGATTGTAATTTCTCCACACATTCCCCCCAAGCCTCCCTCTAACTTTATCATAACATAACACTTAATATCTTAACTTATTACACTTTAAAGCCTCATAATCAAGCTAGGGCTTGATCCAATTTGCACCAAACAACAAATAAGGTTCATATTACCACTTATCCAAAGTTAAGAAACTTTAATCAAACCTTTAAAGTCAATTGAAATCTTTAAAACATAAACCCATAGCTTAATCTATTCAGAGCAAATTCTTTCACTTTCAAATTCCATGAAAAATGAGATGAAAAGGTAGAAGAGAAAGGTGAAAAACTTACTCAAGAGTTTGGAGGCCCAATTTAACTTTAAAATCCTCCCAAAATAAAGCCCTAACAGTGCCTAAATCCTTCCCTTTCGTGTCCTAGGTTTTTCCCTCACAAAATTGCCTTTTTCTGATGATTTTCATTTTTTATGCTGTCTATGCTATGCTGTGAGTGTAGCACATGACACACAAGCCACGGTTCACAACACAACAAGCAAAAAGTCATTTTTACTCCCCTAGATGCCATCCGATTCGATCCAACTTCCATCCTAGGTCAATTTAAAGCTAAATATGACCCAAGAAGCCAATTAGCAACCTAAAAATATAATTAAATTAATTAATCATTTTCTTAATTAAATTATTCCTTAATTAACAATTTATTCCAGATTTAAAGTTTTTAGATGTTACACCATACAAGAGATAATTATTTTCACATTATCGGACTCCCTCCTAATTTTCCAAGAGGAAGAGGATGAGGGAATCCACTTAGTCAAGCAAATCAAGTTGAGGTTCCACTTCCCATAACATGTCAAAACTACAACAAGACTCTTCATTTGATCGCCAGCTACTATCTCCAAAAGATTATGAGAAAAAATTGAGAATTTAAAGAAAGAAATCCTATCTCTTTTAGCTAAATCACTTTTAGTAGGAGGAGTAGCTACTAATGACTTGGCCAAATCTTCAGGTTTGGATTCCTATTCATCTTCTTACATTTCCACACTTAATTTCACAACCATACTAGTTATTAGATTCAGGAGCCTCCAACCATGTTATGAGTAAATTGTCTTTTCTTGACTCTTATCATGAATACAGTGGGCACCCAATTAAAATAAAAATTCCTAATACTGACAAACTCACTATCACACACATTGGTAGTGTTAGGACATTTGAAAATATTATTTTAGAAAATGTTCTATGCACACCAAGAATCTGTTGTGACTTGATATCAATTTTTGAGCTAACAAAAGATCAACAATGTGTGGTTGCTTTTTTTCTTAACATGTCTCTATTACGAAATCTCTTCAGTAGTAGAACCAAGATGATTAGTAGAGTAGAGTATGGTCTATATTTGGTAGATGAAAGTTTTATTCCATCATCTAATATTCAAATTAGTAATACTGTTTCCAATGATAATATCTAGCATTTAGTATTAGGGCATCCGTCAAATTTGATCCTCAAACATGTAATTTCTTTACAGGACAAATTGTCCTATATTAATTCCTCTTGTTGTGATATTTGCTTTAAAGCAAAAAAACTTGTTTGTCTTTTCCTTCTAGTAAAAAGAAAACTACTTCTTGCTTTGATTTGCTTTATATTGATATTTGGGGTCCTTGTAAAGATTCTACTCATCAAGGTTACACATTTTTTTCACTATAATTGATGATTTCTCTCGAGCTACTTGGATTTATCTCATGCATAATGAACATGAAACTTTCTATTATCTAAAAGAATTTATTTGCCTCATAACAAATCAATTCTCTACTAAGATTAAACGAATCAAAAGGGATAATGGAACTGAATTTGTGAAACATGATGTTACTACATATTTTATTGAAAATTGAATTGTTCATGAAACCACTTGTGTTTATACCCCATAGCAAAATGGGGTTGTTGAAAGAAAACATTGGCATATATTACAGGTTTCTCAAAGTTTAATATTAGAGGCTAATATGCTAATTCAATTTTGGGGGGAAGCCTTTAGGACTGTTGTTTATATCATTAATAGGATTCTTTCAAAGGTCTTGGATTATAAACACTATATGAAATATTATATAAGAGCCAGCTTGATTTATCAATTCAGTTTTTAGTTGTTTAGCATATGCTAAGATTCCTAGGGGGCTAGACAAATTTGAAGCTAGGTCTGTCGAATGTTTTTTCCTACGTTATCCAAACAATCAAAAGGGATATATTCTTTATGACATTAAGAATGATATATATTTGCCAATCAAGATGTTGTTTGTCTTGAAAATAAATTTTCATTTTCAAAACTACTATCTACTGCTAATCAATAGGATCAAGTATGTTCACAAGACCTTTTTATTTTTAATGATATTCCTTGTCCTGCTATTTCTTCTAATTTTGTTTTGCATCCTATAATAAACCTATGCTTGAATTTGATAAAAATAATAGCACATCTAATAACAGTACAGATTTAGGTGGTGAAAGAAATGGAAATTTAGATAATAATAGACCTATTAGACAAAGAAAAGCTCCCAGTTGGCTTAGGGATTATGATTGTTTTGATATAGATTTTCTAAATAAAATAGACAAGAAAGGAAATAGAAAAATCTTATACCTTATGCAACATATTATTACTTATGCAAATATTTTTGAGTTATATAGGGAACTCATAGCTGTAACAGATGATATAAGTGAACCTGATACCTTTAAAGAAGCAGTTAAAGATCAAAGATTGATTAAAGCAATGCAAGATGAGATAAGTGCTTTAGAAAATAGTAAGACATGGGAAATAGTGGAGCTACCCACAGGTAAGAAACCTATAGGTTGCAAAAGGATTTTTAAAAAAGAAGTATAATGCTGATGGGACCCTAAATAAGTTAAGGCCAAATTAATGGCTAAAGGTTTTAATAAAAGGAATGAATAGATTACACTGAAATCTTTCCCTAGTTGTAAAAATGACAATTGTAATAACCCATAAAAAATATATATATATTATTGTGTTTAAAATTGTAGTTATATTAATTTTGGGACATTATGACAAGAGGGAGTGTTGGTTCAGTGGAAATGTGCATATAGCTTCTTTCATTTGGTCTGGAGTTCGAATCTGATGAGGCCAAAAGAGTTTTATTTTCTTTCTGCATTTTGCTTCATGAATTTACCAAATTACCCTCCTTTCAAAATATGAAATATCTCTTCCCCTTTCGATCATTCCAGACGCGAGAGAAAGAGTGAGAGAGAAAGAGAGGTGCTCTGTTTTTCCCCTTCGTTCTTTCGTTATTCCTCTGGGTCTTCGCGTCCTTCTCTTCCAATTCTGCCACCTCTGACCACCGCCGTTCGACACGCCATCGACAGGAGTAGAAACTCCGCTTGCCGCTGCTGTGACATCGCCGAGACTCTTCGTTCTTTCCTGCTCTGTGTCTTCCATAAACCACTGTATTGTGGTACAAATCGTGAGTTCTTCTCTTCCTTTTTCAGCCATGAGTTTCGTCTTCTTCTCTAATTTAGGAACTGTTGTTATTGAGCAGAAGAACCAAACATTTCTCTCCTCTTATTTATCTGCTCTGTTGTTGCTGTGTAGCGTGAAGCTCTGAGCTCTTCTTGAGTTTAAATTTCTATGTGTGTATGGATGTGTTAGAGGTTTGAACTGTGCGTATGAATAATGAATGGTTGAAGCTGAAATTTTTATATTTTTTTTCTGGAAATCTGCTGCTGGCCGTGCTGTGTAGGAAAAAAAAGAAAAAAAGAATGGAGATTATGCTATATATATATATATATATATTTTTTGGGTTTATTTGAAATGAGTAGCTTTCATCTTTTGTTCTTTCCCTTGACCAACCTGTGAGTGTGAGGTATGATGTAACCTTGTGCAAATTGCAAGTTTTCCTTTTAAGCCTTGCTGCTGTCCGCGACTGTTGAGGGAAGGGAAGAATGGAATTAAACTACAATTTATGTATTAAAAGTATGATTATGATGAACATGGTCAGAGTTTTTGAGTCAAATAAATTTTGTTTGAATTGAATGATGTAAAAAAAAACTTGGACATGAAATTTGGAGGTTAGTGCCTAGAAGACTTTTGTTAAAATTCTTGTGAGAGAGAGTTGTTTGATTGTGCATTTACAAAAATCTCATTAAATTCCTTGGAAGACATAATCGGTTAGGATGCTATGATCTTGTGAATTTAACTTGGAAATGGTAAAAGGAGATATTTGAGTGGGCATTTTTCTATAATTCTCTTGGATCTCGCAAGAAACATGAATTGGTTTGGGTATTGCTCATTTGTGAAATTGAATCAAATATTGCGAAGAAATTTATTTATATTATTGAGAGATTAAGTGAATTCTTGAAAGTTTTATGGTTATTAATTTATAAAGTATAGTGTTGTCTTATGATTTAATTTTGGAATCGAATTAGAACTGGAAAGAAATTTTTATAATTATAGAAATTCAATTAAATTGCATTATCTTATATTCTTATAGGGGGTTTGGAAGAAGAAGATTTTGATAGGAACTAAAAAGGGAGAAAATCTTTGAAAATTTGGGAACACCACAGGTAAGTGGATAACGTCCCAATCAATATATATTGGAAATTTTTATTATCAAAAGATCGTTTTTAATAATTTATGGATATTTATAAATTTCTCTTGTTTTAGCTACTTTTGTTAATTAAATTGCTCTGCTTCTTGAAGTCATGATTTATATTTTTATATTGATGAAAATGCTTTCTTAAATTCTAGTAGTGCTTTATTTGATAAAGCCAATTATAAAAATTTGTGAACAGTTTATGAGATATTAATTGTGAATTTTTATAATTAGAAATATTGGTTCTTTTATATGTTTCATGCGAGTAAGATTTTAAAAAGAGAAAAGGTATTTTGAAAGTGATAATTTTCTCGCATGTCTGAAAGTGAATTTAAAAATGGGACTGTATACAGAACACTGATTGCTAACGGCAGTTTCGTTAGCCCTTGGCGCGCCATGGTCAATTACTAGCTAGTTTGGATTTCGTGAGCTTTGTTCTCACGTCTGTTATTCGTGGGTTTTGTACCTGCATTTATTTCGTGGCTTTGACCACGTCTGGTTAGATACCCTCGTGGATTATGTGTCCACGTCTGTTTCGTGGCTTCGGCTACGTCTGGTTACTTAACCTTGTGGACTGTGTGTCCACGTTTGTTTTCATGGCATAACCCACGTCTGGTGATTTATCCTCGTGGACTATGTGTTCACGTTTGTTACTTATTCTGATAAGTCCCTATACTTATGAGTTTTTAAATTTTTATGGATCTATTTTCATTGGTTTTGATTAATGACATGTTTACAATTATTTATTGCAATTATTTGCTTTATTAAAGTTAAATGATAAATGACATTTGGTACGATACTTTAATGAATTATGATTTTGTTCAAAGTTATATAGAATCTTTTTATTCTGAATTTAATTAAGTCTTCTTGTAGATCATTGTGTTTTTTTTTAATTTTTATGTTTGATTATTTATTATTGGGACGTTATTCACTGGAAAATAATTTTTGGTCTCAGATAGTGTAGCTGACATTGAATCACCCACTGAACATTGAGGAGTTTTTGATTGATTAGAAGCGAAGGAGCTAAGGATTTAACTTTCTCTTGACGTAAAGTTTTAATTATGAAATTTTATTTTGTAAATTTATTGTTAGGTGCTCCACATAGTCTGTGGTCAGTTTTTTTTTATGTGGTTATATATTTTATCTGTCAGTTGGAAGGAGCTCTACTCCTGATTGGCTTGATATTTTTGGTTGAAATATTGTCTTGTAGAATTTTTGGGAAATCTTATTTACGGAGGAGATTCTGTCGAAATTTCTACAAAATATTGAGACTTTTATTACTACCAAAAATGTTTACGTATGTTCTAATTCAAACTAAAACATAATTATCTTTTAGTTATGAAAAGATTACCCAATTCAAGGCTTAAGGGATGTGTGATGGATCACATCCTTTGCCGGTCACCCTCTATTTTTGGGGTGTGACAACAATTGTATGTACAGTTTTAGCCATTGTTGCAAATAATAAATGGAACATGATTCAAATGGGCGTTGATAATGCTTTTCTTCAAGGGGACTTAGATGAAGAAGTTTATAAGAAAAAACAATTAAGATCTAGTAAATAGGTGGAGAAAAGGGTGTGTAAAATGACTAAATCCCTATACGATTTAAAGCAGGCAGCTAGGTAGTGGAATATAAAGTTGTGTGAAGCTTTAATTTTTAGAGGTTTGGTTAAAATTAAATATGCCTATTCATTATTTACTAAACAAGATAAAGATGAGTTTAGTATTGTTTTGGCCTATATTGATGACCTTGTTATAACTAGAAATAGCAAAGAAGGGATAAAGAAAACTAAAGATTTCTTGCACACAAATTTTAAAATGAAGGATTTGGGTTTATTAAAATATTTTCTTAGCATTGAGATTGCTAAATCAGATAAAAGATTAATACTTAATCAAAGGAAATACACTTTAAACTTCATAGCTACTACTAGTTTAGGAGCCTCAAAACCAAGAAATGTTCCTATAAATCCTAATTTAAAACTTCATAGTGAACCTAAAAAGGGGGAGAAAGATGACTTGTTAACAGATCCTACTAGATATGGATGTCTGATTAAAAAGTTGCTATATTTAACTACTATTAGGCCTGATATAAGCTATACAATTCAATTGCTAAGTCAGTTTATGAGCAATCCTAGAAAATCACATCCAAAAGCTAAATTGAGTGCTATAAAATGTCTTAAAAAGGATCCTAACAGAGGTCTTTTATTTCCTTCCTCAAGAAACATGGTGCTGGAAGTATTTTGTGATTCAGATTGGGCTTCATGCCTAGAATCTTGTAGATCAATTACAAGTTATTTACTTAAACTAGGTGGGGCCATTATTTCCTACAAGTCAAAGAAGCAAACTATAGTTTCGAGGTCTTCTGTTGAAGCAAAATATCGGGCTATGAGAAGTATTGTGTCTAAGGTTATATGGCTTACTGGTTTGTTTAAAGATTAGCATGTTTATGACTTAACTCCTGCATGTATTCATTATGACAGTAAGGATGCAATCCAAATTACTTCAAATCCATTTCATCACAAAAGAACAAAACATATTGAAATCGATTGCCATTTTGTGTGAGAAAAACTTCAAAGTGGGTTAATCAATTTAAGACATGTGGTGTCAAGCGAGTAGTAGGCAGATATTTTAACTAAGGCTCTTGGTCAAAAAATACGTGAATGTATGCTGTACAAGTTAGGCACTTTTAATATCTTCAGGTCTAACTTAAGGGGGAGTGTTAAGAGTTAATTTTTGTTAGGTCATTGTTTAGGGTTAGCGTTTTGTTTTGGGCCTGCATGTAAATGGCCTTACGTGCCAATGCCAGTCTTGTTTATATTTCTTGTTTCTTGTTTTTTGGTTCATGTTGGCTTTTTAAGGCTTCGCTCAGTGTTTGTGAGTGAGTAGCGAAATTACTTTGTAAAACATTACAGATGGCGATCTAATCCAGCTCGTACGTGACATTTTTCTGAAATGAATTATTCAGTTCAAGCTTGTTTTTCAACATAAGGGTGACATTGTTTAATTACTCAAAATATTATTGACACCCCTTATATTTAAGGACAAAATAAACTTTTAAAAAATACATTATATATAAGGATGGAAGGAGTAATCCATTAAACCTAATTCAAGTATAACTAATTGGATGGTCATAAATTTCTAGTGAACTTTTTTTTGGCCAAATAAATTTCTAGTTAACACTCAATTAATAACAGGGAATTTTCTAATAGTCAACTAATGATAATGATTATTCTTTAAATAACTAATATAGTATAGAATATACCTAAACAACAAAAAATACTAACCCAACTTAAATAATAAAGAAAAAAAACCTTTTTCCAACTTTAGTGAATATTTTTTAAAAATAAAAATATTAAATAAACCGAAAAGATTAAAAAAAAATTGGACTTTGTCAGAACAATCCATTAGCTTAGCTCCAAAATTTTAATTTCACTTTTTAAATGGGTTTTTTTGATTTTGTTTTAATTTTTAATTTTTGAAAAATAATATTTAAACCACCTTTTAAAAATTACTATTCTTCTAAAATGAAATAAAAATAAAATCTATTGAATTATGTTAATTTGAAACAACTTTTGAATTTAAAAATAGTCAGTTAACTGTAGTGATTACTAGTGTTTTATAATAGTGATTGGTCATGGTTGGTGATTGTTTTGCAAGTGATGAATAATAGCCAATGGTGGCAACTCACTAATGGTAGTGGTCGTTGGGATTATTGCTAACAACGGTGGCTACGTGATCGACAATATTGAAGGTAATTAGCTGGCATGATAGTAAAGCTGGTTGGCTGGCAGAAATTGTAGTATTGTGGTGATCTATTGTTGTGGCCCTTATATAAGGATTGGCAATGGCCACTAGTAGTAGAAGTTGATCTTGGTAGGTGATGGCAAATGATAATAGCAGTGGGGGTTAACTAGTGATAATTTCCATTTTTAAAAAAATTATAAACAACTTTAAGATTTTTCATGTTTCATTTTTTTATTTTTAAAAAAATAACTTAAATCCAAAAACACTTATCCAGATAATTTTTATTGTTTTATTCTTGAAAATTGAAAAAAAAATAAAAAATCAAAAATCAAACAAGGCAATGTTTGGAACTCATTCCAAATTCTAAAAAAAAAAATATTTAATATACGTCCTAATCCAAATAGATCACCAATACAATATACAATCGACAATTATATAATAAGGTTGAAGCCACATTTTTCACGTGGAAACTGAACATTGAGGGGTAGATGGCTTGCAAAATAAGTGTTTCTCCAATATCAGAAGTGAGTGGCTCTGATTTTGGACCCTGACCTCCCTCTCCTCTGCAATCATTTATTTCAATATATCGAAGTGTCATCTTGTTTTGCGAAAAATCAGAAAAACCCAAGCTCATGATGAATGAGAGTAAAAATATATTTTATTTTGTGGATCAATATTGAATTACCCTGGTCCCACTATTTAATTTAAGAGTAGCTACGTCCCATTCTAAGTAGTTTTCAGCTCGCTAGTTAGCTAACCTGATTATTAAAATTAAAACATAAGAAAATATCATTTAAGGATCGCTGTAACCTTCTAATAATTAAAAAAAATCCTAAAATTCTGAAATATATATCACTTAGCACCTAGGCCTATTTGAAAATAAAATTTTGGGAAAAAATACCTAATTACTCCTATAGTGTTTTACAAATGAAATTAAATTTAAGATTCACAATTGACCCTTGTCAATTCTCAATTAACTTAACAATAATTCTAAGTATATTTTATTTATTTTTTAATGGTTTATTTGTGACGGCAAAAAAATTGAGATTCATAATTGACTCTTGTAAATTCTTAACTAGCATTATAAATAATCTCAAGTGTATTTTGTTGATTTCCCAACAACTATTCACATTTTTTTTAATTGCAAATAAGAATCATGATCCATTATTATGGTCTCAATAATTTAGGGTCTGTAATTATACTTAATGTTCTTATAGGGCCCTCAATTGTCATTTTCCACAAAAAAAAAAAAAAACTTGCACTGTTATTTGATATTTTACTTTGTTATTTAATCGCCAATATCACTCCTGGTAAAGTCAAGGGTGTGAGTAAGCACTAAGGTGATTTTGGCAAAGTTGGTATCAGTGTCTGGAATTATGCTCATGGTATGCCAAATTTTAATGTCCAGAGTTTTTATGTCCATGGTTTTTGTTTACTTTCGATATTGAATATATGTATGTCTTAAGATATTGAAGCAAGCTCTCTGATCTATATTGATGTCAAACGACGCCCACCTCTGTGTTGATCATTTCTCTAGATCACACAGATTATATATGGTTGGAGGGGATCAAAGTTATCACAGTACTGCATGAGATGATGGGATTTTTTTTTTTCGCGATTCCTTTTAATTGAGACTTTACAATATGATAAAAAATTCCAGAAATTAAATCCTTACATGTGATCAAATAATTAATAGTAATTCTCAATAAATGTTGGTCTAACTAATAAAGATTTGGTCTATAACCCCATAAGATCGATTGTGAGTCTAAATCCTGATATCTATGTAAATACCTTGTTGATGAGTGTTATGTATAAGTGTATCTTTCAAAGTCTTTTTTAAGCTTGGAAGTATGTCCTAACTATAAGCAGCACTTAGCTCACCTAAATTTTTTTTATGAAAAAAAAAAAATTAATATTAATTGTGACAATATCACAATACGTAGATGGCAAGACCTGCGAGGCCAAGACTGTCATTGAAGGCATAGACGCAGCAAAGAAGTCAATAACTTTCAGAATAATAGAAGGCGATGTGCTTGAACATTACAAGAGCTTCAGGGCCACGATTCAAGGCATTCCAAATGAAAAGGGAAGTGTGGCCCACCGGATCTTTGAATATGAGAAGGTGCACGCACAAATTCCAGATCCTCACTCTCTGATGCAGCCTGCATCAGAGATAAGCCGAGACATTAATGCCCAACTTTCACAAGGACAGGGCCACGAGGATCAGTTATCTGGGAAGGTCGAAGTTGATGTTCACATTGATGCTTCTGCGGACAAATTTAATGAAATTCTGAGCAGCAGGCCACACCACATTCCCAATATTTCTCCTGGCAACATTCAAAATGCTATTGTTGAAGGAAGCTGGGGAAAGGTCGGTTCTGTCATTGTCTGGCATTACATCCATGATAAGCACTTAACTTCTTCATGCAAATGCATGTGTATATATATATTCCCTCTATCTCTAGATATAAGAAGTTTTTTAAAATCTTTTTTTGTTCCTAAATAAAAGAAGTGTTAGCATATTTTTTAATGAATGAATAATTATACCCTTATTAATTTGAAAAGAGAAAAAGAGATTCATTTTTTATTTACTATAATTAGGGGCAAAATTGTAATGTTGCTATGCTTTTAATTAAATAACTAACTTTTATTGGTTTACATAATTCAGTTAAAAACATCTTGTATATTGGGACAGAGGGAGCAAGATCGAAGAATATGTTTGAACATGAAATTGATGCAAACAAGAAGAAATTTTCTGGTTGACAAATCTGCTGAAGGGAACTAGGGATCGGAGGTGATTCGTGCCATAGATGGGAACAAGAACTTGATCACTTTGAGAGCTGTGGAGGGAGATACCATGAAGGATTTCAAGAGCATGGACATAACTCTGCAGGCAACTCCAAAGGATAAAGGGAGTGTGGTGCGCGTTACGCTTGAATATGAAAGGCTGAAAGGTCACGTTCCTGATCCTCACACTCTCACACAGTTGCGGATATTGCCAAAGACCTGGGTTCTCATCTTGCCCAGTAGTACGTACCCATCCTTCAATCCTCGATCTTGTTGCCAAAGTCATGGGATTTGAATCTTAATTCAAATCCTGAAGTTCATCAGTGTGTATTGCGTTCTATGTTTTATGTTGCGAATAAAAGCAGCTCATTCAGAAGTTGTATGCAATGCTTGTGGTGCTTTGTTCTTATGTATCGCCATCAGCTTCTGTTCTTATGTGTGATGTAAGGCTTGAGATTATTCATGTTTGAATCAGTATGTTCTGTTTGCTGTTATTAGGTCCATTTTATGATTCTGAAATTTTTCATTTTCTGGGTCGACATCTGCTATTATGCTTGAACGCAAATCTACAAATTGAATATAGTTAGTTTGATTTAGATTAACTCGTGTTTTCAAGATCTTTATATTTATCTTTCCAGGAATTTAAATAATTTAATCAATTAATTATCTCAACAAAGCGAAACTAATTACTTATTGCATTAATAAATTTTAATTATAATTAAATCTAAAATGTCTCACAATTTTTGTTTCCGAACATCTATTCAAAACGAGGCGAAAATCTATTTCCCTCGAGAAGAACGATTTTTTTATTATATATGTTTTTTAATATCGTCAAAAATTAATTTAAATAAACTCATGGCCCAAATAAATAATTGACTAATAGAAAATAAAAATTTCATAAAATTCAACAAAAAATACAAATAATGACCCAGAATTAAAACTATAATTTTTCCATGATATCCTCTCTGTTCCTTTTTTTTTTTTTTGGGATACATCAGAAATCTTATGTCAATGATCGTTTGTCATGGTGGCATTGAGGATAATCATCCTCTCACATGTCAAGTGTTAAAACCGACATTGGGAAAGGAGAAGAGTAAAGCACAGCACACAATATACTCTCTTTTATTGAAAAAAATTTCATTAAAATTTTAAATATTAATAAAATATTTTTAAATATTGACATATTAAATTTAATTTTTTTAAAATAATAATGATTGACATAAAAATATTCATTTAAAATTAATGATGTTAGAATTAAAGCATTGATGAAAAGATATTTTATAAAATTAAGAAATGAAACTAAAACTTTATACAAAATTAGAGGATGGAGTTTATATTTTAACTATTCAAAATTAAATTTCAGGCCTCACGCAACCAGTTTCAATTTTCATCTTTGGATCGTTCAGATATAATATGATGGACGGTCTAAATTTACAACTTTCTACATTTATTTTTTAACAAAATTATTTTAATAGATGCATAATCTAAAATAAAGATAATCTCTTAACTGTTAGTTTTTCAAAAAAAAAAAGTTTTTCATTTAAAAATTACAAGTTGAAAAGCTATAAATGTGAATTATATGAATATTAAATCTGAATGATCTAGAGATAATGAGCTTTCAGTGCTCATCTATATGATTATCATTGAACTAGCATGACTCATCACTCATGTGTCCATATATATATATATATATATATAATATTAAATCCATCCCAATTTGGATTATTTATAAACCATAAATAATAATAGAGAAAATGATAAAAAAATAACTTAAAATGTATAGATAATAATTAGGTACTGTGAAATATGATATTTATTTTTTAGTCTTTGAGGACTTGCCAGACAACATTTATATTTTTGTGAAATAACATATTTGCACTTTTTAAAAATTGATCAGTTGCTATGTGCAAATTTTTTTTAATAAAGCTATGTGCAAATTTTTTTATCAGTAAAGATCAAGAATTAAAAATCAGTTATTACTTTTCTTAAGGAAATGACTAGTTTTCTTAGAGAAATAACTAAAATGAAATAGAAAATTACAAGTTATTCTATATAAATCTTTTTATAAGTGAACTCTAACAACTAATAGTTACCATATTTTTTTTTAAGAAATAACTACTTTTTTTAGGGAAATGACTAGAATAGAATATCAAATTACGAATTTCTTTGTGTAAATTTTTTAATTAATGAAGTTTGACAGCTAAAAATTAATGACTATTTTCTTTTGGAAATTAAAATGACTAGTTTTCTTTTAAAAAAAAAACATAAGTATAACAGATAGCAAATTACAATTTCTGATGACCATCTTTTATTTTCATGTTGGTGAAAAAGTCTTTTCACATTAAAATTATAATTAATAAATTTTAAAACTTGTTTTAGTTTCAATAAAAAAAAAGTGACTTCTTGTATTTTGGGTGAAAAAAAAAAAACCATGGCAGTTCAACGGCTGAAATATCTAGTAAATAAGTTTTAGCCTGATATGATCTTTTTGCAGGAAACTAGTATCTCTATTAGTCTAGCTCTCTCTAAGGCTGAAGTGACTTCTTGTCTTTGGAGTTGGCACGGATGCTGTTAATAAGGGTGGAGGCGCGGTGGTTGCTTGGAAGAAGCATGTTGATGTTATGGTTTTGAATGGTTCCTCTATGCATTTTCATATGCCTTCTGATATTTCCTGTCACACATTCTCTTTCATGTATGGTCCTCCAAGGGTTCAGGATAGGTTTCTTCCATGGGACTGGATAAAGAATACTGGCAACGCAATGTGTGCACATTGGTTACTTATTGGTGACTTCAATCAAATCTTATTATCTTCGAACAAGGCAAGTACGGCAAGAAACTCACCCTCTTCTAATCAATTCAAGGAATGTATCTCACTTATAAACATTTTGAAAAATTTGTCAACATAGTCCTAAATTTACTTAGAACAACAACAAGAAGGGTTCTGACTTGACTTTGGAACGAATTGAAAGAGCTTTTTCCAACGGGGAGTGGTTGCAATCTTTTCCATACTCGAAATTACTTAATCTTTCAAGAGTTACTTCATATCATTGTCCTGCTATTTTTTCAACTGCTTTTGAGGCTCCTCCTTCACACATGCTTAGAAGATTTGAAAACTTTTGGATACATTTTAAAGATTGTGAGTAAATCGTTTATGCTTGTTAGCGAGATTTTGCTTCAGGATCCCCAAGTTTTAGGATTCATAATTAAACTGTCAAGGTTGCTTTCAAGTCTCTCTCTCGAGGGAATCTATGGTTGGGAACCTAAATCATAGAATTAATTTGATTGAGAATGAGATCCAAAAGCCTACTACGGTATTAGATTCTGCGTTATCCTGAGAAAAATCTCCTACAGCAGCTACAAAACGTCAAGCATGATTTAGAGTTTACCTATGATTGTCAACATATTTATTGGGAACAAAGAGCCCAGGTGAAATGGAAAAAGGAAGGGCAAAGAAATACAAATTTTTTTCTTCTTACAGTGAACAATCATAGAGTCAAAATTTTCATCAGATGTCTAAAACTTGACTCTAGAATTTGGATTGATGATTGCTAACCTGTAATAACCTAGAAATAAAATATATATATATATATATTATATAGATTTAAAATATTTTATTGAGAAGGATTATTGATCTAGTGGGAGTTGTGTTGATAATTTATTTTTATCAAGTCATGAGTTTCATTATTGCTTATGCCAAAAAAACTAAAGAAGAGACTAGGATGTTTTTTTCTCAGCTTTGCAAAATTACCATAACGCTCCTCTTTTTAAAAAATAAAAATCAAACCCATCAGAATTTTTTCCCTTCATTTCTGCTTGCTGCAACCCCGGGGGGGGGGGGGGAGAGAAATTTCATATTCCTCCACACTGATCATTCGTTGTTGGCAATTATGGGGGCATCATCCACCGCCGTTGTGGGTGTTAGGAAACTCGCAAGTCCTCCGTTCTTCCTCCTCTGTCAGAGTTGCAGCTGTGAGTGTGCTATCATTCTTCTTCTTTCTCTTCTCTCTGCTGTAATTTTTTTTCTCCTTCCCTCTTTGGTTCTAGCAGCAACGTGAAGGCTCGTCCCTCCCCTTTCATCCTTATCCGTCCGCTGCTGCAAGGAGTTCCGGTGCGGTCATAATCGACCTTCTCCCCTGTTTCGTGTTTGTGGAGAACATCACCGATGTAGAGGTGCTGGTGTGGAAGCCAGCCTTCTTTCCTCTCCCCTGTTTAGTGTGAGTTTTGATCTCTCCTTCCCTTCTCTTGCTGGTTGGTGATTTGAGATATAGAAGTGTCACGTCCTAAAATTTTAACATGACTGACATGAAATATATGTACAAATTCACATCTTAAAGCTTGATTAAGAAAAAGATTTAAATTAATGTATCAAGTTTTACTTTTCACATAAATCAAAATATCAAATTTTTTATAAAATTTCTACAGCACCTCCCTTAAAGGTAGAATTCACCGAAAATTCTTCAACAAAAAATTTACAACATATATCCAACAATATAAAACTTTGCTCCTCAACAGCAAATAATTAACATAACAAAAAGAGACAGGACCCTAACTATAGTTAATGTGGCACTCTTAAATTGGACTTCCAAAAGATATTATATAGGTTTTCGAATTTTATATGAATAAGATGATATTCTCAAAAATAATCTTCTAGTCAATTCAACAATGAGCACATCAGAGATCAGCAGGGAGTACGAAATCAGCTTTAGTATCTAAGACCAAATAAAATATTTTTTAGTGAATAATGTCCCAATAATAAATAATTAAACATGATTAAAAAGGAAAGTTTGAAATAATTATGTAAGTCAAATAGACAACAATTTTCATAAAAATTTAATAAACTTCAAAATAAAGTGACTCTATAAAATTTTTTAAATAAAATCTTAAACCATCGAAATATCATAACAAATGTTTTTATTACTTAATTTTCAAAAAGCACATAAATGAAATAAATAGTTATAAATAATTTACTAGATAAAAATCAATGAAATATAAAATCACCAAATAGTCAAATTCACAAATTTTTAGAGACTTATTAGAATGATAAACAAACATGGACACACAGTCCACGAAGGTAAATAACCGAACACGACTTATGCCACGAATACAAATGTGGACACACAATCTATGAGGGTAAGTAATCAAACGCAGTCGAAGCCATGAAACAAACGTGGACACACAGTCCACGAGGGTATTACTGACCAAACGCGGCTTGAAGTTACGAAACAAACGTGAGTACTATGCTCATGAATAACCATCCCTCCGTTCCACATGCATTGGCCATCGCATGGGGCTAGTATCTCCTATAAACACCCTGCTAGCTAGGTGTACCATGGCCCGCTAAGGGCTAACAGAACTGCCGTAAGCAACCAGTGTTCTGTATAAAGTTCCTTTTTAAAACCATTTTCAAACATGCGAGAAAATCATCACTTTTAAGATACCGTTCTCATTCTCAAAATCAAACTCGCATGAATACTTTTTAAGCATTAAAACTTGCCAGAATAAAATTTCATATTCAATGCTTATGCTTGCATTTATTGAATAATCAAAAATTACCAACGCTATGATGAATCGTTTTTCGTAGCAATTCAATAATTTCCAGAATGAAAATCCCATAATTAAAATCCAAACTTGTATTTACTGATAAAATAAAATTATCAAATCTGGTAAAGATAACTTCACAAAAATAAAATACTTTAATCAACAAAATATTCAATAATCACATTGTTGCAGTAAAAAGGATTTGTATAAAAATGTAATATTTCAGTAAAAATTTTATTGGAATATCAGTTGGGACGCTATCCACTTACTTGTAGTGTTTCTAAGTGCAAATTCACACTTTAGAGTTAAATCTTCCTTCTTCTAAACAAACTATTCAATGTAGAAGATAATTCAATGATTTTTACTCAAGTTCAATAAACTCTTTATTCTAGCAACAACATCGTGATCACTTAAGTTTTCAACTAAATACGATTTATGCCTTAATTCCTACTTATCCTTAATCACACTAAAACTACAAATCTCTTCTATCACTCATTTTTATTTAGGTATATTCCCAAAATCAAGTCTTCAAATAACATTATCATGAACCATGTAATTTTTCAAAATTCAATTTGTCTCACAGTAGCATTACAATAATAATAATAATAATAAAATTCTTCACAAAACTCAAGTTAAATTCATGGATAACTAATACCTAAACCAAATATGTCCTTACTAAAGTTAATGAAACTTCAAGAAGTTCATAACCAAATAAAACTCATTCTATTTGACACTTTTTCAAACATCTTGAAGGCATCACCGCTTAAACCATAATAACAAGTTCATTTTTCTTCAAAAATCTCTATTCCTAGTTCCGACTTCCTTTCAAGCATTTTATCAAACATCTCATATGCATCCATATTCAAACAAATACCAAGCCTCTTTTTTCCTCAATACCTTGTCCCAAAAATTCTAAATATCAATATCTAAATTAATAAATCTTCCTAAATTTCATTCTTTCAATTGAATTAGAAATAAGCTCAAATATTATCCAAATTCACACTACATCTAGCTCTAAAAATTGAAACTTTCCAGCTTGCCTAAACCTCTTCTCCTCTGTTCGAACATACACAGCAGCAAAGCAAGAGGAAATAAAAAAAATCTAAAATTTAAACACGCACGCACAGCAACAGAACCAACAAGGAGAAGGGAGTTCAAAGCTCCTCACCTTCAATCAGTAGCGGTAGAAGCAAGAGGCAGCAGCTAGTTATATAACCATGGAAAAATGAAAGCTGATCACACACCCGTATGAACACTAGGATGGAAGAGGAAGGAAAAAGGCCAAGCACACACACACACACACACGCACACACTCTCTCTCTCTCTCTCTCTCTCTCTCTCTCTCTCTCTGTGTCGCTGAAAAGAATCAAGGAAGGAGAAGAGAAAGAAATCGACAAAACAGAGTAGGAAAGAACTCACTCACTAATGGCAGCACCTACAGAGACACACTGATAGAAAAAGAACAAGAAGGACGTTTCCAATCATCCACAGCCTCCAGCAACTCAACCCTTTATGCACACCGACGACGCAGATATAGCAAGGAAAACAAAACAGAGATAATAAGAATCATGAAGAACTTGGGCATTTTTGCAAGGCAGTGTTGAGCATCCATGATCGCCGATGACACGGGGAGAACATTGGAGAAGGAAGGAAAAGGAAATAGAGATGGCAGAGGGTTTGATTCTGAGCTTCCCTATGTCTCTAGTGAGTTTAATCTGGAATAGAGGATCAAAAGAGAAACAAAAGCCACAAGTCTGATAGATCAGCGACGGACGGAGCTACAGTAAAATGCCGGCGATGTGGATATACGGTAGACAAGTGACTGAGCCATAACCCATGACAGTGAGAGATAGGTGATGCAAAGCAGAGGAAAACAAAGAAAGAACGAACCGAATAAAAGAGGAAGATTAGAGAATCCAGCGATCCAACCTACTGTCGCAACGAAAATGAACAGAGAGGAGAATGACGGACGAACTAACGGCGATGGGAGGAAGAAAGTGCGACGGGGAAGAGGAGAAGAGAAATGAAGAAAAATCACGATCCTACCTCAATCTGCTTTGTTCAGTCCGCCGAATGAAAGAGAAAAGGAGATGAAAATATTATATAAAGCCTATGGCAAAAATTACCGTTAAAGACCCCATCAGATTTTATTATTATTATTATTATTATTATTATAATGTTTTTATAACAATAGGTAAGGGCACATTCAGTAATTCTCTCATATAAAATAAAACTAACATATTGACTTAAATAAAATTTAAACTCTACACTTTCATATAAGTAACCAATATGAATTCAATCAAGTCACTACATCCTCATTTGTCAAAAATTAAAATAATTAAATTAAATATTAATTGAGATAGAATTTGTTTAAGTTAAAATTTAAGATCATTATACTCTTACTAGACTAACATTGTTTCAGGATAAAATATTTTTAAAATTAATAAAAATACAATTAAAACTGATTATTATATATTTTAAATTTTTACTTAAAATTCCTGGGTTATTACAAGAAGCTTCAAGCTCTCTTCCCACTCATTCTATATGCGCGTGCGATGTCTTGTGATTAAGGTGGTGATTTTTTTTCCTACTGTTGTGAGTATTGGATAGGGATGAGAAATTGATTCAAGCAGAAATCTTTAGTTCTAAGAGCTAGATGATAATTGAAAGACTTGATTTTCTATGGATTAAGGCTGATTTTTGTTGTTGAAGGAATGGAATTTGATAAGCTAGATTTGTTCAAATGTTGATATTAGAGTTGAAATTGATCTACCTATTGAATGAATGGAACTTAGGAAGCTGATTAAATTAAATAATTATGTTAGAGGATCTTTAGAAAATGGAAATTGGAAAGGAAGAAACTTAGTATAGGTTTGAATTTTGATGCATATGAAATGTTCGATAAAATGCTTGAAAGGAAGTTGAAATTAGAAACGGATATGTTTTGAGAAAAGTGAAAGATAAGATTTGCCCATGCTATTTCTTTGAAATTTTTTGAATTGAAGTTGTAGGAAGTCTAATAAAATCCTATTATTTTTTTAAGGAGATTGAAAGAGAAGAGAACTTGATATCAAGGCTTGAACAATAGTGCTTACAAGTTGTTTGGAATAACGCTTGTTAGAAGAATTTGACATGCTATGACAGGATTCTTAGGATGATTGTATTGTTGTGAGTAAAAATACCACAAAAGACACTTCATAATGAAAATTGAGGCAGGAATTAGAGATTTGTGGGATAGGTAATTTGATTAGTAATTCAAGCGCTAGAATTGATATGTTAGTGTTATGTTAGTCTTTGGAATTTCTAAGGAATAATTGATGCAATGTTTGGAGAGAAAAAAAATAATAAAATAAACTATCTATTTTTATCTTTGAATAAATTTGGGTCGTAAATTTTGGACTGTTCAATCTATATACAATGACTATAGTATTATTTGAATAATAGGAAATTAAGGACCTCGGGTTGTTACAAGAAGGTCTGCTTTAGAAGTAAGGTATATGTTTGGGAATTTATTAGGTTAGTGGATAGCGTCCCAATTAATTTTTCAATAAAAATTTTCTTTACTACAATAGTACATTTGTTTGAAAAATTGTTTAGTAATGACGACGTGGTTATTGAATAGTTTGTTTATTAAACTTCTTTATTTTGTGAAATTACCTTTATTAGTTTTGAAATGTTAGTTAATCAATATATAAAAGTTTGGATTTTGATTATGGGATTTCATTATGCAAATTATTGAATTGCTATGGAAAAGAAAAACGATTCATGCGAGTTTGACATTGGAAATGAAAATTTTATTTCAAAAGTGATGATTTTCTCGCATGTTTGAAAATAAATTTAAAGGGGACTTTATATAGAACACTGGTTGCTAACGGCAGCTCCGTTAGCCCTTGGCGCGCCATGGTTCATCTAACTAGCAGGGTGCTTGTAGGAAGTGCTAGCCCCGTGCGATGACCAACGCACGTGGAATGGAAGGATGGTTATTCGTGAGCATTGTACTCACGTTTGATTTTGTGGCTTTGAGCCGCGTTTGATTAGCATTACCCTCGTGGATTATGTATTCACGTTTATTTCATAGCTTTGGCTGCGTTTGGTTAGTATCACCCTCATGGACTATGTGTCCACGTTTGTTTTCATGGCATAAGCTGCGTTTGGTTATTTACTCTCGTGGACTATAAGTTCACGCTTGTTAATTGTTCTGATAAGTCCCTATAATTATGAATCCAATGATTTGATGATTTTCATATTCTATTGGTCTTTATTTAGTAATTTGTTTATAAATATTTATTTATTTCATTTATGTATTTTCTTGAAATCAAGTGATATTATCATTTCCTATGATAGTTTAATGATTTGAGATTTTATTTGAAATTTATAAAGCCATTTTGTTATGAAGTTTATTAAACTTTTAAGAAAATTTTATCTATTTAACGTACATAAGCATTTGAAACTTTTCATTTTAATTATGTTCCATTATTTATTGTTGAGACGTTATTCACTAGAAAATTATTTTGGTCTCAGATACCTCAGCTGACGTTGATCTTCCTGTCGATCCTTGAGCACTTATAGACAGGTAGAGGGTTGATTAACATTTTTCTTTTGGCATAATTATAAATGTTTATGTATCTTATTTTATCATTTTTTTTGAAAAGTATGATTAGGTGCTCTACATAAGCTATAACTAGAACTTTTATTCGTATATATATGCTATCTGTCGATTGGAAGGAGCTAAGCTCCTGAATTATTTGACATTTTGACTACATCAATGTATTGTAGAAATTTTTGAGATATTCTATTTATAGAAGGGGTTTTGTTAAAATTTCTATGAACATATTGAAAATTTGTTATAATTATTAGTGTCAAAAGTGTTATAATTTCAATATAAATCTGATTTAATTTTAGAAATAGAGTGAATTTACGATTTAAGGCTTATAGGGATGTGTGAAATGGTTCACACACCCCGTGCCAGTTGCTCTCCAAATTTTACGGTGTGACATAACCAGAGCTTCTTTCTGTTACTTAGGAGCACTTTAAAAATATTTATTCTTGTTCCAGTGAGTGTAATCTTGATCAACTTACATATGATCTTAATTCTTTTTATATGCCACAGGTGAATGAGTCAAATCAAATGACCCTTACTGCTCTTATCTCAAGAAATGAAATTATGGCAGTTGTGTTTAGGGGAAATGGCACTAAGGACCCTAAAAACACACATAATTGCAATTTGAGCCTAAAAAGTCTGATATTGCATTATAGGCCTTTGGGCCCTTATTGTAATTTTTTTGAGATCAAAAGTACATTTTTGCCCTTTGTTCGATTTGAATTCAAAAAGCCTGCGGGAAATCATACACAACACAATATCCATTATGCACAAGACAATGCCCACATATGCTCAACTGAAAGTCCATGCCTTTCCAGTATTTCAATAGCCAAGGTTCAACAAAATGGACAACTTAGGCAGATCATATACAATATAATATCTATTATGCATAAGATAATATTCACATATGCTCAACTCAAAATTCATGCCTTTTCAATATTTCAGTAGCCTAAGCTTTATAAAATGGACAACTTAGACATACCATGCATAACACAACATCTACTATGTACAAGACAATGCTCACGTATGCTCAACTCAAAGTTCATGCCTTTTCAATATTTCAGTAGCCTAGGCTCAACAAAATAGACAACTTAGGTAGATCATGTACAACATAACATACATTATGCACAAAATAATGCTTATATATGCTCAACTCAAAGTTCATACCTTTCCAGTATTAAGAAGGACAATTACATTATATATGAATAATTTCACGTTGGTACTAGCCTAGCTACTAAAACAAGTACCCACATAAATTTAACATGATATTTCAAGTCCAATATATATAAAAAGTTAGCAACTATATCCAAAACATCTAATAATTACTTTTCTATATACAAACAAAAGATATCTGTGATTTTCAATTATCTAAAAAAATATTACTTAGGAATACTTCCATATATATAATTATAGTTGTCTATATACACCAAAAAAGTATAATGTGACTATTTCTCATGTTGGGTTAGGATTCTTACATGTCTTGCAATTATGTCTGACCTCCTCACATCTTGAACAATGATAAATCTTTTTATTTTAAAATTGAGACTCTATCCTCCTTGTTCATAGCCTCCCAAGAGGACGGCTGGTTAAAGGTGGTCACAAAAATTTTTTTGATAAGTTATTTGTCAATGTTGCTGTATCAAGTAAGCTAGGCTTAACAAAATACACAAGTAGGCAAACAATGTATAACACAATATCCATCAATTTTTTTGAATCCCTCGCTAAATGCCATTTTTCATAACTAAATTGCATTTTAGCTAGAAATTTTGTCCTTCATTAAATTCATAGGTAAAAAAAGGATCGCTAAATTTAGCGAGGAATTGTATTTCCCTCGCTAATTGGTGAGGGATTTAGTGAGAGATTCAATCCCTCGCTAATCTCTCTCTAATACTATTTAAAATTTGATAACTTTAGTGAGGAATTAGTCTCTTACTAATCCCTTGCTAAATATGCTTATATTTAAAAATAACTATGCCACATCACCCCCATGTGTGATGTCAACTTGTGACATGTCATCAACAATCTCATGCTTTGTCAACCACCATGTCACCTATCATCTTGCGCCCTATCACCCACCACATGTGCGACAACTCATGACACGTCATTGTCCACCTTGCGCCATATCACTTGCTTCTTACCATATCATATATTCATCATGTTTACACTAAAATTAAGGCTTGAATCTTTGACCTCATACCTTCCAAGCTTTATGCTCTCCTTCTTTGCCAATTGAACTGAAAGGCACTTGCAATCATTATATGAAAAATTAAATATGTATATATATTATTTAACTATATAAATATATCAAATAATATATTATAAAAATACACACATATGCATATTAAATTTTATTTTCAATTATTAATATGTTAAAAAATATTTATATTTTATTTAAATTATTCTTTATATTATATTTTTAATAAAATATTATTTTATTAATGAAAATTAACTTAGAATAAAGAAAATATTAAGTAATTTTATTATGAATATTTTAGTTAATTTTTAAATTTAATTATTATTTTTAAATAAAAATAATTAAATGTATAATTAAAAGTCATTGTCAAAAGTTAATTTTTAAATTTAATTATTATTTTAAAAGGATTGGCAATCTCTCACTATTTTTCTCACTAATTCTCTTATTTTAGAGAGGGATTAACAGTCCTTCACTATTTTCCTCTCTAATTCTCTTATTTTAGAAAGGGATTGATAGTCTCTCGCTATTTTTCTTGCTAATTTTTTTATTTTAGAGAGGGATTGACAGTCCCTCGCTAATTTCCTCACTAATTTTAAATCAAGTTACGAAATTAATGTCCCTCGCTAATTTAGTATTTTAGAAAGGAATAGACGATCCCTCGCTAAATTTTTTCACTAATTTGCATTTTTCTAGTAGTGCATTATGCATAATACAAGATTCATATATTCTCAACTAAAAGTCCATATAGTTCTAATTTATCAGTAAGTCAGGCTTAACAAAATGCTTAAGTTAGGCAAACATTGTAAATACATAATCTACTATGCATAACACAAGGTTTATATATTCTTAACTGAAAGTCCATGAGATTCTAGTTTATCAATAGACTAGGCTTAACAAAGTGCTCAATTTAGACAAACAATGTACAACATAATATCTACTATGCATAACACAAGGTTCATATATTCTCAATTGAAAGTCCATGTGATTCTAGTTTACCATTAGGCTAAGCTTAACAAAATATACAACTCAACATTCAACAACAACAACTCAAAGTTAGTTTTTGCACAACAAATATTTCAAGATTTCTAATAGCATATTTTCTTCATATTAGGTCATATTCTATTCAATTCACATGTTAAAGTCCAATATAAATAAGTCAACTGTCATTATTGTATAATAACTAATCCACTTTAAAACTTTTACAGCTAACTTAATGCTTTAGCAACATTTATCTTATATTAGTAGTAAAATCACAACTAAAATTCCAATTGAAGATTTTCCCATCCAACCTAAATATTTGGCTAAAATCTAACTATTTTGGATAATCCTCTCATTAATTTATGCAGGGCTAAGAAGCCAGCAAGCCCGTTCCATCACTCTCTGCTTGTGGTTTAATGAAGAAAACATGGCCAAGCAAGAAGCAATCAACAGCAACAAATACTGAAAGCCAACAAAACATTACATCACTCTTTGCTTGTGGTTCAACTGTCAGCTCTTTCTTGTTTCAACATAAAAATGGTAGATAGCATCCTTAATCAAAGCTCAACAGAAAATTTTCAACCAAAGCACTGCTTGAGATAGAGGGATTTTAAAATCTACATACCTCGAAAGTTACTCTTCACTATTAAAGTTAATAAACCTTTACATCCTCTAGCTAGGTAGCCTTCTTATGTTTGTCATCAATCCCACCACTTTCTGTTCGTTCATTTCCATTTCTTTTCATAAAGGGTAAAAATTATATTTTTGGTGTAAAGAAAATTGTAATAAATGCCCAAAGGCTTAAGAGTAGTATTATATTTTTCAAGCCCAAATGCAATAATGTGTGTTTTTAGAGCCCTTAATGTTATTCCCCCTTTATTTAGCTTACCAAAGGACAACTTGCCCAAACCGATAGTTTTCATGCTATTTTTTCCAAAAATTTTGGAATATTGTTGAGGATGATGTCTTCAATATGTCTCTCACATTTAGACCTTTGAAAATATTCTCAAGGCTCTTAATCGAACTTTCATCACTCTCATTCCATCCAAAGGTAAATCTATCCAGTCTTTAAGAGATATAAGACCTACTACTCTTTGTAATGTTTCCTACAAGATTATCTCAAAGATATTGAGTAACAGGCTTAAGAATATTCTTCCAAGATTGATCTCCCCCTTTCAAAGCACTTACTTGCCTTATATTTATATAGTCATCTTAGACAACATATTGGTGGCAGCAGATCTGGTTCATCAAATCCATTCTACAAGGGGAAAAGGAAAAAACTAGATTCATTAATACTTGATTTCTCTAAAGCTTTTGATAAATTGTCTTGGAATTTTCTAAAGGCCGTCCTTCAAAGTATGAACTTCCCACTTAAATGAATTAATTTGATTTTCCAATGTATTTCTACGATGGAGTAGATGAATATTTTTAATGGATGATTTTCTCATCTAATTTCTTCCTCCTAAAGAGAAGTAAGGGGCATTTAATGGAATCAAAATATGTCAAAATTTATATTTGGTCTCTCATCTTTTATCTACAGATGATTCCATTATTTTCTTTGAGTATATGGGGGAAAACCATTAAGGAGGTTTTGCAAATTTTTTGCAAATGATTTAGTTTTCAAGTGAATGTTCAGAAATCCTCTTTGCTCCTTAGTCCTAATTGCTTTGCTAAACTTAAACAGGAACTTGCAAGACATCTGGGTATATAAACCTCTAACTCTTTTAGCAAGCATCTAGGCACTAGGATTGACACTAAAAGAGACAAATCATTAATTTTTGCCCAGTCTATGGAATCTATTAAGAGAAAGATTACTTTTTGGAAGGTTAAACTTTTATTGCAGGCTTCCAGACTCACTTTCATCAAATCTATGTCATCTACTTCTAACATCTACACTTTGTCATGTGTAAAGCTACCATAATGTCTTTGTAATGTCATTGATGCTAAGCTAATTGATTTCTTATAGGGTGTCAATGATGGTAACAAGAATATTCATCTTCTTAAAAGAAATATTCTCTTTTCTCTTATAAGGGATGGTGGACTTAGTTTGAGAGATGCTAAGAGCATGAACTTGGCTTTGTTGGCCAGGTAGATCTGGAAAGTGCTTGATGCTGAAGAACATTTGCTTTTGGGTATTTTCAAAGCCTTGGATTTGATTAAAAAGCATCTTACCTAGCAGGTAGGGAATGAAGATTCTATCCCTAAAACCCATGAGACTTGGTGGAAGCTTTCCAATAGAGGTCTTGCTCATATCCTAAACATTTCAAAGGTTTTGGATCTTATAATTCCCAATCCAACTCCTTGGGTAGCTGTTAAATGCATGGAATGCTCTTCTCATTACCAAGCTCTATGGCTAGGAGAAGGCCAATTCCATTTTAAGGATATCTATCTCTTTTATTGGTTTGACTGATCGACAGATATGGGGTCTTGGCTCCTATTCAATCAAAGATGGTTACTCAATAATTACTTCTGCAAATCAAAATAGGCCCTTAGCTAGGGAAGGAATTTTGGACTTTCTATGGAAATTTCATTTGCCTTACAAAACTCTCTTATTCATTTAGAAAATTATTCATGAAGCAATTCATATTGGGGATGTATTGAATAAGCATCATCTTAGCACTACTCTTCAATGTGTCTTTGGCTATGACACAATAAACTTTGCATCATACCTTTTGTGGTTGTCCTTACACAAGAGCTATCTAGCTTGGCTATATGTCTTTATGCTTCACAAACATTTTCCCTCAAGGTCTTACCACTTGGATTCTTCAAATATTAATAATTTTATACCAGAATCAAGAGATTTAGATGTTTAAACGCATTTATCTACTGTTATGTCTAATTTGGTATACAAGAAACCATGCTTTACTTACAAGTAAGGTCCCCCTGTTCAACAGGTCATTAGAGATTTTAATGAGCAGTACACATTTTTCAAAGGTGTATGCAGATGGAATAGTAGTCAACATTAAGGAAAAAATATAAATCTTGGAATTACTGAAGGAATTTTCATCTTTCACTCTCTTAATCAAGCTCATTTAGTCAACTGAGAGATTCAGGCACATCTTTTTTCAAAAAAGAAGAAATGTTAATGAACTGAGTTTTGATTGGTTTAAGAAGGGACATAAATTCCGCTAGTCTCCACCTCACAACTCCTAGTGTTCTTAATTAGTTTATTGTATTAGTTTTGGTAAGTGGAATTAATTAAACTAAAACATGAAATATGTTAGTGTGTGTTCCGTTTTCAATTTATATTTAACAAAAGTTCATTTAAAGGATTTAATTATTTGTTAGATTTGATAAAAATACATTCAACATATAATTTGAATATATTTTTAAGAATTATCCAAACAGGCCAAACATTAAATTATATTATTTCCCCATTTTCTGAATATCTTATTTCCGGCTGGTTTTTCTTCGATGCTTCCTTCAACTGCCTCGCCCATAATTTAGTCTCTCTGTTGCCTTGTTTATTTTATTTCAGCTCTCTTTGTTGCTTCAGATTAAATATTCCACGCGTTTCGTGTAGAGAGACCAAAAGGGTAAACACAGTAGCTACTGGGCTTGGCAACAATCACATATTGACACATTTGACAGTAAAATGATCGGTGCCAAAGAATCAATTCAATAAGAATCAGATTCCAATAATATTTTATTAAAAGATAATATGGGTTGAAAATACTGTTTCAAACTGATAATGACATATAAACTAATGTGCAATAGAAATCTTATATTCATTTATTTGTTTAAATCGATATTTGTAATTATTTTAAAAAAATTATTATTAAATGGGAATAATTGTTTCTCCTCAGGCAGAAAAATGGGATGAATTCTTTTTTTTTTTTCATGCTTTCTAATCCAAAAAGATCATCATCATAATTTAACAAACATTTGTATTCTCATTGTAGAAAAAGAAAAAGACTTGACCCCCATTCACTTGCATAGAACTTAGAAGCCTCTCCGTTTCTCTCTCCGGCCAAGCTCCCAGAAATTTCAACCTCTAACAACCTGTTGTGGTGTCACATATTTTTATCCTTGTAATGTTTCTGCTTTATCTTTGACTTGGAAAACTTTTCTTTATATTTTCAAAGGGCTCAGCGACAGCGACCCGCAAGAGAGAAGGCAAAAAAAAAAAAAACAGAGAAACTGCCGAGTTCTAAAGAAAATGAGGTATCTCGAGTCTCCAACCCCGCCCGCCAATGCGGAATAAATAAACGAAGTCGACGCAAATGGAGAGGAAATGAACGAAGATGTCAACCATGAGTTGAGAAAGAAGACTTAACTAGCCATTTACATACGGTTTCGGTTGAGTTATACATGGCAGAGCTCCCCAATTTTAACGAGATTGTCGCAGAACGACTTACGGAGAAGAACAAGCAAGATTGGTTTGAATGGGTTAAGAACTATCTAATATCTCAAGATCTCTGGGAAGTAACAAGTGGTAGTAGCGCAAGACCAGACGAGAATGTGGAAGATTTTGCTAGATGGCGAAGAATCAATGCTGTAGCATTGCATGTCATTCGTATCTCTTGTGGGCCTAACAATCACTCTCGTATAAGAGGTGCTTCTGAAGCTAAAGTTGCATGGGACATTCTCTATCGAGCTTACATAGCACCAGATTCTCCTCCCAGAGGTCAGTGTCCTTCTGATAACTGAGATAAGTCCTATTCATTTGTTGATCATGTCGAGAGATTTATCTATACGTCACTTGAATCATTTTAGAGGTGCTTTAATTAATTTGCATATAACTCCAAGTCGTATACTAGTTTATCATGCTGCGTGAATGAAAAATAACAGAGTATTAATTAACAAATAATTAAATTAGTCATCTTCACAAATTTACTCGAAATATGATTCTTCCTTGTTTGTTAAGGCTACTAACAGTTCTCTCACTGTTCTTTCTGGTCTATGTTAATAATCATTGACACTGTCGTATCACTATCTGAGGTAGTACAATCTAAAATTATAATAGTTAGATTCTAGCAAATATCTATGCTAAACCCTTAGCTCATGGGCCTTTCGAGCACACCGTACCCAAGCTGGGCTTGATTGACATACGTGTTCCAGCTTCCCTAGGAGGGTTTAATAGAGTGATTAGCTAACAAAAAGTGGTTGACATGGTTAGTGCGTGGTTCAATTTTGTTATTTAGCTAATTTCAATTGCTATACCACATATATGTAATTTCATCCTGCATGAATGACAAGTTCAATTTCTCTAAGCGTATCACACATTCATTAATTCTCTCTCTCTATATATATTTTTCCTTAATTATGCATATATCTATTTGTATTACAGTGATGACAGAAGTAGTAGATTTTGATATGGCTATTTTGTACAAGGCTATATCTGAGAACAACTGGTCTGCTGCGAAAGAATTCATTGATCACCATCCTAGGGCCTTGGACGAAGAGCTTGCAGCTTTAACAGGAGAAACACCTCTCCATGTGGCTGTAAAGTTTGGGCATGTGCGCATGGTAGAGGAGTTGGTGAGATTAGTCCCACCACAATACCTTAAAATACTTGATGCTCATGGCTATACTCCACTTGGAATTGCTGCATCACATAGGGGAATCATTCCAGTAGCGAAATGCTTGGTCGAGAAAAACAGCAGTGTACTTGCTATTCGCAATGGAGACCTTAAACTGATTCCTGTTACATTGGCTTTTCGTGTTGGCCTTAATGAAATGGGACGTTATCTCTATTCTGTCACTCCTTTGCAAGTCTTCAAACCAGAAAATGGCTCTCTGGGTCCTTCGTTTCTCAGAGGCTGTTTCATTACTGGAGATCTTGGTAATACAACTTACAACTAGTTCTGGATAATTATGTCAACAAATCATAATCTATGCTTCATGTTGATTCCTTTCTCTATGCTTGTTTATATTGTTATTTTGATATTCCACCTCATGCTAATGTGATTATGATATGTGAATAGATATTGCCTTGGATTTACTTCAACGATGTGAAGAGCTGATTTTTACGGCTGATTTTGGGTATTCAACAATTGAGAACATTGCATTCTATCTTTCTGATTCTCTCAACAAAAGTCAACTTTGGTTCTGGAAGCAATGGATTTATCGCTGTTAGTGCATATCACTACTTTTAACTGTCTTTTTTTTTTTTTAACCCATACGATTTTCTATATGTTTGCTCTTTTTAATTATATACTAGCCAAAGTTCGGAATTATGATGATGAGAGTAATGATAGTGAAGCTGAAGTTATTTTAACTATTACTTGTATAATTTTGTTTACATTGTGATATATTCTGTAAAGGAAAGGGCTTAACACTGAACTGAGAGAGAGAGAGAGAGAGAGAGAGAGAGAGAGAGAGAGAGAGAGAGAACTTTACATTTCATTGATGATAGCTGGCTTATATATCAGCTTTTTCAAAATAAAATCCAAGTCTAAAAACATATCTTAGACTGGTAGGACAATAGGAAAGGTAAACCCTGAAAAACAGAACAGCCATACCTACAAACATATCTTTTCAACTACAACAAAAGAAAGCTGCCATGATAGACCAAAAGTCTAGCACGGCTAACGAATATCAGTAAGAATATCTTTTCCTAAAGTATCTAGGCAAAGTCTCATTACATCAACATTCCTCCTTGAGACTTTGTCTTGAGACACTGAGCTTCATTCTAAGCTCCTGAAACCTGTCTTTAGGCAAAGTTTTAGTGAATATATCTGCAACTAGTTCTTCGGAACTGCAATGTACAGGACATATTTCTTGTTCCCTTTCAGCTTCTCTGAGAAAATAAAATTTGACCTTCATGTTTTTGGTCTTCCCATGCTGCACAGGATTTTTTTTTTCAATAGCAATTACTGATTTGCTATAACAAAATACTTGAGTAGCTTCAGCTTGCTCAGACCCAAATCTGTCAATATCTTTCTTAACCAAATTGCTTGGTTTGCTGCTGCAACTGCTGCTACATATTCAACTTCTGCTGATGATTGAGCCACATATCCTATGAGCTTGGAATCTGATGTACTCTTTCCATCATCTAATCTCCCAGCTTAATCACTATCCACAATTCCAATTAACTCGGATTCTGTAACAGATCTAAACCATATTCCCAAATATGATGTGCCTTTTAAATACCTCAGCACCCTTTTACCAACTACACAATCCACCTCACTTAGTTGTTGCATAAATCTTGATGATAAACTTGCTGTAAACATCCTATCAGGCCTTGTCTCGGTCAATTTAAGCAAGCTTACAACAAGACTCCTACACTCCTACACCTTGATGCATCAGCCTTGATATCTTCTCCTCTACATTCAGATAATTTTTTATTGACTACCAGAGGAGTATCCTTAGGCTTATAGCTTTGCATTTTAAATTTTCTCAAGAGATCTTGAACATAAGGTTGTTGAGAAACAAAGATTCCATGATCTGTCTAATGCAGCATTTCAAAACCAAGAAAGAATTTCATCTCTCCGAAGTCTGTCATCTCAAATGCCTTTTACATTTGTTACTTAAAAGCATCAATGCATTTTGTATCACTGCCGATTACCAGTAAATTATCAACATACAGGGATACAATTAACACATTCGCAGAAGATAGAGTTTTGGCATCAAGAGCAGCATCATTACAGCTCCTCCTGAAACCTCAACTGCAAAGAAACTTATCAGTTCTACAATACCAATCTCCAGGAGCATGGTTTAGGCCATAGAGGGCCTTGTGCAGCTTATACACCTTGTCATCATCTTCATTCTTCTTAAACCCATTAGGTTGTTCTATAAAAATCTCTTCTTTCAGGTATCCATTTAAGAAAGCAGATTTGACATCAAGGTGGTAGATTTTCCATCTGTTTTGAGGAGCTAAAGCAATGATGAGTTTGATTGTATCAAGTCTAGCGATCAGAGCTTATGTGTCTCCATAACCAGTTCTGGGATAATGTGCATGCCCTTTAATCACCAACTTTGCGTTGTGCTTGTATACAGAACCATCAGGATTGAATTTGGTTCTTCATGTCCACTTAACTCCAATAACTTGCTTGTGTAGTTGTGTTGGGGTCTATCTACCAACTCCCAAGTGCCTTTTTTCTCAATAATAGAGATTTCATCTCTCATAGCAGCATTCCAATCTTCAAACTTGGAAGCCTCACCAACATTTGAAGGATCAGTGATGGCCATTCTGCACCTTGCATAAACACCTGTCAAACTACTAGTTTTCAACATTTCTGAGTCTGTAGTGTTCTTAATGCAAGGTTCTGAATCTGAATTTAACACTTGAGTAGCATCTCTTTGATCAACAAGTCCACTTGAATAATTTGTTGAGGTTGGGGCACTCTCAATAGGTGAACTTTCCCAATTCCACATTACATTTTCTTCAGCTTTCACATCTCGACTAATTGATTTCTCAGTTTGCAAATCAAAGATTTTGCATCCCTTTGACTGACTGCTATAACCCAAGAATATTCCTTTCTTTGCCATTTTTGACAGTTTATATGCTTCTATATCTGATACAAGCATATAAGTTAATGATCCAAAGACCTTCATATGATTAGCTGAAGGTTTTGGACCACTTCAAGCTTCAATTAGGGTTTTTTCATCAATTGCATGAGTTGGCAGCCTATTTTGAAGATACACAGAAGTATGTGCTGCCTCAGCGCAAAATCTTTTTGGCAACTTCTTTTCATGCAGCATACATCTTGCCATTTCAAGTACAGTTCTGTTATCTCTCACATATTCCATTTTGTTGTGGAGAGTAAGGAACAGTGAGTTGATGTTGCACTCCAAGATCATCACAAAAAAGCTAGAGAATTCATTTGAAGTATATCCTTCCCCATTATTTGTTCTTAATGTCTTCAATTTGCATCCACTGAGTTTCCACCATAGACTTGAATTTTCTAAAAAAAAAAAAAAAAAAAGCTGGGACTTGCTGCTTAAGAAGTAAATCCAAGTCATTCCGGATAAATCATCAATAGACAGAATAAAATATTTATTTTGACTCTGGGAGTTTGCATAGGACCAGATATGTTTGAATGAACCATTTCAAGTTTTTCAACTGCTCTCCATTTTGATTAAGAAGGAAATGGGAGTCTATGGATTTTTCTCATTTGCCAACTTTCACACACATCATCATTCACACAAACTTTGGACATATCCCTTACAAGACCTTTATCTTGCATAAACTTCAAAGATTTGAAGTTAGCATGGCCATATCTATTGTGCCACAACCATGAATCATCAACAACACTCCTATAAGCAAGAGAAGGCTTTGAGAGTTGATAGGAAATCTTCTATCTACTGTTGGAACAACAGAAATTTCAACTCCAAATGAAACATATATGGCACAAGTTTTGTTTTTGAAGATCAAAGAGTATCATTTTCTCAACATTTGCCGAACACTCACTAGATGTCCATCTAATTTAGGAACCAACAGCACATCATGTATAAATTTAGTTCCTTTTAAGGGTTGGACAGGAATGGTACCTTTTCCAATAGATTCAATAATCTCACCATTGCCAAGCCCGATAGTAGTCTTCACGGTTGAGTCTAGCTTGCAGAAATGCCTTGGATTTGATGTCATATGATTTGTGCAACTGCTATCCAGCAACCTGGAAGCTTTATCTACTGATTTATCTGACACTATAGACATGAAGAGATGGCCTTCCCGTACCTTTTCTGTTGTGGTAGAATAATTCTGACTGAGAGGTTTAGGGAGAATTGAGAGGGGAGAGAGAAGAATAGAGGAGGTAGAGAAGAATTGAGGGAATTTAGAGACTGTAGGGATAAACTGAATAGTGCTTGGCCTTTTCTCATAAAACATAATGAATACAAAAGTCTAAAGGTATTTATAGCAATACGGATCCCCAACAGCTATATAACTAATTGACATCAATATTATAAAAATATAACAATACCCCCCCCCAAGGTAAAGAGATCCTTGACCTCAAGGATTAGTTACACAAGAAAATGAGGAAACTTTTGCTGAAATTGGTACAAAGGCGTCCAACATGCTTCCTCATCTGGCAGTTGCTTCCATTTAACTAAAATTTCAGTGATGATTCGACCTTTCTTGCAGCCCACTCTTTTCTGCAAAATTAATTCAGATTCTATTGTCGTTGGAAATTATGGCCAATCAAGTGGTGGGTGTCTTTGCTTCACCTTGGAATCAGGGTACAACTTCAATAAAGACACATGGAAGGTAGGATGTACTTTAGAGTCAGGTGGTAAATCAATAACTGTCTATAAGGTAGTTTGAGACAAACCCATTGTCCCACCACAAACTCTTGGTCAGATTTGTGAGCATCAGCCTTTTGCTTCATCATTGCAGCAGCTTGATGCAAATGATGCTTTAGAATCTTTATCATCTCTTTCCCATCTATGAAGGACCTGTCTAACACATCTAGAATAGAATTGTGAAGTAAACAAGGACAATGGAGAGGAGGAGTCTGACCATATAGAAGTTCAAAAGGAGTAGCCTTAGTTGCTGTACGAAAAGTAGTGTTGTACCACCATTCAGCCTGTGATAACCATTTACTCCATTCCTTGAGTTGGCTCCCAACACATGCACCTTAAGGATGATAGGCTGTAGAAAGATACTGTTGCATACCTAAAATTTTCAAAAATTCCTTCCAAAAACCGCTTACAAAAATTAGATCACTATCAGATATAATTTCAGTAAGGGCATCATGTAATGTATAAACACAATCCATGAAAATTTGGGCTAAAGAAGATGCTGAATAAGGATGTGTTAGGGGAATAAAATGTGCATACTTACTCATTCTATCTATCAATATCCAAATTGTGTCCTTACCATTGGATTTAGGAAGTCCTTCAATAAAATCCATAGTAATATTTTCCCAAATTCTTCTAGGTATTGGAAGAGGTTGTAACAACCCCGGTGATGCAATAGCTTCATATTTACAACGTGCACAGGTATCACATTGCTTGATAAAATCTGTAACATCATTAATAAGTTTTTTCCACCAGAATAATGCTTTAATCCTGATTTGGTATCGTATGTGGACAGCTTTCCTTTTCCTCCGGGGAAAGTAATAGCACTCGGCATACTAGAAAGCGTAAACCAAGCACAAAAGCTGACTCCCTAATATAGCTGGCAACTACCTAAAACCTAAAAGAACTTGATGGATTTGATCAATAGGCTTATAAAAGCATTCCATTCCAACTCAAACTGCTATGGTATGTGGCTTGAATTCCTGAATGCCCCCCTTGAGGACTAGAATGCAGCCATTCAAGAATTTCTTGTTTCAAAATAGGATCCTCTCCTACTACTAACTTCCCCTTCCTTCTCAATAAATCAGCATCCCAAAAAAAATGGCCCTAAATCCCATTACTTTCCCGAACCTTCTTTTGAATTTCCATGATTACAGCATCATTCTTCCAACTCCCCTTGACTTTATCAAGCATTTCAAGCGAAGAAGTGTCTAAAACAATATGCATTAATTGCTGTTTAGGAATTCTAGAAAGAGCAGCAGCTATAGAATTTTCGTGCCCCGTTTTATACTGAATTTCATAAGTAAATCCAGCTAATTTAACAATCCAAAACATCTGAAAGGATGTTTTTAGCTTTTGTTAATGAAGTAATGCCAGCACCACAACTATTAATTCCTTCTCATAAATTGAGAGTTTTTGATGTCTCTCAGCCAAACTCTTGCTAAAATAAGCCATCAGCTGTCCCTCTTGCATTAACACGGCTCCCAATCCTACTCCACAAGCATCTGCCTCAACTATAAATTGTTTGAAAAATTTGGAAGTGTGAGAACAGGTGCAGAAATCAAAACAACTTTGAGTTTATTAAATGCTTTAGTAGTTGCCTATGACCATTCAAACCCATTTTTCTTGAGAAGGGTTAAAGGCTTAGTTAAAATCCCATATCCTTTAATGAAGCGTCTGTAGTACCCTGTCAAACCCAAGAATGCTCTTAATTGCTTAACATTCTTTGGTTTAGGCCAATTAGCTACTGCTTGTAACTTCTTCGGATCAGTTCTAACTAAGCCATTTCCAATCAAATGTTCCAAGTACTCCACCTCTTTGGCAGTGAAAGAGCATTTACTTTTCTTGACAAAATAATGGTTTTCTCTTAAAATAGAGAAAACTTGCCTCAAATGCTGCACATGGTCATTAATATTAGCACTATAAACCAAAATATCTTCAAAGAATACCAGAACAAACCTCCTTAGAAACGATCTTAAAATGTTGTCCATAGCTCCTTGAAAGGTTATCGGGGCATTAGTTAAGTCAAAGGGCATAACTAACCATTCATAATGTTTGCTATGAGTTTTGAATGTTGTTTTATGTACATCTTCCGCATCATTTTGATTTGATGATACCCAGCTCGTAAATCCAGCTTTGTAAACCACCTTGTTGTGCTCAATTTCATCATATAAATCTTCCACTAAAGGAATAGGATACTGGTTTTTTATAGTCTTCTTATTCGGCTTCCTATTATCTATGCACATCCTCCATTTACCATCTTTCTTTTTAACCAAGACAATAGGAGCTGAAAAAGGGGAAGAGCTTTTTTGGACAACCCTTGTTTGAAGAAGATCCCCAGCTAATTTCTCAATTACATCCTTCTGTGCAGTGGGATATCTGTAAGGCTTCAAATTAATTGGATTGGTGCCTTTCTGTAGAATAATTGGATGGTTATGGCCTTCCTTAAAAGGTGATAATCCCTTAGGCTCCTCAGAAAGGTCAAAAAAATTTGTCAAAGTGGTTGCAATTTCTGTTGAAATTTCCTTAGGAGGTTGAAGTGAAAAATATTGCAAAGTTGTTGGATACTCTATAACAGGTTGTATTAAATAAACCTGACTATCCCGAGTGTCTCTCCTCCCTAAATACTTTGGCTGGACTACCTTTTAACTGATTAGGAATGTTAGCTTGGAATTTACATAGCTTTCCTTCATACTAGAAAAACATAGTGAGGGTCTCATAGTTCCAAAAAGCATTTTTTATGCTTTGCAACCAATGTAACCCTAAAACCATGTCATATGAATGCAGTTCCAGAATTCTGAAGTCAAAGATAAAATCCAAGCTCTGCATGTGCCATTTGAAACCCTTCCACATTCCATGTACTTTTAATTTTTGACCACCAGCAACCTCAATCCATGACTATGAGTATTACTAGGCTGCCACCCTAACTTTCTTGCTAACTCCAGATCTAAAAAAATCATGTGTGCTTCCACTATCAATGAGAATTTGGAGCTGTTTTCTACCATAGTAACCCACAACCCTCATTGATGAAGTGCCTTCAATTCCTTCTATTGCATATAACGAAATTAAGGGTGACTCCTCTTCTGGAGTATCATTATTTTCTAAGTCCTCAGTTGACTTTTCTTCATCTATGTTTTCTTGAATTTTGATGAAGTGGAGCTGCATCTTTTGTCTTTGGGGGCATTTATGGTCTCTAGAAAATTTTCCATGACAATAGAAGCACAAATTCTTGCTTCTATGTTCAGCTTCTTCCTCCGTAGTCAAAGATTTAAAGGTGTTACTGCCACTTTTTGATAAAGAACTATTATTTTTAGGAAGAGAAGAGGGTTTCCCTTTTGCTGGGCCCCACTACTTAGAAGGGTATTTTTATAAGAAGGCCAAGCGGTCTGGTTCAACAGTGACGAAGTATTCCTAGAAGTAGACGCGTGTGTTGGAGTCTTGCCACCAATCTTTTTTTCTGCCATGCGTTGAATCGAGATTTCTTGCATGCAAGCTAGCGATCAAGCCTCCTAAAGAGTCCTAGGTTTAAAAAGACGTATGGGTCCTCTGTATTCCTCCATCAATCCTTCCAAGTAAGCATCAAGGGGATAATCCTGGAAAAGGTGGAGCTTGCAAGCGATGGAGTCAAACTCATCATTGTAGTCCGCCAATGACCCCTTTTGGCAAAGTGGCATCAAGTCGCCTATGAGTCTCTCATGTGCAGGCCTAAATTTTTCTCGAAGCCACTCGACGTACTGTTCCCAGGTGGGTTCGAAACCACCCCATGTTTTCTCTATCGCGGTGTGCCAAGACCATGCCTTCTCGTCCAGGTATATACTCGCCGTTCGCACCTTCTCATCTTCTGGTGTATTGTTTAGTTCGAAAAACGCTCACAACGCATAAGCCACCCCATGACGTCAGACCATGAAAACTTAGGAAACTCCATTTTTGTAAATTAGGTCTTGCATCGGTGCTCATCTCTGGTACATATATCTTTGTTCTCGAGCTCGATGACCCTCTATCTTAAGATCACGTCGTCCTCTTATGTCATGAGTGGGAGGACCTTCTTCTCTTTCTCACATGAGTAACTATAACTGATTAGAGATGCCTTCAACCATCTCTATTAAAGTGTCAACCTTTTCAAATCTTTCTTCCAATCTTGTAACACAATCATCCATCTCTTGTTTTTTCTGGTTTCTGGTTTGCACCATAAACTATCAGGGTAAGGGGGAAGAGATCAAGAAGAGCCAATGGTCAAGGATTGGCTAGCTCTGATACCACTATTGTGGTAGAATAATTCTAACTGAGGGGTTTAGGGAGAATTGAGAGGGTAGAGAGAAGAACAGAAGAGGTAAAGAAGAATTGAAGGAATTTAGAGATAGTAGAGATAAGCTGAATAATGCTCAGCCTTTTCTCATAAAACATAATGAATACAAAAGTCTAAAGGTATTTATAGCAATACAGATTCCCAACAGCTATATAACTAATTGACATCAACGTTATAAAAAGCTAAAGGAGTTATTTGCGACCGTAAGGTGCCTAATAAACTTAAAGGAAAGTTTTATCGCACTGCTATCAGACCGGCAATGTTATATAGTAGTGAATGCTGGGCTCTAACAGGACAGCAAGAGTATAAAGTTGGAGTAGCAGAGATGAGAATGTTACGATGGATGTGCGGACATACACGTAAAGATAAAATTCGAAATGAGCACGTACGCGAAAAAGTGAGGGTAGCACCTATTGAGGAAAAAATGGTAGAAAATCGGTTGAGATGGTTTGGGCATGTACAAAGAAGATCAAGGGAGGCACCAGTGAGAAGAGTGGAACATATAACTTTGAGTCCGATTAAGAGGGGTAGAGGAAGGCCTAAGAGAACACTCTTGAAAGTTGTTGAACGCGATCTCTTAATTAATAATATTCCTAAAAGCTTGATAAATGATAGAGCACAATGACGTCTTGCAATCCATGAAGCCGACCCCACCTAGTGGGATAAAGGCTTGTTGTTGTTGTTGTTGTTATAAGAATACAACATTTTTGTCCACAACATTGGCTAGTTGCCTTTGTTGATGCTGTGGTCAATGTTGTTGATTCTTTTGCCTTTTGAATCTGCAAAATCTATCAATATGCCGCCCATGTTTCTTGCAAATCCTTCACTGAGCCTTTTTCCAACATTTATCTTCATGGTGATTTGTTATTAAAGCGACTGCAAGATGGATTTTCCTTTCTCAAGCTCTTTGCTTTCTCCATTCTCTTGCTTTCCTGGAAAGTTTCTATTCCCAGCTGCCTGAGCTATATGGTTTGAAGTTATGCCTTGCTTGAAAAGCTCCTTCAGTTCGACCCACAGAACTCATTGTGGCTCTCTGCTCCTGAACTTGCAGCTTACTTATCATTTAGTCTACAATCAGTGCTTTTAAATCACAAGAAAGCTGCCATGACAGACCAAAAGTCTAGCAAAGCTAAAACAAAAAATCAGCAGAATATCTTTGCCTAAAGTATCTAGACAAAGTCTCATTACATCAACGTATTCATCAATATTTGGTTGAGCATGCTAGTTTCAAAATAATTATATCCATCTCACCTTTTATCTCTAGCATGAAAGTCCTCTACTTACACTAGCCAAACGCCAGCATTAATAAGCAATTCACTCCAGTATTATTAGCCAAGATTCCTCTCAACTATTTTTCATTTTTATGTCCTCCGCCGTCTGCTATTCTATCTAAGCCAAACGCAAACAAGCCTTGATGCATATTTCATGAAATCATAGCATGTAAACTTATTTGCATCTGTCATAGTGTATGTTTTAATTAAGTAGGATGAAATAAGCAAAATAATCTTCGAAAAATTAAATAGCTTCACACATTACTTGTCCTTTTATTTATTAATTTTATCACTTTTACTATTTGAAGAAGCTCACGTTTCTCCATTTCTTTGATCAATATGTGGGTGGAAGATATCAAAATACCATCAACCACGGCCACTAATCATTTCTGTGTAGACATGCAACAAGAAGGCGAGATGAGTGACAGAGCCAAAGGTGCAATAATATAATACTCTCTAACAGTTGATTGGAAGACGAAATCAAATAATATTACAAATCTAATAGAACACACACGTATATATATTCAAAGATGTGAAGAAAACTATTTTATTTATCATACATGAAAATCAGTTATGTCAAAATGTAAAATTTGAAAATAAAAATCAATTTGGGCATAGTGTTGAACCTAACTGTGATGGAATGCAAGAAAAAGATAGACCTGCGTATGCATATACATGTGTGTGTAATCCTTTTGAATGATTGGGCTGACAAGATTCCATCTCAATAGGACTAACTCTACTACGCTGGCTCATGTCCCTCACTTGTAATTTGTCTGGTATGTATGCCAAAAAATTCACCAAAATTTAAATTAGTAACTTGAGATTTTAGTTCTCATGATTAAACTTGACTAACATTAACTTATATTTGAGTTACCAATTGTCCAGGAATGAGGGAAATACATAAGCTGAAGTTGCAACATGCACAAGCAACTGAAATTCTAAACCTAGCCTGTAAGAATCTAACATCTTTGAATCAGGATAAAAAGCAAAAGATTGCAACAGCACTGTTGACGGCGGCTAAATTAGGAAATGTTGAGTTTTTGTTTAAGGTATCAACGGCAACCCAGGATTAACTTCAATGGTTACCTTTTTTCAACAAAAGGGCATGCTTTCTTCAATGCTGTTGAATATCGTCAAGCTGAGATTTTCAACCTCTTCCGTGGGTTTCACTTTAGGAATGTGGTCGCAGCAATGTTAACTGAAAAGAACAATAACTTGCTGCATATGGCAGCCATGTTGGCTCCTGCTTCCCAACTTAATCGCATTTCTGGTGCTGCTTTGCAAATGCAAAGGGAATTGCAGTGGTTCAAGGTTAGAAGTTAATCAAATTAAATGCTTTTCTTTGTGTGAGAGATGTAATTCAACTGGAAATGAGGGAATGATTGCATTAGCCCAGATGTAACAAATAGTTTAAGATACAATTTTTCATCAGCACTTTTATTGTTTTTCTCTTTTTGAAATATAGGCGGTAGAGTGTTTGGTGAATCCCGGAATTGAGCTTCGTCTAAATAAAGAAGGGCTGACTCCTCTGGACTATTTCAAAAAAAACCACAAAGAACTGAGGAATGAAGGAGAGAAATGGATGAAAGATACCGCATCTTCTTGCTCAGTTGTTGGTGCTCTTATCGTTACCATTATGTTTGCCGCAGCTTATACTGTTCCAGGAGGAAATGATCAAACTTCTGGGTACCCAATATTTCTGAAGGAGAAGTTATTCAAGGTTTTTTTAATTTCAGATGCATTGTCATTGTTTGCTTCTACTACTTCTATGCTTACATTTCTAGGAATCCTTACGTCACGTTATGCGGAAGAAGATTTCCTCTACTCCTTACCTACAAAACTGATCATAGGCCTTTCTTCACTTTTTCTCTCCATTGCAACTATGCTGATAGCCTTTTCGGCAACAATAATCGTCATGTTGGAACATGACTCATCACGTTTATGGGCTTTTCTTCCTGTTATTGTACTTGCTAGTGTTCCAATAACAGTTTTTGTGTTACTACAATTTCCCCTTCTTGTTGAAATAATTTCTTCTACTTATGGTTCAGGCATCTTCAAGAAGAGGGTGGTGAGGTGGCCATGAAATGTGTGTATAGTTCACATCTTATTATTATTATATGTATTTACCCCTTGAATCTTAATCGTGTAAAGCAGCTGGATTTTTTTCCAGCCTAATTAATTAAGAGCATATAACTTTGTGATGTGTTGATCATCTGCCTTTGCGCATTCAGAACATAAATGTGTTGATGTGTTGTGTTGTGCCAAATTAATTAAAGTGCATGTGTGTGTTTTAATTTGTTTCATCCCAAGTCTTCATTTTCTTAGATTATTTTATTTTCATAAATAAATTTAATCATGCTAGGAACGAATACATTTACAGCGCAAAATAGAATTTATGATTTTTATTTAATAAATAGTATTTATCTTGTACATAAAATAGGGACGGCAATGGATTGGGTGGGTCCCCGCCGTCTTTATCATTTTCTTTTTCATTTTATATTTATTTTTATCTTACAATTGTGGGAGTTTTATTTTATTGGTATAAGGGATTATGACCGTTTAAGATGAGAATTTGCATTCGAATCGATATAAATACATAAAACACATTTTAAAAAAATTACCACTTGATAATAATACTTGAATATAATCTAATCAAATAGTCATACACACACAAACTTTATTTTATACTGGTAAAAGAAACTCAACTTTTTCTTACTTAAAATTAAAGGTTTGAACTTTGAACCAGGGGAATGGGATAAAAAAGTTTACGGGTGCTCTATGCTCACTTTGTCCCACACCAAAAATGTGTTTTATGAATAAAATATCATTTGAATTAATTTGTTTACAATAATACAGTGGCGAATGTAAGAAGAGCATCTAGGAACCCATACTTAAAAGCATTCTTTATAAAACATGGAGTTTTTATTTGTAAAAAAAATGTTGAAATCAATTCAACCCCCTACTTTTAGATAAATTTTCAGTTTTGGCCCCCCACATGGTGACTTCTAGATTGGTCATTGTACATTATAAATATGAAATTTAGAAAATCATACGCCGCTCAATACTTTAAGAGAAAAAAATTGAATAATAAGTTAGAATATTATCATGAATACATCACGAAGGTAGATGAAGTAAAATCAAGTAAAGAAGAAACCCAGATGAGAGGGTGACATTAAGCTTCAAGTGGGAACCAAATCCTGAGAGGTAGATGCCTAGATGGCAGACGGGCTTGCAATTAATTAGTGATTGTCTACCAATATCACAATTGAGTGGTTCTAATTCTATTTATTTATCATGTGGTTTATTTCTTATTCATTTGGGTTGGCGTATTTAATAATAATCGGAGTGATTAAGAAGTGGAACCATAAATAAAAACGGCTTTCGAACTGGTTAGAATAACATAAGCAAAATGCCAGTCTGCGATCACGTTATGAGGGAGGGAGAAACATACGATGGGCCTTCAAGAAATTTGGAACCCGAGGAAGCCTGCTTTGAATAGAAGACATGTGTCCTGTAAAGGTTCGAATCTCGAGAGGCCACGTGGCATCAATGGTTGACAGGCTCAACGAACACGGACGATGGATAAGCTGAACATGACATCTTGTGATTGTTAGGCTGGAGATTAAAACACAGGATTTCACCAAGTTTTACTTTCGGCATTAAAAAATAACCGTTGCCAGAACTTTCGGCTTAAAAAGAGAGACCGATGACGGGACAGCTGGCAACAAATGAAGACGTGACTAATATAATTTTGGTTCGATTTTTACATATTTATCAGCTCTTTTTGTCATCTGTGTTATTCCAGGAAGCAGGCTGTGTGTCTGATGTTGAAACAGCAACACAACGAGCTGCTGCTTTGTTTGACCAAGAAAATACGTTACCTTCTCCTCCTTTAGCCTTAATAGATAGAATTAGTCATTTTTAATTTGTTTTTCTCAATGGAAGCGGCACATTAATTTATAGTTCTTTTAATTCTCCCCAACAAATAACTAGCAAGTGGCGATGAAATTTATGTTTTTGTTCCCTCGTGAAACAAGATCTTTTTTTTTTTTGGGGACTTTGATCAAGTCTAACACTGCCACGCATTAAAAAAGACTCAAAAAAGTGATAAGGTGATTGCAAATTGACTCACGTTAAAATAAATTGACTTATAATTCGGGGAATCAAGGTTGAAATCGAGAGAGATATGTCTATATCTAGTACCCAACTCTACTTCAAATAGGATGGTCTCTGATCAGAGTGTGAGCAATCATAGAAACTCTACTCTTTTCATGGTGGAACGATTCCGTAATTGTTTTTTTTTTTTTTTTGCATGCATGGTTTCTGATGTCCTTGTTCCCGTATGTAACGTTGGTTAAAAAAAATTAAAATGGGCTCTTGATGTGTCTAGAACGATTCAGCATACACAGCACATGGCCGATTTTAAAAGAAAGAAAGAAAGAGTAATTAGAAATTGTGAGCCCAAGATGCGTACAGGTCCATTTTAGAACTTCTGTAGTCCAACCTCCCATAGTCCCATGTATGAATTTTGCTATAATCACATCATTAATTCTTATATAAAATAGTAGATTTATAATTTTATTATAATAAATTGATAACTTCATTATACTAAATATTTTTACAACTACAATTCAAAAATTCACAACTTGTAATATTTCTATGGTCGTTAGCACTTAGCACTACAACTCTAGTGGTTGACTGCTGGCTAGCCCAATGCCAATGGTGGGATTCCAACGGCCGATCGGCAGGGGATATGATATCAGCATTGGTGACCATGATGCAGATGAGATTTTTTAAAATAAATGAAGAGTATTTAAGTAATTAAAAAAACTTAATTTCAATTTAATTCCTTATTCATGAAATTTCATAATTATGTCATCCTATGAGTTATAAATATTAGGCTATACATAATTGTCCTTAAATTAAAGTCTCTCATTGATAGTTGATACCATCAATATATATATATACACACACACATTAGGTAAGGGGGACATTGATGCACAAAGAGAAACTTCTTATTCAATATAAAATACATATAGTAATAATAAGATGTCAATTATATTACACACACAATTCATGGCCACTTCTTCACTTTCGTTATTACAAGATAAGTTTACAGGAGTGTTTTTTTTTTTTTACCTTAGGGAGCATTTCAAAAGCGCGTCCATATTGAGCACTCCGAAATTTATAGGAGCGCTTAAAAAAAGTGCTCCTGTATGTACATTATACAGGAGCGCTTTACAAAAAGTGCTCCCGTAAGGGAGAACCAGTATATAAGGGCAAAAATCACACACTGGAGCCCTCTTTAAAAGAGCGATCCTGTATGCTCGAACCTATACCGAAGCGCTCTATTAAAGAGCGCTCCTGTATGATCTATATAGGAGCGCTCTCTATAAGAGCGCTCCCGTATGCCCGAACCTATACCGGAGTGCTATATTAAAGAGCGCTCCCGTATGATCTATATAGGAGCGCTCCCGTATGATCTATATATAAGAGCGCTCCCATATATGGTACTTTATAGGAGCGCTCTTCAAATGAGCGCTCCTGTATATTACTTTTATTTTTTTTTAAATTAAATTTTTTAAAATTTCTCCTTTTACATCTCTTTAACAATAACAAATCATAATGTCAAAAACTAATTTAAAAATAATATCAACATAAAAATTTATATACAAGAAAAGAATTTGAAACTGATACAACAATTTCAATTTTCTAACTAACCTAGTTTAATTTCTAACAAGCCTTATAAATGAAACTATTGTTATTTTTCTAATATTGAAATCTAACTTCCAATCACAAACAGCCAATAATATATTCTGACCATTCTTCAACTAAATCTTCCATTTGCTTCATAGTAAAATGCGAATATCTTGCTCTAACAAAATACTACACAAAATATAAAAGCAATATATAAGTAATTAACATTATATTAACTTAATTTTAAAGCTTTTGACTTACATTTTCAGGAATGATCAACTCTTGTTGTGTAATTACTTTTCTTATAAACTTCATAACATAGTATCCATATTTCCAACTTTGTAATTATATAGGTACCTATAAAATAATAAAAGATGTCATTATTAAAATATGGTAGAAATAAATTCTAACTTAATTTAAAATATTTCAGCGATGGACAAGCGCTCCGGAAGAAGGCGCTCTTCCGAAGAGCTCAACCACGAGCGCTCCGGAAGATCTGTTAAGAAGGCACTCTTCTGGACCAGATCTTCCAGAGCGCTCGTCCAAGAGACTCCGAAAGGTCCGGAAGAGTGCCTTCTTCCGGATAGCTTAACTACGAGCACTCCCAAAGGTCTTTTTAAATTTTTAATATTTTATTTATATTAATTAAGAGTATTATCTTATTGAGAAGCCCTGACATACAAGAGAGCTTATTTAGAAAAGCGCTCCAGTAAATTCTGCATTTACATTTTAGAGTACTTTTTAAAGAAGCGCTTCTAAATACCCGCTCCTAAAGATATATTCTGTAGTAGTGCTTTCTCCTAAAGATGCCTGGACAATAAGTAGAAGAAATTATTTCAAGCAAAAGAGGAAACTGTAAAAATACAAAGAGGGTTACTGGAACACTAGCAAACATAATGACAAGAAGATAAGCCCATGAATGTGATGTGGTATGTTGCAGCATGATGATTATTGTTGTGGAAAAGGCGACTAACATAGCTACAATGGGTAGAAAAAGTGTAGAAAGGCCTATGTTCAGTTTTCCGGGTAAGGAATAAAGGAAGTCTTCCTCAGCATAGCGTGACGTAAGGATTCCTAAAAATGTCAGCACAGAAGTAGTAGAAGCAAACAAGGACACTGCATCGGAGAATAAGAAAACTATAAATAAATTTTTGTTCAAAAATACTGGGTACCCTGAAGTTCCATCATTTCCTCCTGGAACAGTGAAAGCAGTAGCAAACATGATGGTGATGATTAGAGCACCAACAACTGAGCATGAAGTTGCTGTTTGTTTCATCCATTCCTCTCCTTCCTTCTTGAGTCCTTTGTGGTTTTCTTTGAAATAGTCCAGAGGATTCAACCTTTCTTGGTTTAGTTGAAGAACATGTCTAGGTTCCACCACTTTCTCTACCGTCTATATTTAATTAAAGAAGTAAGGATCTAATAGAAAAGTTGTGATCAATTATATCTCAAAAGATTTGTTATATCTTACCTTGAACCACTGGAATTCCCGTTGCATCTGCAAAGCGGCACCGGAGATGCGGTTAAGTTGGGAAGCAGGAGCCAACATGGCTGCCATGTGCAGCAAGTTATTGCCGAAGGGGCCACTTGGCATTGTTGCTACCACATGGTTCCTAAAGCGAAATCCAAGGAGGAAGTTGAAAACTTCAGCTTGACGATATTTCACTGCATTGAAGAAAATATGCCCATGTTGTTGAGCTGAAATCATCTTCGACACTAATTCTGGTTTCTTTTTTAATACTTCGCACAAGAACTCTACATTCCCCGATTCAGTTGCTGCCAACAGTGCTTTTGTAATCATACCCTCTTTATCTTTGTTCAGACAATTTAGATTCTTAGAAACTAGCTTTAGAATTTCATCCGTCCGTCTATGTGCAACCTTCATCTTACGTATTCCCTTCATTCCTGGACAATTGGTAACTCCAGCTAAAATCATCAAGACTGAAATCTTGAAAGTATATCCAATTTAACTTTTAGGAAACTTTCAGCATACCTGATAACTTATATGTGTACGAGATGAGACTGTGTAGTAGATGCATCCCTATTGAGATGGAATTTTGTTAGCTTAATCATCCGAGCAAGGATCACATACACATGCATACAGAGGATATGAATGCATGCATGTCTCCATAGGTTCGCCTGTTTTTTTTTTTTTTTTAATTTTAACAAGGGTCACACACAGACACGTGTATATTGTATGTATATAGTGGTTTATCTTTTTCTTGTGTCGTACGTGGTTAATTTCACTTGTATGCAAACATTTAACATATATACATAAATTATGGATAGGACTTCTAATTATGCCCAAATTGAGCTCATACGGTTTTCAATTTCACATTTTATTTTCACATACCTGATTTTCATATGCCATAAATAAAATAAAGGACTATGCAACATCTTTTAATCCATATGTTCTAGTATTTGATTCTTAGTATTATCTGATTCCTTCTTCTTGTAAACTGATAGAGAATATTGTACCTTTAACATTGTTATTCATCTCGCCTTCCTGTTCATCAATGTCTACGCAGATATGCTCAGTGGCTGTGGTTGATGGTATTTTGATACCTTCCACCCAGAAAGTATCAAAGAAATGGAGAAGTATGATGAGCTTCTTCAAATAATAAAATAACTAAAAGAACAAGTAATTTGAGTGAAGCTATTCAATTTTTCTGAGATTGTTTCAACTATTTCATGTCACTTGCAAGCGCATGCACAAGCAAATTAGTTTCCAACATACTATGATTTCGTGAAATATAACAAGACCTCTTGGGCATTTGGGTTAGCTAGAATATTGTATATATAGTGAGCTTAAAATAAAAAATTGGAGGATTTGTTGAGCAATCTTAGCTGATAATTAATATTGGACCTGCTCCCATATATGCTAAAAAGCGAGATATTTCCTATTCTGCAGGTTTTTATTCCAATATTTTGAACCAGGAGGGAAACCACTCAATTCTCATGAGTGCCACATAACTAGGGCCCAAACTAAAATGTAGTTACGTTAACGTTGCCTATAAGCTAATGAGATATGTTTATTCCACTGACTTGGGAGAAGACAACATCAAAACAGGCTTCGAGTTCTATTATTATTATTATTGTCGTTGTTGTTGTTAGGAAGGCTGCATGTTTGTTATATCTTCGCTCTTCTATTGGTTTAAATTGGTAACTATATATTACCGTAACCAATGCAAATATATGCACATGCACATACATACATGTATAATGCTTAATTATTGCCACTGAACTGATCAACACAACAAAATTTTACAGCTATAATGACTACTATTATGCTGAGAAATAGCTTAAAACAATAATGATTTATGACAACATTAACCGTAAATATATGTAGAGTGTTGTATACAGAGCTTTGAGTTGGCTGAGTGAAAGTGATTCAGAAGATTGATTTTGGACAATTTTTCAAACAATCATTTGCACGCAGAACAAAGATAAATTAATGCATTGAGTGAAAAATTATCGAAGAATATGCTTTTAAGTTGACTACTGTACTTAGTGGACTTCCATTTGTGTTAGAGAGAAAAGGTGATGACATGGATATAATTATTTTAGAATGAGTATACTCAACCAGATATAATAAACAGAACACGAGGAAAATGAAATTATACCAGTGACAGTTAAAATAACTTCAGCTTCGCCATCTTTACTTTCATCATCATAATTATATTCAGCATTTTGACTAGTACATAACTAAATTAGCAAACAATATATAGAAAATATTGGGATAAACAGAATGTTGAACGGATAAGTACTAACAGAGATAAACACATCGCTTCAAGAACCCAATTTGACTTTTGTTTGGAGAATTAGAAAGATAGTATGCAATCTGCTGAATTGTTGACCGGTTCTTCACGTCAGCAGCAAAAAGTAGCTCCGGCATCGTTGAAGCAAATGCAAGGCAATATCTATTTATATATCATAATCATATAGAATGTCATAATCAAAAACGTGAACATATACATTAGAGAAAAAAATGAAAATGAGACATATATTATGACTTGATGAAATTATATAGAAGTAATTTTAAGAAATGTTACCAAGATTTTCAGTGACAAAACAGACTTTGAGAAACGAAGCACCCCTTATGCCTCTTTCTCCTTTGAAGAATTCCAAAGGAGTCTTCGAATAGAGATAACGCCCCATTTTATTGAAGCCACAATGAAAACCCAATGTAACAGGAAATATCCATTTCTGGTATTTATTTGAAGTTTCAAGTACATTTTTATTTTCCCTGACCAAGCGTTCTGCAATTGAAACGAGTCCGCTATGTGATGCAGCAATGGCAAGTGGAGTATATCCAGAAGAATCGTGTGTTACAAGATCATTTGGTTCGACTAATTCCATCAATTCCTCTATTATGCGCAAATGACCAAACTTTGCAGCCACGTGAAGAGGTGTTTCGCCTCTCGCAGAAAATTTTACCTTCCAATCACTAGGATGGTGATCAATGAATGCTTTTACAGCAGACCAGTTGTCCTCAGATATAGCCTTATAACAACCATCCACTTCAGTACAATCTTCTACCTCTGTCATCACGTAATCACCAATTCTTGACACACATACGCGCATAGATCATAGGAATAATTAAGAGAAAAGGTATGGAGAAATCAACCGAGAATGATTAATGAATGTGTCAGCATAGAGAAAATTGAATTGTGAACTTTTAACAATTTTATTATGGCACCTGTCTCTTCAGCATCACTTTGCGCTTCTTCTTGTTTTTCCGGTGGAGACGAGGTAGTAGTCTCATTAAATTCTGAACTTTGTTGTTTTCCCTCAGAAGGACCTTTGCCGCTAACTAGCTCACGACCTTTCCCTTGACATATAAGAAATGTACAGTTCAACATATGACATAAAATAGCATGAAGGTATGGCTTATAGCGAGTGTATCGTAAGAAAATTAAACCATGCGCTAGCTAATTCTCTCCATTTTTTATCAGCTAATTTCCCTATCAAACCCTCTTAGGGAATCTGGAACATGTTTGTGTGTCAATCACTTCTTGCCATTTGCTAGTGGTCTCAGGTAACATAAAGTAGTGGCAAATCGATGACTTTTTAAATGGTAGACAATTTTTCTGTCTTCAGTCCTACTCTCTATATGGAAGACGCTGGATTGGCTACTGACAGATGCAGCTAAAGAAAGTGGGTGGTTTTAGTTTTCTTTAAGTTAATAACGTTAGCTTAGTTGAAACTGAACCAAATGATGGAGATATATATACTGTAAAATACAACAAAAGTAATAATAAAAACTTACATTCATTTTCTTCATTATTTTCTCTCTCTTTTCTGCATTCAGCTTGCTTTTGTTGCAGCTACTACCTTAAGAGTTATAATTGTGATTCTCACAGTACCATATGACAAGCCGGGGGTGAGGGACACACGAAGATCTTCAAATCAATACAACATCCACTAATTTCACAGGATGTTGAAGAAGCTAGCTAGAGCTGATACTATGCCGGCTACTTGTTGGATTTCTAGGAAATCAAGTCTTGATCAAGGAAAATGTAGCCTAAATAGCACCTCTAAAGTTCTTCAAGAAATTATAATCTTGACATGATTAACTAATGACAAGGGCTTATCCGCAGAAGTTTAAGGATTAAGAAGGAGCTCACCACAGGGGACTGACCTTTAAATTTGGAAGGAGGAGCCTGTGGATTGTATGCACGACTGAGACTATTCCATGCATCCTTGGCTTTTGAGGTATATCGTATATAAGAGTGATTGTTAGGCTCACAAGAGATGCGAATGACGTGCAATGCTGCAGCATTCTTTCTCTGCAGCATTCTTTCTCTTCCGCACTCTTTAGTCTGGTTGGTTTTTCACTACCACTCGTCTCTCCCCAAAGATCTAGAGATATTAGATAGTTCTCTACCCATTTAAACCAATCTTTATGGGACGACTCTGTGAGTGGTTCTGCAACTATGTCGTTGAAATTGCGGTTCGCTGCAGACATAACTCAACCTGAAACTGTTGTTGGAACTTGGAGATGGTGATGCACTCTACGTATTACGCTCCTGTGACCATGAGTTCAGTTTGAAAATTGAAATTGTAGCCAGCAGTTAATTGACAATATTTCGTTGAAAGGAACCAAGATTATAGACATCACTTACCAGTTGAACTTGGCTATGTAACTTCCCTTCTATGACTGAAACTCTTGAACGGTGTGTCAATAGCTTCTCTTCTTTAGAATTGACATATTAAAAACAAGAGCTCGAACTGGGCCCCGCATGATGAGCGAGGGAGGAAGACATGGTGCGGCTCCAAAAACTGGAACCAAAGGGAGCCTGCTTGGTTCGGAAGACACGTGTCCTGCAAATGTTTCAAAAGGTCACGTGGCATAAATGGGTGACCAAGCCAACTTGATAGCACCTTTCGGTATCAAAAGTGGGGATATTTCTGTGGGTATCAGATTTTTCACTCTCCATCATTGAAACTTTGGAAGACCAGTTGATAATTGCGATTGTTTAAAAGGGGAAGTCCAAACATTACTCCTTTCCATCATTATTATAAGATATTCTTTTAAATATCAAAGCATAAATTGACTACCAAGACATAAATAGAAATGAAAGAAAATGAAAAAAGAGAAACTAGACAGAAGAAGAAAGTGAAGAAGATATAATTTGAAAAAACAACAATCAAGGATCTCTATATAAAATTCATATCAGTTAATGAACTCAAATAAATTGTTTTTAATTTATAATTAATTATTATTAAAATCCAAATAGATATTTATTAATAAAAGATTAACTTAAATCAACAAGTATCTATTTGAGTTTTGACAATAACTAATCATTATTTGATATAAATTTCATACAGAGGATTATTATTTTCTCATGTAATTTTCTCTCATTGGCTAATCAAGAAAAAACAAGAAGGAGAGAAAAATTATTAATTTCATAGGGACAATAATAACTTTATATTATTGTAGAAAATATTACCTCTAAATCACAACATAAGTTTTTTTTCTAAAAACTTTGCTTGGTCCAACATATAGGATATCAGGTTAATGTTATATATTTTTCTCCCAGTAAACCCTTACTTTATTAAGTAATTAATGAGGGTGTTTTAAATAATCAAATGTTATATTTATTAAACTCAAAAATACAATTGAAAGATGTAAAAAATTTTAACAAAATCAAAATTTTAACTAACTTTTTCTATAAATCTAAATTAATTAACAATGACTTATATTATAATTTAGATATAATGAAACTTAAAATTTTAATGTATTATTTATATAATTTTCATTAGATATTACTAACGGAACAAAATATTTTTTGGACAAAAACTAATAGAATAAATATATATTTATTTCAAATTATTTTACCTACTTTTGAATTTTAGTTATAAAATTATTAAACATACAATAATCTAAAAATTTTGAACTGCAACATGTATAAGGATGAAAATATAGGGAGGTAGGGAGAGGAAAATGAAAAACATTTATGGGTAAATTTGGGAATAGAGTTTTTTCTCTAAAATCTCCTGTATTCAGAAAGAAAAGTTAAAAAAGAAAAACATGTGGGTCTAACATGATTTAAATTTGATGAGTAGCTTAATTAAGCAGATTCACTCAATGAGTGTCTCATATGGTATGATAAGAATGATTTGATTTAATTAAACAGCTATAAAATATTTTGTTATATAATATTTAAAAAATATCAAATCTCATTTTTTGAGGGGATAAATAAGTAAGAAGTGTTCTGATCATAAAAATTATTTTGAATCTTTGAAGACAAATATATCTTGATAATTTTTAAGTATATATTGATAAAATTATATAGCTGTAATTAAGACGCTCATTAAACAATTGTACTTATGTTACACACAAAATCCAAATCCATTTTCTTTTTCTTACTTTTCTCTTCCACTTACTTTTCTATGTCACCAAACATAGCATTTGAGACTTTTAAGATATGATTAATAAAATTTTATAAAGCCATCTTCAATTGGGAGGTAATTAATTATAAGATTTTCTAATTTGTACATCTATTAAATAAAAATAAACATAAAACAATATGTAATTTTAAATACATTGTTAACCAACTTATGGAGATGTAAATTACCTAGTTAAAAGTAGCTTATGATTTTAAATAGAGGAATCTCCTTACCTTTATAGGAAGGTAGGGTTGTCAAAGGAAATTTTTTCAATGGTAATCAAATTGAGTGACAATCAACCATATAAAAGTCAAGCTTGTTTTCTTTTTTTTTTTTCGGCTTTGATATATATATATATATATATTGTCACCTCTTGCTGAATGACACAAAATATATCTATAAACACACATATTTTAATCCTTAATTTAATAAGATTTTCTTTTTTTTTAGAATTGTAGTTAGTTATATTTGTATTAGGTTTGGGACATTCTTATGTTCTTCAAATGAAAGTCTTAATATTTTTATAGAAATTTTAGCAGAGCTTCCCTCATAAATAGGATCTACTGAAAATTCTACAATAAAATTTTCAAACAAAAAAATAAAAAAAAGCACTATAACTAAGAGCTCTACTCCTTCCAGCCGATAGACAAAATATATAACAAAATAAGGATCGTAATTGTAGTTTATTTAGAGCACCTAATCATATTTTTTATGACATAATATATAAATTTTATATTTACATCAATAGGAAATATTTATAGAATAAATTTCCACCCAGCTCCACAAAAGTCCTTCATTAGTTAAGCAAGACGTACAGCATCAATTGCTCTATTTGGGACTAAAATAACTTTTCAGTTATTAACATCCTCTCCGTAGCATTTTGTAAAATCAAAATGAATAAAATACAATAGTTATAAAAATTAAATGAGGAAGCAATTTAGTGTAAACAAATTTATAAACTTGAAATAAAAATTCTTTATAACTTTAATAACAAGAACATTTAAATTTGGAATAACAAAGCAGTTTTAACATTTGATATTAGCAATTAAAAATGATTAAATAATAAATAAGAATAATAATATTTACTAATTGAAAACCATTAAATATGTAAAATTCATATTTTTGGGGGTTTATCAAAATAATTTACAAATGTGGACACATAGTCCACGAGAGTAAATAACCAAACACAGCTTATGCCATGAAGAAAAATATAGACACACAGTCTACGAGAATAAGTAACCAAACGCAAACAAAGCCATGAAATAAATGTAGATACATAATCCACGAGAGTAATACTAACTAAACACGGCTTAAAATTATGAAAACAAATGCAAGTGTTAAACCCACGAATAACAAATATGAGAATAGAGCTCACAAAAATCAAACTAGCTAGTCATTAGCCATGGCTTGCCAAGGGCTAATGAAATTGCCATTAACAATCAATGTTCTATATAAAATTCCTTTCAAATTTATTTTCAAACATGCGAGAAGTCATCATTATTAAAATATAATTCCTATTTTCAAAATCAAAATCGTATGAATAGTTTTGAGTATTAAAAACTTGCCAAAATAAAATTTCATAACTAATGTCCATATTTAGCATTTACTTATAACCTTAAAATAACCAAAGTTGATATTGAGAGGGAATTCCTGCATTCTGATGGCCTATGTGCCACAGCAACTTGTGCACATACTGTGGCATGAGGCACAAAACTATTTTTCTATGTTTTTCGCACTTTTTGATGTCAGGTGGCCTGACCTTGCCCCGAACTCAATCCTAAGGCTGAAATCGTAACCCATAACACCTATTAGCTTTCTATAACCATACACCACATTAATTTACTTTAATTAACTTTATTTACTCAACTAATTAAAGATTAAATTCTTCATGATGTTATAGGCTATACTCATAAAACATCAGATCTCAAATTTTTGGTGAGGATGGAGAGTGTTATGATCGTGATAATTGTTTTGATTAATTTTTGGAGGGAAATGTATGCATCTTGTTAATTTTCAAGTATTGATAGAATTTAATATTTATAATTGAAAGATTGATTGAGTGAGTAGATTTAAGCTACTCATCAAATTCAAATCTTGGTGGAGTGCAAGTGATTTTCGAGGATTCCTGAAGCAATCATCTGCAGAAGGATAAATGAAATGAGTGAAAATTCATTGAAGAATAATTCCAACAACAAAAAATTCATTGAAGAATATGCATCTTAGTTGGATGTAAATAATTTTGGAATGAGCATATTCAACTAGATATTAATGAATATAATATGATGGTTAAAATAACTTGAGCTTCACCATCATTACTCTCATCATCATAATTCAGTATTTTGGCTAGCGTATAAATAAAATTGCTTCTTTCTGTCAGAAACTCATCATTTTATCCGTTATTTGCTCATGCGAAATATTGTCATTAATTAATACTCTCTTATAAGACAACATAGATAATTTAACTTGTTGGAAACCAAACATTCTCTGGCTAAGGGGGAAAAAAAGAAAAGAAAACCAAACACTCAGAGGTTGATGGCTTGCAATACCGGATTGTGTCTCCAATATCCGAAAGTCAGCATTTTCTAGGATAATTCTCCTTTTTTTCCCCGAGTCTAACCCCAAATAAACTTCTCAACCATAAATAATCTTTCACGCCAACAAAGCACCTCAACCACTTAGTGTACAATACTCTCTCTTGTTTTTAATATAAAATAAAGTTTGAAAACTTTTTTTGTGCTTAATATAAAATGAAGTTAGAGTAATTAATACTTTTTTATTATCATTTAAATTACTAAACAATAATTTATTATGGTTATTAATAAAGAAATTTATATATACTTTTTTTTAACAATATTAAGATTATACCAAACATTTTGTCAATAAGCATGAAATTAGTTAATTCCATCTAGAGAGAGTAAGTGATCAATAATTCATATTGATAATCATGCATCCTATTGTAATATTTGTTTTTGTTTTGTGAGTAAATTTTCTATGTTTTTTATTTAAAAGTCATTTTATAATTAAGATATATAAAGTAATTATTATTTACTGGATTTTGACGATCGAGTCACCAGGTATCTTTGGCCTGGAGCTAGAAATTAAGTTTAGAAATAATTTACTCATCTAATTAAATTCCCTTTTCTCAATTGAATATAGGCTTTGGACTAGGAGATGCTCCAGAATTCAGATGCTCCAGAATTCACTAGAGAATTCTATAACAGTATGGAACAGTTTCAGTTTCACGTGAATGTGTGCACTGTGCAAAGGAGAGAGGGTACTTAACTCTCATAAGCCATAAGGGCTTTGGATGACACAAAATTTTGGCGTATCAGTACTGTATTTGAGGGCCGGTGGACCAGGGCAGGGTAGGGCAGGGCTGTCCCAATACCGTCGCGTTTCCAATTACAAAACATGGGCTATGCAACTTCTCAGATGACTTGGCTATGCTACTTTCCTTCTATGACGGAAACTCTGGAACGGTGTGTCAATGGCTTGTCTTCTTGTTTTTTCCCTCAACCAACCAATGGCTTATCTTCTTGAGGATTCGCATTTTAAAACGACAGCTAGAACTGGGCCCCGCATGATAAGGGAGGGACGAAGACAAGACATGGTGCGGCTCCAAGAACCTGGAACTGTAGGGAGCTTGCTTCTTTCGGAAGACACGTGTCCTGTGAACTTTTCAAAACGCCACGTGGCATAAATGGATGGCCAGGCCAACTTGATGGCATCGTTTGGGATCAAAACTGGGGTATCTCTGGGAATCACATTTTTCACTCTGCATTACTGGAATGTGGAATTGGAAGTCCCGTTGTCCAAGACTTTTTGTATTGCGTACACTATTAAAATATCAGGGGGAGTGTTTTAAGAGAAAAATCTACTTTGAACGAAAAAAGTCTGAACATTACCCCTTCCTAAAATATATTTAATATTTTTTTAAAATATCTTTTATTAGGTGATAATTAATAATGTTTTTAATTAATTAATATATGACTTATTGAATAAAAATAAATATAAAATAAATATTTAAATACTCCTTCCGTTTAAAAATGTAAAGCATTTTTTGAGGAGTTGAATATTTAAAATTAAAATGTAGGATATTTTTAGTCTTTCGAAGTGTAATCATTGTTTTTTTTTTTAAAGTGACTGTATTGATAATAACTTTATATTTATTATAAAGTATTTAATAAGGATAAATATAAAAAGATAAAGTTAGTTGAAAAGAAGATAACTATTTTATTGGGGGTGAGATTTAATTAAAATATCTCATATTTTTAAAGAGAAGGAATATTATTAACTAGCTTATTAAATGTAAGTCAATTAACTTTGTAGTTTTTAATAGAGTTGTACACAACAGTATATATACTCCCTCTATTTTTATTTATAAAAAAACTATTATTTTTAATTTTTTTATATAAGAAAAATTATATTTTTCACTAAATATTTATCATAAATTTTTAAATTACTTTTTATAATTTCATTATTCACAATCACAAAAAATAATTAATGAAGACTTTATTAATATAATTAATAAATAATATTTTAATTTAATTTCTTTCTTTTTAAATATAATTAATATAATTAATTAATTTTTTTAAATTGTGTGATTTATTTTTTTTTAAAATAAAAATAAAGGTAATATCTCCTTTCTCCATGGACTACCTTTCATCGTGCAGGTGAAGGCAAAAATTAAGGCTTTCAATGGTAACCAGAGTGACAACTAATCATACAAAGAGTCAAGTTTGTTTGTTTTTGCCTTCCAATCATGCGACGGTTGTTAGGATCTTAAATATCAAAATCCAAATATTATACTCAATTAGTTAATTTCCAGTCACATTATTAACTTTTTATTATAATATTTTTATACTCCCTTCAATGTTAAAGAGTGAAAGATGTTAAATATAATCCTTCCATTTAAAAATATAAAATATTTTTAATCAAATCTCACCTCTCAATAAAATAATTAATTACTTTTAAATTAATTATATCTTTTCATATTTACCCCTATTAAACACCCTATAATAAATATAAAGTTATTTTTAATAGGGTACTTTTAAAAAAAAGACAATGATTGTATCTTGAAAAATTAAAAATACCTCATATTTTTTAACACCCAACCCCTCAAAAATGTCTTATATTTTTTAATAGAGGTAGTATGTATGGGAACAAAACCAAAATTTTATTAAATTTTTAGACATAAGTAATTAGTTTTAATTTTTTATTGAGGTAAAATATGTTATAATTAATTTATAAATAAAACCAGAGAAATAATAAATAGAGGGAGAATATTTCAAGAAAAAGGAAAGGAAATGTGAAAGCTACTACCTTTCTCTAGTTTGGAATGAAGGAATAAATTGGGGAAAGGAATGTATAAAATACTTGAAAGACTACTATAGCATCAAATATTATCCTATTAAATAAAAAATAAAAAACTTTTGTATAATCCAATTAAAACTGATCCTACGTTTTGTGAGCTCATGCCTGTTGGAAAAAAGTTAATGACCGGAGATAGTGAAGAAGTGGAATAATAAATTAACATTCAAAAGATCACATGGCAATGTAACCATCTGTATGATCAATAAACTGATCCATTTCACATACTTTCTCGTCTCTCCCCGTTTTTTTTTAATAAACAATAATAATATCATTAAAAAAACAAGAATTTACAATACATGGGTAATAAAATAATCTAAAGGACAAAGAGGTAAGAAAAGAGAAAGATCATATTTTCTCCTCGCGATAAAGGATAAAATTTAAACGTTTTTTTTTTCAAAATATAAGATAAAATTAAAACAGTCAATATGAAAATTATTAATTTCTTCTTATATTAAAAATTGGATGGAATATTGTGATTGGTTGAGCTGGGGATTAAAATATGAAATAGATTTTAGAAGTTGATTATTTTTTCAAACTCATTTCTTCTCACCTGCCAATCATGTTTAATAGGCGGAACCTAGCCTCCAAATTCCCATGCCCTTTGGTTTGCTGCAGTGAAAACCAAAAAACTCAGACACATGGCTTGCAATCAGTGATTCTGTCCTTCACCAATATTCGAAAGTCAGCATGTTTTTATGGAAGTGGGAATATTGGGACCTAGATGAGTTGGTTCACATGAGTTGAGAAAAATATAAGATGGATTGAATTTAATTTTTATTTGAGTTATTTTTTTTTTTTTAACTCCACGCAACTCTTATGATAGGTTATTCAAGTTAATTTACATAATTTGATTTATATTCTTGAACTTAGCTTCACAAGGACACGGGGTCATAATATTTGTATAATTTTACCAAATACATCGACGCACTGGTTTGTTTAAAATAATATTTTATTTATTAATTTTAATAAAATGATAAATTTTTGAAATATTTATTTCATTCGCATTTTAGTTTACGGCCAAAGCCTTCCTCATGCTTTTTGAATTTCTATGGGTTAGTGATAACTTTAATCTATCCCAAAAAAAAAAAAAGCCTCAGCTTTAGGTGATGTGCACCTAAATACTTTGTGGAGAAGTTCATTGAAATTTTCATTAACAATAATCACCACACTAATAGTTTTGATATGCATGAAAGGTGAGCTGTCTTTTAACTATGTCGGAAGTGATAAGCAACTATATATGTAAGTATATAACTACTTTCATGCTCGCAAAAAGCATATAGAAATTGATGCTCACTTTTCATGGGATCATGTTCTTAATGGTCGTATTTCCATACGTTATGTTTCCTTTGAAGACCAGCTTGTTGACTATTTAACTAAACTTTTGGGCTCTACTCGATTTATCTCTTTGCGACTTTGCATAACACACTCGTCTTGGCCATACCACCCTCTTGTTGAGTGGGGATGATAAAACAGACAATTGTGTGGGCCAATTTATATCTAAATCTAAGCCTAAAGTGAAGTCCAAGTTTGCTTTAGTTACTGATATTATGACAGTTGATTAACTAAGCACGTGGTTTCTGTTTTTCAGTCATACCTGATTATTTTTATTATTTTAATTTTAGTTTATTTTGTTTTGCTTTGCTGTCAGATGTCAGTGTATGCATACGTCTTGTAATTCAGTCTCTATATATATATATATATATATATCAAAGTCTCTCTTCTCTGATGCAATTCAATAAAAAAAGAAATATTCAGTTTATATTTTCTGTTTTTCTCTCTGTTCAAACTTGTCAACCCATTAATATTCTGACGAAACCTATTTCCAGGATCCATTACACTCTCTACAACCTATGCTAAAAAAAGTTCTCATCAATCACATCTATTAAAATCTTTGATTTATCATATCTTTTTACCAATATATAGAGTATAAACATGTGTGTATGTGCGTTATATCTAGGCCAACAAAATCATTAGAAAATCCTCAAAAGCATTTAATTATATTTCACTTCTTACATTGAACCACTGCATTTCTCTTTGCATTTGCTAAGTAGCACCGGATATGCGATTGAGTCTTGAAGCAGGAGCCAACATGGCTGCCACGTGCAGCAAAGTATTACTGTCAGAGGGGAAATGAGTGATGATACTGAATTCCTAAATCGAAACCCATGGAGGAGGTTGAAAATCTCAGCTTGACGATATAAAATACTAGAGAAGAAAATATTCCCCTCCGGATAAGGAACAGTGACCAGAGAGATTAGTTCTGGGTTTGATTTCAATACTCGTAACAAAAACTCAGCTTGCCCTTGCCGAGCTACAACTCTCAGAGCTACTGCAATTTGGTTACTTTTCTTGCAATTGCAGTAGTTTTCAATTCAAGATGGAAGTTTACTATAATACAATATTGCTATATAAAAATTGATCCTATCACTTGCCATGAGAAGGTTGCCAATATTAAGAGCAAGTTAATATGCATGTTTAATGAATATTTAAGTATAGGGACATCTACCAATCTTGGAGTTGGTAGGGTTGCAAGTAGATCGAAGATATAAAGCCTCAACTATTATTATTCATCATTCTTCCTTAACTTCAAGTATTTCAACATCAACTTCTTGTGATGATGCATTTGTTGTAAGTTTTAAATTCCTTATCTTTTTAAATTCTTTCACTTTTTTCACTAATCTAGTCTTTGTTTGATATTTTCTAATCCTTTATAAATACATGATGCAGGATTATCAAGATATTTATGCAATTATGGATCATTCTTCTTTGGATTAGTATCAACTTGAAAATTATTTAGAGGAACCAATACTTAAGTCTGATAGTTAGAAAGAATTAGATGTCTTGCAATGGTGGAAGAGGTATCAACATTGATATCCAATTCTTTCAAGGATGGCAGCTGATATTCTTAGCATGTCGATCACTACAGTAGCCAGTGAATTAGCTTTTAGCATCGGTTCACGCCTCTTAACAAAGCACAGAAGTTCCATTCTTCCAACTGATGTTCAGGCTATCATTTATGTTCGTAACTGGTTACATGGTATTGTGTACAATAGTAATTTTAATTTATATTTATTTTATTTTTTTACCATGCAAACAACATAATAAATAATAACTATAATTTTGTAAGCATTTTTGTTTACTTTTGTTGCAGATAATGAAAGTGAAGAAGAAGAAGAAGAAGAAGAAAATCTCAATATTTTTGCCCCTAAGTGGATCACAATCGAATTTTGTTGAACTTGATGATAGTGAAAAAGAAGAAGATAATGCTGATGCTATCAATGTTTGAGTTATTGAGTATTTATGTGTATTGATTTAAAAATTCTCATGAGACTATGGTTCTTAGTGGTAGATGTGGATAGATTTAGCTAATCTTGGCTTCATTGCATGCTATCATTTTCATTTGAATTGTGTTTCTAACATCTAGCTCATTTAGATGTTTTGTTTGTTTGGTTATTGCTACTTGTTGAGCTTATTGCAACTTGCTTATTGTGGTTAGTTTGTTTGTTTATCACTTATTATTGTTTAGCTTATGTGATTTGATATTTAAGTAAGATTTTATGTTATAGTCGAATGAATGAACCAATTTCAATTTGAAAAAAATAAAGGACTCAAAGTTTGCAAGACTGGCCTTAAGTTTGTTATGCTTAAGGCCGAGCTTTAGTATTGAACCCCTCAAAGGGGACTTAGGCTTAAGCAGGCTGGCCTTTTTAGGATTGAGCCAGTCAAGGGCCAGCCCTTTAAGGTCAGGCTAGCCCATTTTTCTAGCTCTAGATGGGTTCAGGTTTAAAGATGAGTTAAGTGTTGTAGGAGAGGGTAATAATGGAGGGTCATTTTTGGATATTCATCTGCAATTTGGTAGAGTTGACTAGAACTACATTGAAGATCTCATAGAGCAAGTAAAGGAGAAACAGAGAATCTTGTGAGAAGGTCATAGCTTAATCGATAAGTCAATAATAAAGTATGTGCTCATCATCCAACATATTGAACTTGAGACCTCTAAGTACATTACAGATGGGGATGATGAATATGTTGAGTATCTGGGTATTGGTGACTTATTGGAAGCTGAAGGTAATTACGAAGGTCATAAAGAACCCTAGTGTCCCATTGAGTAAGAGGGCACTAGTGATGGAAGTGGAGATGTAGGTGATAAGTGTGAGGTAACAAAAGGTAAAGCAATCAACTTAGATCAATGTAAGGTTGCTAATATTAGTCATGAAAATGGTGCAAGTGAGGGTTTAAGCTTAGATGAGGAGACTGATAGTAAAGGATTTGAAAGTAGTAGTGAAGATACTAAAAGTGGGATGAGGATTCTCAAGATAAGACTTCATTAAAGTAGATGATGGATTCAATTAAGGCGTGTAGTGGAGAGCTTAAAGATAAAGATGACTTGGATAGTGAAGAATTAGGCTCAGATGTTGATGATGGCTATTGGAGGAGGGTATAAGGCTTGGAGACTTTTATGGGCTAGACTCTCAACCTTTTTTCATGTTGAGCATGGCATTTGCCAATAAGGAGGAGGCATTGAGTGTAATAGAAAGGCATGTTATTTTAGTAAGAGTTAAACTGACTTGTAGCAAGAGTGAACCCCATAGAGTAAAGGCTAAGTGTAAGAAAACCTACCCTTTGAGTTACACGTGCCCTTTTAAGATATTTTATTGAATTGATAATGTTTGTAACTTAGGAAAACTTCGGATTTAACTTAGGGTATATGGATAGTTTGTTATGTTTCATTGAACTTGTAGGTGGAAGTAATGATATGGTCATGAACTTAGGATAGAATTGTGAACTATTTTATCAAACACTTTGTAAAGGCATCAAGCCTTCTCTTGGTGCTTTTGATATTACATGATCCCAATTTCAATCAATCTCCATTTTTTCTCTCTCTGTTTTTTTTTTTCAAATTCATTAACATAGGTTGGCAATGAGTAATAATATTTCAAAAACTTTCAATTTCAATTACTCTTTCAATTGAACTTAATCTCACAGCAACAAGGGCCTAATTTGTTCAAGTCAATCTAAAACTATTTCATTAACTTCACTCTTGGTACGTTACAAGGAGGGACCATTTTATTTAGGTAAATCCAACATGAAATATATCATCCTAAATTAAGGACCCACTATACCTCCAAAGAAAATAAAGTCATACCAAATAGATAGAGAACGAATCAAACAAGCTACTACATTGTAATTAATCAAAGACATTCATTTAAGTCAGTGCAAACACCACCAAATGTACTTCTCTTAAGACAAAATAAAGAAACTAAGCACCAACGACAGCTTAAGTTAGTGCATACACAAATATGACCCATGACATAACTAGATCCATATCAACATTCTTATTCTTTAATTTCTCTTGATCCCACTTTAGTTCATCAATAATGGCATTAATCTGCTCTTTTGTTCCTTCACTCTGTAGATGCTTCTTATGTAATGTTTGAATAGACATTACCATTAATCACACTACTTAGCACATAAAGGCAATTAGAAGTCATTGAAATCTAAAATTACCATAATTTATAAAAATTAAAATATAGAAAATAAATCTTTAAAAATAGTTGGGATCCCAAAAACCTTTAAAAACATGTTTAAAATGCCAAAACATAAGTATTTTATATACAACGAAAGTTTATAAGAATGCATAATCACAAAACATTTGAAAACATAGGCAAAAAGGTTATTTTCATCTAAAAGGACACACATGCCATGACTTGTATGCTTTCATTATACCATGTGCCATGGTGTATGTACTCATGATAACAAACATCTTTTCTACACGAACTTCAAACGTGCATCATTTTATGTAAGATGTCTGATTGGAGTGATTTAAGCATCTACACAAAGCTTTTCTTATAATCTAACTAATGACATAAGTTTTACGTCAATCTGATATTTCATTTAAAAATTGAACACCCGAATGTAAAATGACCATTTTCTATTACTTTTCCACATACGAGCGTCACAAATCACAACATTAATTTGTGTCATTAGCCACCACTAAGGTCTTAATCACATCTAATAGAACATTATTTACCTAATTGGACAGTTATATTAACAATCATGTAATCATAATACCATTTGGCCATTCAACTGTCTTGATTCATATCAAAAGAAGGTCATTTTCACATACACAAACATAGTCACTTTTTGGCCAAATTTTACACATCACAATAATCTCAAAACATACAACCTTATACTTGTGTTGTACTAGTATCTTAGCCCTCTAATCAAACTTCACACATTTTCACATCTTAGGGCTAAGATGCACATACAGTCATACAAAAGCAACTAACAATTTATAAAAATTATATATATATATATATATATATATATCAATAGAAAATTCATTACACAATCCCATATATAGAAATATAGTAAACCTACTACTCCTAGCCCAAGTCTCTTCCTCTACTACTACCAACATCTGAACTTATAAAATAGTAACCATAGAGTGAGACCAAGTCTCAATAACCAACATAATCCAAAATTTACAATTAACAAGTAAAACCATAAATAGGTAAATAAAACATTATTAAATGATAAGCTTATAAATATACTTATAATTATACAATCAATATCATATTCATGATCATACTATCCAACCAAACCTCTGTATCTACCTTCAACTAAATTTGTAGGCTATATCGAACTAACTCTATATAAATTAATCCTAGCTCACCTTCCATGAGGGAACTACTTGGCTAAATGTGTTCCATTTTGCTTTTGAACTACAGATCCCCCCTATCACACACGCAATCAAGGTATCATTTATTCTAACACCACATCTCACAGATGCTAAGGAGCATAGTCTTCTCATACCCATATGAGCATTAAGGAGAGAAATTCTCCAACACTGCACCTTTTTCGGGTACTAATGAGAGTATATGTTGCACCTAAAATCCTAAGGTGTCAACATTGCTATGTGGACTTTTACACTACTCTACCAAGGGTGAACTTCACACTTTATCATGATCATGACTTTTACATAATGCATTATCATATATTCATATATGTATAAAATAATTTACATTTATCATATTAGCCTTTAAAAACCAACTTTCTTTAATAAACTCAATTTATAAATCAAATCATATTTCAATTCAAAATCATATAAGTTTCAAATCATGTTAATGTACATTATCATATATCATATTACAAAATTTACTTATAAATAGTTAAACTAGCTAATAGATAGTATGAATTATCTGGTTACTTCAACTTTTCTATTCTAAAAAGGATTGCCCATGGTACTTTTGCTCTCTTCTCAATTGCTTATAATAGTAGTGAATCATGTCAATCTACATAATTATGCATTATATGTTAATTTCAAATTGAACACAAGTACTTATTAATACAAGTTAAACTAACTTAATCTTCTAATTCCTTCCCTTAAGTTTAACCACTTTCTATAAACTTTCTACAACTTCTATTAACTTTCTTATTACCAATAGAAGATTTTCACACTTAAAAACTTCTCAATTAAGGCTAAAGTTAAGCCCAATGCTTCAGAGCTCAACCATTAACCATTAAACTAATTATAAATCCTTTCTTTAATTTTCAATTTCCCTTTTTTAACTATAGAGCCAAAAACTAACTCTTCATAACTTCACAATTCAATTTCTCTGTATCTCAAACTAGGAGAAAATAGGATGGAATATAAGAGTAGGGAGGTATGAAGCTTACTCAATAAGTGACAAGTTGGAACTATCTCTCAGGTACTTAAGATAACATGCCTTAGCACCGCTGCCATCCTTTTCCTCTCCTTTCATGTTCTTTGCCTTATTTCTCCTCTAGCCCATAAACTTATCCACATAATTAATATTCAAATTTTTTCTCCAAGAGCTGTGACGCATGAGTTACTACACACTCTAGCTCATCCATGCAGCCTCGTTAGCTTTAATTCCACTCGATCTTAATCATACAATTGTCCAACAATCCTAAATGTCAACCCACCATCCAAAATCATGATTACATAATTAGTCTACTAATTTATTAATTTATCCTTAATTAGCAATTAGTTGCTAGATAAAAAATTCAAGATGTTACATCTCTCTTCACAAATGTCATCTATATGCTCCATAAGTACATTAATAAAAAAATTTACCCTCTTCATAAGTTTCAGACAATGCCATGTAAAATAGCCATATCCCCTTCTTGAAAAAACCATCAATGTTCAATGAGCATAAATGATAGCATATACAAGTTACAAAGAATAAGAACATACCCCTGTCATCCATCATTAACAACTATAAATCTTTTGCTAAGGTTATTCTTACTCCAAGAAGTCCAGCGAGGGGCTAACTTTCTACAATAGAAATACCTCTTTAGACCTTAATAGCTTAGCTCAGCACCCATCCTTAACAAGGTCACCCTCCTTCCAATACTTGAAGAGCTTCAACTACTACCTACCCTCTCGATGATGAAGACTTTGCATTTGAGCTCCTTGATCTTTTAGGTTTCTTTGTTGGTCATTCATAGAATGTGGCTTTTATGCCACATAGGTATCGCATCAATGACTAAATTAGTGCTAGCTACAACCCACATGACATGATAGATAAGTAGTGTTTTACAATGACCTTAAGTTTTAAATCAAACAAAAATTTTTCAATGAATACTTTATTTAAATAAATTTTATAGCAAGCAGAAATTGGTAGTTTATAGGAATCTAAGCAAGAAATTTTATTCAGGATCTAAAGTTTAAATTTTTTTTGAGAAAAAATTAGTTTTAAATTATAGAAAAATTTTGTGCTCTCTTTGGTAATATTTTTATGCCATTTCTTATGATATTCTCATGCTATTTCTTGTAATTTTTCTAAATAATTCTTGAATCAGATTTTATGAATGAAAAATAGAGCATTCTTTTCGGGATTTTATCCTCACTGCCATTCGAACTTCATAGAGCATGCTAGAAACAGATTTGTTTTCTTTGCACCCATTTTTCAGCTTTTCCTCTCTTCTCGATCATGTCCCTTCTTTGAGCCTCCTCGTTTGCAATTTTGTGGCTGCCTGATGGCGACGCGAGCACTCTGTTCTCTTCCGTAGTAGCTCGGCAAACCTCCTCTCTTATTTGTTTGACTTGCTCGGTGACTTGGAGGAGGCTAGGATTTTCCTCCTCTTCTTTGTGTCTACATATGAGAATAGTTGAGATCCTCAATTGTCACCAGCAGCATCACTCGGTGTTGCACTTCCATCTTGGGTTGTATCGAATAGCCTTCTTCCTCTTCCATGTCCGATTTGTAACTTTTTCTCCTCCCTATTTCTTGCATTACTGATTTGAAGCTGCTGTCGCGTGAGTTTGGTGATGGCGGATGCGTTCAGCTTTTATCCATTCTTCCTCCTTAGTTGTTGGTGTTGCATGTTTGCATGAGGCAAGCATGATCCTTTCCTCTTTTGGCCGATGGGTGTTGCATTTTTCTTTCTTTCAGCTGTCGTGGTTGTTGAAGGAGGGAGTTGAAGTCTTGTTTTAATTGCTATGGCTGTTATTGTGAGAAGGGCAAAATTTAGTTTCTTAGTTGTCTAAGGGAATAAGCTTGCTAAATGAGTATATACATGTTAGAATTTTTTTTAGTTGAAGTTGTTAATTTTAGTCAATGCCCAAGTGTGATTCAAGAGTTGATTGAGATTTAATTTGAGGTGCTTTATATCTTTGATGATGTTAGAGTTACATTGGGAATTGATTAAATTGTTGAATACTTAGTATAGATTAAATTTTGATGCACTCAAGATATTTAGGAAAATGCTTGAAAGAATGTTGTTAAATTGGCATAATATAATTTGAAGGATTATATACATGGTGACTTGAGCTATCACTTGGAATTATAAATGTTACTTGATGAAATATATGTCTTTACATATAAGTTATAAATTTAAACTACTTATTGAAATCGTGTAGCACAAAAAGGAAAATTGTTAAACTATATAATAATTAAGATTTTTCTTAAGCTTGGAATAAGGGCTGAGTTAATGATAAAGGTTGAATGTTGCTAAGTACTAATGATCTACTTGATATAAATTGTTGGAGGGTTTAGAGAAAGTTTTAGGTGAAGAGTTTGAATGGTAATTTTGCATGTTTAATATAAGAGGATTGTTGGGTTATGTGTTAGATTATTTGAAGAATCACTGAAGTAAATGAGAACTTAAGGGGGTCAAGTTGTAGAATTCTTGACAATTCTTAGGTAGTGGGCAGCGTTCCAAATCTTTCTGGCAGAATGTTTTATAAAATTCTTTTATTTAAATTTTACTGTTATTCCTTTATAAATTGTACAAATATTCTCATTAATCTTATTTTTCTACAAATTGTTTTATTTATGAACACGTGTTAATTTTTCTAAGGATTTATATTATTGGAAAAAATGATTGAATCGGATATACGACAATTTGTATTATTTCACATACGCAGTTTTATTATTTAATTCTACGTTGATATAAAATTTTTATTGCAATAATTTGTATATGGAGGAGATGATAATAAATTTGGATGATGGAAAATGATAGTTGGATAGTGTTTGCAAGTGAAAATCTTCAAGCTATATTCTCACTCCATACGCGCTTGATTTTAATGGGAGGGATTGAGTTTAAAATGCTGAATGTTAATAGTAGTTTCGTTAGCCCTTGGCGCGCCATGATATACCTAACTAGCAGGGTACTTATAGGAGATACTAGCCCCGTGCGCAGGCCAATGCTTATTTTTCATGAATTTTGTGCATGCGCTTGTTTCATGGCTCCTGTTGTGCTTATTTCGTAGCTTTTAACCGTGCTTAATTGGTTACTTACCGTCATGGATTATATGTCCACGCTTGCTATTTGTTCTAATTAAGCCCTCCTAATTCTAAACTTAACAATTTATTATTTTATATTTTCTCTTTAAAAGCATTCTATCTAGTCATACTATTGCTTGAAATCTTTATATTCTATGAACAGTATAAATTTTAATAAATTATTTTGTTCTATTAACATTATTCAAATTCATGATTATATCATTAAGAAAACTTGTTGTTTATTATTATTAATTTAAGTTCATATTTCATTATGTCAAAATATTTGAATGAAATTTCTTCATTAATTTCTTCATACATTTATATACATATATACATATATAATTGGAACGCTACTCACCCACAATTTTTTTGGTCTCAGATAATGTAGCTTACACTAAGCCTCCAACAAATCATTAAGGGGCCCTTTTGTTTTTGGAAAAAAAAGGATGCCGATTGTGATTATTGTTTTGTTAAGACTATGTATTCCTTTTGTAATCATAGCTTAGCGCTCTACGTGCATCATAGTTAGGTCTTGGTCTTATTTTGTATCATGTAAATTGCTAGAAAGGAGCTAGTCTCCTTACTAGTTTGGTTGACAGATTTTGCTGTTGTGAAATTTTTGAGAGATCCAAATTATAAGGGAAATTTTGTCAAAATTTTCATAAAACATTTAAAATTTTATGAACTTTACCATTATATATAACTTATATATCGATATCTTAGCTTAACTTCTAATTAATTGAGGTTTATGGAATGTGAGTTTATCTCATATTTCATGTCAGTTATACCCAGAACATTAGGGTGTGACATATTTAGTCAAAACAAAGCATTTAATGGTCAACATTCTAGATCTACTAAAACGGGTTAACATTGCACAGTTTGATAAATTTTGTTGATGACATTGCCCTTTTCCTTAGTTTAGGATGATGGAAGCACATGGCGTGATACTTTAAGGGCAAATATGTAACTTAACCCATCAATGTAATCAATGCCAATTAACATGGAGATTATGATAATAAATATATAATTGGCATTAAACTATTTAAAGGTTAATCAACATGTGTGATTTTTGAGGACCAATATCTGTAATAATTTAAGGAAAAATCACATATAAGCCTCGCATAATAGACTTATCTACAAATAGGTCTCACAAATTTGGAAAATACAGCCAAGTTTCTTGGAACCTAATTGTAATTAGAATTTTATGTAAAAAGACCTTTATGCCCCTACACCAAATTAAAAAATCTCCCAAAATAGTGTCCCTCCAAGAAACCTGATATGAATGGTCAAAAGTTCAAGCCTGGCATTGCATACTTTGTTCTCATCTTACACTATACATCAACAAAGAGGCTATGGCATGAAAAAAAATAAAAAAAGAAGCTAAATGCCATATTTGCTTTGAAATGATTGAGATCACTCTTTTGTTATCATCCTTGCTATAAAGCCCAAAAATCATCAGTTCCATCTCCAGCAAGTAAGCGTTCAGTACATGGGCATTACACCATCTTCCTTCACCTGTATCCCTTTAACGACCCTACCGGTTCCACAACCTCGCTATCCCTCACAATACGATTGTTCTTCACAGCAAGGACCCCTTCTTCGAATCCAGATTCACCATCATGTCCAGTGAAATCTCTTTGGGTAAAGATTCGGTGATTGGATTCATGTCAATCAGGCTACCATTGCTATCGATTGGGTCAGTTTGCTTCATGCCAGTGCCGCCAAATTTGACTTGTAAATTCGGGATTTTGAGTCAAGTCTGATTGAGGGGATAGATCGAAAAAATTATTTTAAGAATTTTTTTTTTTCATATCTAATTTGATGTATTTTATCAAGGGTATTTTTGTCTTTGAGACCAATTACATATTACAATCAAGTCCCAAAGACTTGATTGTATGTTTTAAAATTCATGGGACTTATTTATATATAAGGATTAATAAGCATTTTGAACTTTAAAATACTACACAAAACTCCCAGGAATATGAGAAATAATTGGCGGGATATTTGAGGTATTTTAAATGGTTTGTGGGGACTTTCCAAATTCCCCCCCCCCCCCCCCCCCAAAATTCCAACACCGACGTTACATGTACCTTAATTAGCTGAGCCAATCCATTGTCTATGTGACAGTAATTTTTTTCACTAATAAGTGACATGGAGATTCAACCATGGTTGATTTGACTCTTATAATGTCATGACATAAGGGCAATTAATTAATTTAATTAATGCTAAGTCTCATGATGTGTGATTCCAGCCCACCGGTAACTGCAATAATTTAAATAATTTTTCTGAACAATAATGTAATATAAATTATTTGAAATAAAATTAAGTTGATAAGAGGCATAACCACTATATTCTTATAAGTAGAGTCTGATATATTTAATCCGAATTGATTGGGGAAAAAGACAAATTAACACACGCGCCCACACACATTTAATCCAGCATGCGCGTTGGGAAAATCACACAGGAGGACCTTTATGGACATTCTTTTTTCAAAAACAAAAAAAAAAAAACTAGAAGAATCTGATTTTATACTGCTAGACTTAAGGATTGAAATATAAATAAATTAATATATAAAATGGCAATAATATCCTTCTTCTTCTTCTTTTTTTTTTTTTTTTTGAATGGGAGGCCACTATCCTTTTTTGAGGCATCACCAGGTTGGTAACTCCGTGAAAGGGCGAGCAACTGAAGTCTTCCCTCGTCCTCTTCTTCCTTCACAGTTCACTCACGCAATTTCCCACAGACAAAAAGAAGGGAGTGGAACTAATTGAAGTATCAACTAGAGAGTCCACTATATATGTGATGCAGAGCTATTGTGTCAAGACATAAGCATGTCAAGATATATAATCCCTATAATAAGCTGTACGATACAATGAAATCGTTTTTGTCAATTTCAAATAAATATAGAATAAACATAAAAGAAATAAAAAACGATCCTAGGACAAAGTCTGCAAGTTATTATTATTATTATTATTATTATTCGGACTATCTTTTCTTTACCTCTCTTAATATTTAAAATGATAGATAAAATTATGTAAAGATATATTGATGGAGAGTCTGGAGAGAATGTGTCAAGCCCCAAAAATAAAAAGTAATCAACACGGGTGCGAACTACTTCATACATCTCCGTAAGCCTCAAAATAAAAATTTATTCCATTTTAAAAAAGAAAGAAAAAAAATTTAATCAAATTATATGAAAGTTATAATAATTTCAATACTAATTGTCATAAGAAAGTTTTAACATTTTTATAGAAATTTTGACAAAACCTCCTCTGTAACTAAAATTTTTTAAAAATTCTACAACAAAAAAATTTTACAAATTATTATAAATCAAGAGCATAACTCCTTCCAGCCAGCAACAAGTATACAAATCAAAATAAAGTCCATCAATAATTTATGTGGAGTAACTAATCTTTCTTCTAAATCAAAATACATAAAGCTTAAATATTGACATAAAAAAAGTAACAGTACCAAACAAAATTTCCACCCAATATAGCCATATTGCCCTTCAGAGGTCGATAGAGGGATCAGCGTTAGCTAATAAATCTGAGACCAAAATAATATTTTTTCAGTGAATGGCATTCCCAAAGTAGAATTTAAAAGAATTAAAATAATAAACTTAAATATTAGTGTAAACTAATTGAAAGATGATAATTCAACATAATAAACTTATAAATTTATAAATCATAATCATAACCATAAAATGAGAGTAAATTAGAAACAATTGATTTTATCGTGCTTAAAGAAGATAATTTATTCACACATCAATCAAAGTAATATATTTACTAATCAAAACCATGAAAATCTTGAAAACACATATTATCAACATTTAAAATTTTGAGAACTTAACAGAACAGGTAACAAATGTGGACACATATTTTACGAGAGTAAATAATCAAATACGGCTTATGCCACGAAAATAAACATGGATACACAATTTACGAGAGTAAATAACCAAATACAGCCGAAGCCACGAAACAAACATGGACACATTGTCCACGAGAGTAAGTAACCAAACGCAACCGAAGTCATGAAACAAACGTGAACACACAGTTTATGAGGATCAGTAACTAAACATAGTCAGAGCTACAAAATAAACGTGGACACATAGTCCATGAAGGTAAGTAACCAAACGCAGTTAAAGCCAAGAAACAAATGTGGATACAAAGCCCACGAATAACAAACATGAGAACAAAGCCCACAAGACAAACTAGCTAGTTCTTAACCACAACATGCTATGAGCTAATGGAATTGCCGTTAACAGCAGTATTCTGTTTAGAATCCTTTTAAAAATCACACTTTAAACATGCGAGAAAAATAATCACTTTTAAAATATAAATTTACATTTTAATACCCAACTCGCATGAACCATTTTAAATTTTAATTTAAGACTTATCAAAAATAATATTTCATAAATAATATACAAGTTTGCATTACCTGAATAACCAAGAATTTCAAGAGTTTAATAAACAAAATAATTTCATAAATCTTCAAAATATATTTCTTGAGAAAATAAATGCATATATCATCATCTAACTATCCATCCTCAATATTTCAAAGTTTTAAAACTAATGTAATTTATAAGAGTGAAATATTTTAATAAAAGTCTATTAAAAATAAAAATAAATTAAAGGGAATGCTATTCACTTACTTGTCGGAGTTTTAAATTTTTAAAATATTCTTTCTTCAATTTCTACCATTATCCTCCTCTTCTACTCACCCTATAAAGATATAATAATTAAAATTTTAATAGATTTTTAATTTTTTTAACACAATTCCAAATCAACCACTGTCATCTAGAATTTTAAACTAAAATTCATGCTTTAGAGTTAGCTCAAGTATTATTATTCATTTCACTAGTCTCCGCTAATTTGTTTTAGTCAAAATAATCTACTTACTTGATGTAAAAGCTACTCTTGGGCTTTACACCAACACCGTAGGTGCATTGATTCCAATCGTTCAATTAAAATAGTCAAAATTCACTAATACCCATATAAGTTCTAAGTATTTAAATAGTTACATGCAAATTTATTATCAATTTTTTTTTTACAAATTTACAAGTTAATTTTCAAATCAATCACTTCTATACTAGCATACTTCTCACAAGGACTAATGAAATTTTCAGAAATGCAAAATCAAGTAAAGCTTCTTCTGATAGAACATTATTTCAAACACCTTTCATTCATTAGTTATTCAAGCTCAAGCCAAGCTTTTTCCTCTTTGATTTCATTTTTCACAATTCTCTAATATATAAAATGAACATTCAGCTTCCTAAGTTCCTTCTCTTCATTAGACAAATCAATCTTAATTTAAAAAAATTAAATCATTATCTTTCACATCTCACATAGTAACACTAAATCAAAATTTTAGCTTAATATTCAAAATTTTCTCTTCTCTCAAAAGGCATGGACAGTAGCAAACACACATTAGAATTCTATAATTCCACACTACCTCATTTCCTTATTTTTCTCTCTTCTTTTCATTTTCTTTACAGTCACAAAATTTCATTTAGATCCAACTTCTTCCTCTTTTACACCTATATATATTCGGTAACGTACAGCCACAAAGAAGACAGATTTTTCAGCATTCAATTCCAATCTTCCACCATTCACATGCACAATAGAACCAATAAATGAAAGAGTTCAAAACTCCTTACCTCAAGTAGTGACAGCGCATACACAGGGAAGAAGAAAAACGGAACTTACAGCTGAACAGGGGACGAAGAAAACAGTAATAATTCAGCCTCTAACCCACGAGTTAGTCCTCCCATAGCACCAGACTAGCTCTTCCTTTGCTCCCCACGCACGAATGAAAAGAATAATGGAGGCAGAAGAAGATATGACAGCACCGACAGTGAAGAAAAAAGAAACAGAGACCAACGGTGAAGTAAAGGACCAAGGACTCACGACGTTGCAGCTAGCAATGGAGGATTACGGCATTCACACCACCGACGACCGCTAGAAATGAGAAGGAAGAGACGAAGATGCAGATGAGATGGAGATTAGAAACCCACACCTAAGTTCCAGAATTTTCTCCATTTACGCTGCACCACCGAAACTGAAATGGGGGAGAAGAGAGAGAAAACAAATCTTGCGAGGCAGGGTATTTTGCTGATTTCTGAGGAGTTGAAAAAAATAAAATTCCATGTACTTGCATCATGGTGTTGGAACCTAACACTCTACCAACACTTTTTATTATCATAATTGTTCTCAAACATAAATAAAATATATTTTAAATAAATTATTATATATTTCTTATTATTATTTATTTATTTATTTTATTTATTATTTTTTTCAGGGTTATCACAAAATGCATGCATGGTGGATTCTCTCAATTACATATAAAATTTATTATGTCCACGATGATCATCAACTGTAACTACTTTTAAACTAATTAGTTTGGCATCATAAGATCAAATATATATATATATATATATATTTCAAATTATGCAAAGGATATGAAACATACCCTTAGTTAGGATAAAAATAAAAGAAAATTAATTAGTTTAAATTCAAGAGGAAATTTTTTTTTATTCAATGGAAAATTTATATATTTCACACAAAAAAGAGAGAGAGAAAATACATGTGGAAATATGTAATGTCTATATATTCTATAAAGTTTTCATAAATTTAGAAGGTTGGAAATATATAATATCTATAATATCTATATAATACTAAGAAAAATTTAAAAAATTTGAAGGGTTTTTGGCCTTTGCTGGTCCCCTTCCTCCTAGACAATAAGACATATACACACACATTCAAGGCCATTTCTCTACCTTCTTGTTGAAATTGCCACGACCATAAGTAGAAGAAATTATTTCGACAAGAAGAGGGAATTGTAATAACACAAAGAGGGTCACCGGAACACTAGCAAGCATAATAACTGGAAGAAATGCCCCTGCACGTGATGACTGATGTTGCAACATGATGATTATGGTTGTAGAAAAGGCCATCATCATAGTTGCAATGGAGAGAAAAAGTGTAGAAAGGCCTATGATCAGTTTTGTAGGCAAGGAGTAAAGGAAGTCTTCTTCTGTATAGCGTGACGTAAGGATTCCTAAAAATGTAAGCACAGAAGTAGTAGACGCAAACAATGACAATGCATCTAAAATTAAAAAAACCTTGAACAACTTTTCTTTCAGAAACATTGGGTACCCAGAATTTTGATCATTCCCTCCTGGAACTGTAAAAGCTGCCGCAAACATGATGGTGACGATCAGAGCACCCACAACTGAGCATGAAGATGCAGTATCTTTCATCCATTTCTCCCCTTCATTCCTCAGTTCTTTGTGGTTTATCTTGAAATATTCCACTGGAGTCAACCCCTCATTATTTTGAAATAACCTATTTCCAGGATCCATCACACTCTCTACTTCCTATGTTAAGAAAGAAAAAAAAAATGCAAGATAAAAGTTTGAATCAATTGTAGCTATTCAAAATATTTGTTACATCTTTTTCCCAAATAATATATCTTCGCACGCACGCACGCAAAAGCATTTAATTATATTTAAACTTATAACCTTGAACCACTGCAATTCTCTTTGCATTTGTAAAGCGGCACCAGATATGCGGTTGAGTTGTGAAGCAGGAGCCAACATGGCTGCCACATGGAACAAGGTATTGCTGTTGGGAAAAATGAGTGATGATGCTGCATTCCTAAATCGAAACCCACGGATGAGGTTGAAAATCTCAGCTTGACGATATGAAATGGCAGTGAAGAAAATGTGGCCCTCTGGATGAGGAAAAGTGACCAACGAGATTAGTTCTGGGTTTGATTTGACAACTCGTAACAAAAACTCAGCTTTCCCTTCCCTAGCTGCAACATTGATTGCTTCTGCAATCTTGTTCTTTTTATTGAGATCTAGAAATTTTAAATTCTCGCAAACTAGGTTTAAAATTTCAGCTGCTTGTGCATGTTGCAACTTCATCTTGTAGATTTCCTTCATTCCTGGACAATAGGTCACCCATCAGATATATGATATATCCAACTTAATGTCAGTCGATTTTAATCATGTGAAGTACAAAACTAATAAAAGTATCCAATTGAAGTTTTGGGGAACATAGCATGCATACCTGAAAAGTTACAGATGTGGGAGGTGAGAAACTGCAATAGATTTAACCCTATTGAGATGGAATAATTTGTTAGACCAATCATTCGACAGAATTACACGTGCAAACTAATAACTTGTTTTGTGTGTGTGTGTGTGTGTGTACGTCTATCTCTTTTTCTTAGGTCATAACGACGTTCGACTTAAGTGCCAAACATTTAGCATCTTATACATAGCTTGAGCTTAAGGACTCTTCAAGTTTTCATTATGTTGACATTGAGCTACTTAGCTTGTACAAATTTTACATGCTGACAAACCTGATTTTCATGCATGAAATATGATAAACAAAATAAAGAATTTACATCTTTTAGTCTTTATTTTATTAGATTTGTCATAGTATTTGATTTCATCCTCTAATCAAGGGATAGAGAATATTGTACCTTGGGCTTTGTTACTCTCGCTTTCGTTTTTCATATCTACAAAGGAATGCTCAGTGGTAGTGGTTGATGGTGTCTTGGTATCTTCCACCAAAAATGTGATCAAAGAAATGGAGAAAGGTAAGCTTCTTCAAATAATATTTAGGAAAATTTCTGAAGCAATCATCTTGAATGAATGAAATATATATATATATATATATATAACACAATAGTTAAAATACGTTGAGCTTCACTATCATTACTCTCGTCATCATAATTCAGCAGTTTAGCCAGCAAATAAGTAAAGGCAGTAGAAACATGGGCATGTACTAACAGTGATAAAGCCATCTCTTCCAGAACCCAAGTTGACTTGTGTTGAGAGAAGATTGAGGAAGGAAGAACACGATTCGGACAATCGCTGCCATCGGCTTGGCGTCAGGAGCGAAAAGCAGCTCTGGGCATCGACGAAGCAAATCCAACGCAATATCTATTCACATGGCACAATTGAGATGGAATATATAGCAAAAGAACAGGAATACAAAATGTTATGATAACTCTCTAGAATATGTTGCAGGTTAAGTTATGTTACCAAGATTTCCTGAGAAAAAACATTGTGTGAGAAGGGTAGGACCCGGAAGGCCATTTTCTGGTTTTAAGACTCGCAAAGGAGTGAGAGAATAGAGATAGCGTCCCATCTGGCTGTGGCCATTACGAAAAGCCGATGCGACAGGAAGCCATGGATTGCCTATTGCAAGTACATTGCTATTTTTCTGGATCAAGCATGCTGCAGTTGGAATGAGTCCGCTATGCATTGCAGCTGTTATAAGTGGAGTATGGCCACGAGCATCGGGCATTTCAAGATACTCAGATGGCACTAATCTCACCAACTCCTCCACGATGCCCACACGGCCGAACTTTGCGGCCACATGAAGAGCTGTTTCGCCAGTTTTAGCAGAGAGTTCCGCGTTCAAGCAACCAGGATGGGCATCAATGAATACTTTTGCAGCCAACCAGTTGTTGTCACATATTGCCTTGTACAGTATAGCCGTCTCTAAACCTTCTTCTGCCTCTCTTCTCATCTCTGAAATTCATTTAGAATTGTGCTCATGTTAGGAATGGGGATCGAAATGAGAAATGGGCAAAAAGTGGTGGAAGGACATTACATGTTACCTAAAAAATTTAAATAATTAATTAAGTTGTGGATTCTTTTTCTTTACTATATATCAGTTATTAAATACAATTTTATCTAATGTAAGACTTCACGTATTAGTTTAAATCCATTCACATTTACATAACTTAACCGTACAAAACTCAAACTAACTAACTACACATTTCATCCAAACAAACTCAACAAACACTAATTAATTAGTTGCGCTTACCAGTACCACCCGTTGCAGCTGCTTGCTCCATGTTTCACACACTACGTACGTCAATGCATTGTTGCTTCTTTAAATCTGCAGCTATCACGCACATATGGCATGTATATTTATAGCATTTCGTTTATTTCTTACGTCCAATCTCAAGCAAAGAATCAGGTGCTTCATTTCCTTTAAATGGAATATAGCCTCATGAAAACAAAAAAGGAAGAAGCGATGGAACAAAAGCATCAGCATTTGGACCTGTATTATCACTGACATTATACCGTAGATGGCTTGGTACATGCTCACCAAGAAATTTGGGAGAATGACAGTTGAGTCATACATAAGAGAAAAAATTAATGTCATCAACAAAATTTTCCATAGAATAAGATGCAAATAATATAATAATCAAACTAATTATAAATTTAGAGGTTTCAATTATAAATAAAACATTTAAATTATAAATATAACTCTTAGTATATGTAATTGAGATTTTTTTATTTTATTTATAACTGTTTGAATTGTTATTTATAACTAGTTAGTTTTTCAAAAACTTTTAATGCAGACATGACTGTTATAATTAATTTAATATTTTACATTTTTTTGGATGAAAAATCTTTTAGATTTTACTATATATCATTCGTCTAAGAAATTGAGTTTCTCTTAGCGCGATTAAAACACTCCCATTCATTGTCTCGATAAATCACTGGCCAATAAGTTGGCTGGTTAAGAATGAAAAGAAAATTAATTAAATAAATAAAGTAGTATCTAAATTTATTTATGTTGGATAAGTTGGCTATAGGTAGTTTGGACTTTGGTCAGCTCTACTCTAACTAGGAGCATAAACAAACAGTCAAAATAAATAATGATAAGAAGTTGAAAAGAAATATATATATACACACACACACTCTCTCTCTCTCTCTACTCTTTTGCATATACTTTTATTTATATGGATATAGAATTTTTGAGATCAGAGGTCTGAGCCATATTAGTATTAGTGTATATAAATATCAATAAAATTCATATCCGACACATTAACATAGTATTTATTTATATCTGTGTGGTTTATTTCTTAATGATTTAATTAATTAGGATAATAGATAATTGGGGGATTAATTAAAGATCCACGCTTCTTGGGGCCTGAAGGAAAGCACCGGCCGATGGAGGCGCTTTTCCTTTAATAAAAGCGTAAATTGTAATCTCAAGCAGACAAGAACAAGAAGTGTTTTTACTTTAATAAAAGCATGAGAAGAAAAAGAGATCGATGTAGAGCTGGAAAGTTCCCTCTGGAGGAAGAATAGCAATTGAAAACCAGAAATTATAATTTAATTAGGACTTCGAATGGTCAAAATATCAATGAAGAACCCATATTCTTATTTGACATAAATTCTACTCCCTTCATTTAAAAATATAAGATATTTTTTAAAGAGTTAGATTTTAAAAAATATAAGATATTTTTAATCTTTCAAAGTGTGATTATTACCTTTTTTTTCAAAAGTACCCTTATTGATAATGACTTTACATTTATTATAAGATATTTAATAGAAGTAAATATGAAAAGAGAAGATTAATTTAAAAGTAAGTAACTATTTTATTAGAATGTGAGATTCTATTAAAAATATCTTAAATTTTTAAACAGAGGGAGTAAGAGCAAACGGAATACCCATTCTTATGTAAAAGAAATATTCCCTCCATCTCAATTTTGTAAGATATTTTTTAGGTAAAATTATGCAAATTAATTAAATTCATTAAATACATTTTATAATTTTTTTCAAATACATTTTTTTATAAAAAAATATGATTTTATATTGTTAAAGAAGCCAAAATAGGGGCGAATTGGGTTATTAAAAATTTGAATAATAAATAATTTCGCATAATGATAAAGAGATAGGAGTTACAATGATTCCACAAAGAGCTGATTGAAAGAGGAGAGATAATTTCAAGCAGAGAGAGAGAGAATACAATATTAGGATTTATATTGGTTTACCCAATCCACTGGCCTCCCCAATACTCACGCTTGGGAGTTTTAGTATATATCTTTCAAGATTCTCAGAGGCTCTTAGATGCCTTAGTATAACCCAAGCACTAATGTATCCACTTAATTTCTTGAACTTAAGTAAAATTACTTAGTGTATACAAAAAACAGATCAATATAATCACCCAAGTAATCAATTACAGAATAACTTTCTCCCTCCAATGAATTTGTAACTAATGAAGTACTCCCTCCGATTATATGTGTGTATTCGTGTAGGAGAAAAAAATTGTATCATACAACTTTAAAAAAATTAATTAACTGTAATAATTATGTCTAAAAGTTAAAAAAAAAAAGTGGACTACAATGCCTTATATGAATCAACATAAATATATATTAATTATTTTTTATTAATATAAATTATAAGAAATAATTTAAAAAATGTGCAGTAAATACTTATTAAAATAAATAATTTTATTTATAAAAAAAATGTAAGTTAAAAGTGATAACTTCTTTAATAATTAAAAATGGAAGGAGTACAGGGATAATGAATGTAGCAACAGAGACTTGCTGCGAATATCGAATGCTTAAGCACGTATGCTTCCTTTTCATACAAGAGTTGCATTTATAGCCAGTGCAAACTAATAAAATATCCGTTAAGACTCATTTAATAATTAGTCGTTGCTCTTGAATTCTGATAATTGTAACTTGTAAGAGGTGCAATGAAATCATCATTCTTCTCATGTCTGCAACCAGTGGCAGACGCAGGTACAGTGGGGGCACATCTTGAGAATATTTATAAAGAGGAGGTGGAATTTTTAAAAATGTGCCCCCATTACGTTAATAATTTTAAATTCACAAGAATCAAATTAAAATATATTTAAGTTCAGAAAAATTTAAATCTTTTATATTTTTACCTAAATTCAATATATTTTAAATTTTAAGTACATTATATTTAAATTTAGATTATTTTTATAAAAATATTATTTTAATTTTTCTTTTTTAAGGTTATTTTACAAAATTAAATATTTATTATATATATTAAATTATTTTTTATTATTTAAATTTTAAATAACTATGCCCCCATTAGCTCAGTTTCCTACGTCCATTGCTGTCTACAGCAGCAGGGGCTTCCCCAGAAAAGATGGACAAGATATGTACTTTCGGACATATTGGAAAAGGCATAAATGGTTACTTTTTATTAAATAGCATTTAATGCTTTGACATATTTTCGTTGAAGGGAATGTCGGCAGTAATGCCACAATACGAGTGATATCAGCGTAAAACTTATAAGTTTAAAGGACTTACTTCCTGAAGTAATCAAATTGTACTGGTGTTTAAATATATTGTTTGGAAACAAATACTAGTAGTGATTGGATAGCATAGGAATTCTCATTGATAGATAATATATATGCTTGAAGAAACAACCATTCTAGTATACTTAACTCAGTTTTGAAAACTTAACACATAAATATCGGTAGTAACAAGACAGTATGGATATTCCATTACAAAACTTAGGAAATAACACGTTGAATATGAGTATCAGCCAATAGTACCAGTAATAATTTGGAAAATAAACAAAGAGTACCGATAGTAATTCCGTAGTATCCGTAATGATTCACAAACTCTTAAAAGCAAGACTGTTAAACTCACAAATTTAAATAAACTTGTGATAATAATGTAAACTCATATTGTAAACTCAAATTGAAAGCTTATAATAGTTTACCTTTGTTAACTATATATAACCATTAAAATATAATTATAATTTAATTTAAACATATTAAAAGTATAAATCATTGAAATTAAACTCATCTACATTAATAAATTATGATATATAAGACATAAAAATTTTAAAATAGTAGAACTTATTTTTGATATTTTTCTTTTTTTATTAATATTAATTTTTGCATTTTAAGTTTTTTTTTTCTTTTGAACTAGGTCTTATAATTTTTATGAACTAAATTCTTCATAATATATACTTAACTCGCTCAACTTAAAAAAAATTAACGAGCTTAATAAGTTTGACTAAGCTTACATCTAGTCTAAATTTATGAATTAATTGACATAATTTTGTAAGTTAAAAATATAAAAACAATAAATTTGGAGGTAAGCTTGTGAATTTAATTGAATTTGTATCTTGTCTGAATTTATAAGTAAGTTAACATAATTTTATAAGCTAGAAATACAAAAACATTAAACTTGTAAAATTAAATCGAGAGTTTGATAACTATACTTGAAAGCATTAGTAAAACAGGGGACATAAATATTATTACCGGTATAATCTTTTAGAAAATGAACAACAATACAAGTATTAATATATTAATTCCGATATTAATCAAAATAAATGAGAACTTGTTTAAATACTTCAATACCGCTAACTAATAGTTTCAGTATAAAATATTTGAGGACTTTTAGGTTTTACAATATCAGTAGTAACAAGAGAATATCGGTATAACTAGCTAGAATCTTTGAATATCTTAAGTTGTGGAACTGGTTTAGTTATTAAAACTTAGTTTTGATACTAAGAGAAGTATTGAAATTTTCTAAGTTAAAACCACAATATCGATAGTGAAATGAGAATACCGGTAATCTCTAGTATTTTTGAAAGCATTAATTGGGATATTAAAAGAGCAGTACTGGTACTATATGTATAACAGAAAAAGTTTTGAAACATTTGCTTGGAAAAACGATAAGCACAAATATATCTTATCTTTTATTGAGAATTTAATCTCTTAAGAAACAAAATCTTCTCTATCTTTGTTATAACAGAAACCAGGGTTTAACGTATGTGAAACATTAAATAGAAAAATAAAATATAATCAGTGAAGGTAATATTGAAATAATTATAATTAATTAAATTTTACTTTTCTCAAAATATCTTATATTTTAGAATATTAAATTACCTTTAAAAATATCTTATAAACTGAAATGGAGGGAGTATCATTTTCTTAAAATATGTTTCAAAGCTCCAAAAGCTCAATTGGAAGTGAACAATAGTTAAATTATACAATAGTACTAAAAAGCCAGTTGTTAATTAGTAATACACACACATATGAAATCCCATGTCTAATTTATAACGAGTTCTTTGCAAAAACTAGAAGTTGTAAATTTGAAAGTTGCAGTTAATTAAAATAGTGACGAACCTGATGTTCAGGATCATTTAACCCGATCGAATTGGAACATCAAAAGCGGAGAAGAATGCAGAGGCGCAAGGGCCCCCCAAATTTCACTATTGCTTTCTAACTTTTTTTAATTTTTATTTATAAAAAATGTGAAAATTCATTTTAGTCCCCATATTCTAGAATATTTTAAATTTTGCTCCTTGTCTGATTCGTCACTTCTAAAGGTTCAATTTAAAATAAGCAAAAAGGTTGAGTTGTAAATTTTAAAAAAGTCCGGTTGTTAATATATAAAAATCCCATATTTAGAGACATTTTGATTTGAAGCTAGCCATTGCAATCTTGAAATTTTTGTCCATTAAGAAACTCTTCCAACAAGTTTTCAAATTAGCACAATCCTACCAGCTAACTATGTATTCATAGTCTATGAATTGTTTCAAGTTCTAGCATACAGTAGTTGTTACTTAGTGCCCCTTTTATTATGATAAAAATTATTTTAGACTATAAAGTATACATTTAATCTTTTAATTTTACATAATATTTTATTGTGGTTTCTTAATTTTATAAAATATTTTTTTAGTCCTATAACCCTAATGTGTTAATTTCATCAATGAAAAATTACTTTATTAATTAACTTTTAAATATTGATAAAATAATTATAAATATTAACATATTAAGTTTAATTTTTTAAAAAATAACAATGATTAGCAATGGATCTAGGTTGATGTGAAGGTGGACAAATGCCTTCACTCAACTTGATAAAATTTACAAGTATGCATTGTAACTTTTGAAAATTTGCACACACTATCCAATAATTTTGAATCTACTAACCCCAAAATAAAACATATTTGAGCTCTAAAAAATTTAAGCCTTTAATATTTCACTTAAATCTAATATATTTTAAAATCTTAACTTTTTTTAGTCAAAATTTTAAGCTCTCAAGTTGTTATAAAATTTAAATTTACATTATTATTTTTTGGTAATATAAATTTATATTATCTTTTATAGTATTTTAATTTTAATTTTATATTTTATATTTTTATGCTCCATTTATTCAAATTTTGCGTCCTTGACAATAATTGACACAAAAAGTAATCATTTAAAATTGATAATATTAGGCCTACAAGATTAGAAAAATACTCCCTCCGTTAAAAAATGTAAGAAATTTTTTGAAGAGTTGGATATTAAAAAATATATAGAATTTTTAGTCTTTCGATGTGTAATTATTGCTTTTTTTTTTAAGTGTCCCTATTGATAAATAACTTTATATTTATTGTAAGGAGTTTAATAGGGGTAAATATGGAAAGATGATGTTAGTTTAAAAGTAAGTAACTATTTTATTGTGAGTGAGATTCAATTAAAAATGCTTATATTTTTTAGCGGAAAGAGTACTTTATGAAACTCAGAAATATAACTAAAACTTTATGTAGAGTTAAAAGATTAACAATGCACTTAAAAAGATATAACTTTTTATTATTTAAAATTAGTTGGGTTTTATTAAATTAGCTGTGTGTAATTACTTCACAAAAGTTTCATTACAAAATTTTTATACTTACTTTTGTTTTTGAATAACATTATAAATAATTAAAAACTGAAAGCACTGTTAATTTTGACATTTTACAATTTTTTATGTATTTTCCTTTTTATTCAATAAATAATTAATGTATCTAATATTGATGTTCTAGTAATATTATATCTAATAGAAATTTTTTTGTTACAAGTAAATACTTATAATTTTCTTAGCCTATAAGAAAGTTCAAATTTTATTTTTCACCTCTAAAAAAATCTGCAAGAGCTACGTGAATATAGCAAATATTTTTCCCCAAATTGCTCATGTTTTTAACGGTTTAACATTTTTTATCCTTTATTGAAGGAAATGATGATACTTGTTTTGACACAAGTATATGAATGAAAGATTGAACATCTTTTTCATATTATTATTTATTTATTTCATTTATTTGTTTATCTGTCAGCTTCTTAAATAAATGGTAGTAGAAAATCATGTAAATGGCAATAGCAAACAATGATTCTTTCTTAACACACGTGTAGGCGGACAAGATATTGTGTTGCTTTTCCTAATTATTTAAGGTCGTTGTTACTTGTCTCTCTGTTGAGCAGCCAGCACTTGAACCTCATTACTTTGTTGGAATTTGGCTGAAATAATTTGTTAGTTAATAATTAGGAAAAGTCATACATTCCGAGAAAAAAAAAATTCGAAAACAACTAGCTGCTCATAGGACACAATATGTGTTTTATATAAAATATATCCATGCGACAGTACTGTAACAACGAAATCGGGCAAAAAAGATTCCAAATTTAGGATATTGTGATTGTATGACAGACCTCAAAAAGCACAATGTCGTTGTGAAAACCTCCTAGACTTGTCATATTTGTCATCGTCTCAAAACCTATATAACTCATCACGAACTTATCATTTATCAAGTCTGGTGTGCACAACAAAGGCAAATAATTAAAAGGATCTAAAGAGTTGAAAGACAATATCCATACATCACCAGATATTTTAAAGATGGCTGGAGGAGGAGCTTATGTTCATCATATTAAATCAAGGAATTATTATGAGGACAAAGTCACAACTTACGTATTGGTCTCTTGCTTCGTGGCTGCCATGGGAGGTCTTCTCTTTGGTTACGACCTTGGGATCACCGGAGGTGTAACTTCCATGGACCCATTCTTGCTCAAGTTCTTCCCTTCTGTGTACAAACAAGTCAAGGATGGATTAAAAGGCCATAAGTGCACGTACTGCAAATACAACAATGAGCTCCTTACATTGTTCACCTCATCTCTATACCTCGCAGCATTGATAGCCTCTCTCTTTGCCTCTAACACCACAAGAATTCTGGGCCGTAAAACCTCCATGTTTCTTGGAGGATTGTTCTTCCTTGTCGGTGCCTTGTTGAATGGTTTTGCCATAAACGTTCACATGCTCATCGTTGGCCGTCTGTTGCTAGGTTTTGGCGTGGGATATTGTAATCAAGTAAGTAATAAACTCTTAGCGTGTGATTTTTTTTTCCCCCTGATACTCCTTTATTTGTTGTTCAAGGATTAATTAACTAACCACATTCAATTTTGTTTTATATGTCAACAGTCTGTTCCGGTGTATTTATCTGAAATGGCTCCGCCAAATATCAGAGGCGCATTGAACATGGGATTCCAGATGATGATAACAATAGGCATTTTGATAGCAAATTTTATCAACTATTTAACTGCTGAGCATGAACATGGATGGAGAATTTCTTTAGGTGTAGGAGCAGCACCGGCTCTTCTGTTGTGTGTTGCGTCTCTTTTCTTGGGTGACACGCCAAACTCCATGATCGAAAGAGGAGAATATGGTCAAGCTAAGATTATATTGCAGAAGATTCGTGGAACCCAGAAGGTGGACGACGAGTTTCAAGATCTCATCGACTTGATTGAAGTGGCTAGGCAGGTGGTACATCCTTGGAAAACCATCACACAACATAAATATAGACCTCAACTCACACTCTGCTCTCTCATTCCATGCTTCCAACAACTCACAGGCATCAACGTCATCATGTTTTACGCGCCTCTCCTTTTCCAGACTCTCGGTTTCGGCGGCGATGCTTCTCTAATGTCCGCCGTTATCACCGGCAGCGTCAATGTCATCGCCACCATTATTTCTATTTTCTCCGTGGACAAGTTTGGAAGAAGGATCTTGTTCCTTGAAGGTGGCATTCAAATGTTTCTTTGTCAGGTATCGTACACACACACACACACACAACCAAGTCTCTTATATATAACCTTCAAGGTCAACTAGCTCTTATACATTGCCATGAATTGCTTCTAGATTTCTGTGGGGCTCATGATAGCTATGAAGTTTGGAGTTAAAGGAGAAGGGTCGTTCAGCAAAGGTGAAGCTGACCTGCTTTTATTCATCATATGCTTGTTCGTTGCAGCGTATGCTTGGTCTTGGGGACCTTTGGGATGGTTGGTGCCGAGTGAAATATGTCCTCTTGAGGTTCGATCTGCGGGACAAGCTATAAATGTTGCAGTGAACATGTTTTTCACATTCGCCATAGCTCAAGTCTTTCTTTCCATGCTTTGCCACTTTAAGTTCGGTCTGTTCTTCATCTTTGCTGGACTTGTCACCGTAATGACAATTTTCGTGGCTTTGCTTCTCCCGGAGACAAAGAATGTGCCTATTGAAGAAATGAACCGAGTCTGGGGCACACATTGGTTTTGGAGAAGGTTTGTTCCTGAAGATGTTGTTGCCAGTGATAGTGGCCACAATCACAAGCCTAGTCCTTAAAATATGTGAATTGAATGATGAGAGGCGAAGAAGTGATGAGAATAATATAAAAAGTCAAAATCCTATTTGAGATTGGACTCATTCTTTCGCAGCCTGCACGTTTTATACTTTGTAGATTTAAGCCTCATTAATCTGCAAGTCACAATTACTGAGGTATTGGAGAGGAAGATCAGAGATGATGGTTGCTCGGCTATGCAAGGAATATTACTGGTTGGGCTTGAGAAATGTTGGGAAGCGAGATTTTGAAGGATTGAACTAGAAGTAGATTCTGCAACAACATTGAGTCAGATCAAAAGCGAATGGAAAGTAAATTGAAGATATCACCACCAATACTTCAGATCAGCAACTTAGCGTAATTATTAAACCACCTTCAGAGTGTTTAGCCATCATGAGCTACGATTTTAGATCGATACAGATCTGCTGACGAGGGTTACTTTAATTACCTTGTAGTTTCTTTTTCAATATGTAGGCTTTGCCTCCAAAATAATTCAAGGGGAAAAAAAAACAAGAAGAAGAAGATATCAGTTCATAGAAAAGTGAATGATGCAACAAATGTAATGGCAAGTCCTGAGCCCGGAGCTCCCTTTGGGAACTCATGTTTGGGATGACTGGGTCATATGGTTCATAATTTTGTTTTGATCTGACTCTGAACAGTGAGATGGTTGCTAATTAAAAAAAAAACGCGCACACACGCCAAAACATCCAACACCTTGCTATCATCAAAATCCATTACAATTTTTAGAAGGTTTATCATACAACAGATATTGCAATGATTTTACTATTTTCTGATCAGGAAGTTGTTCTTTTCTCAACTGTCGCAGCTCATCAACTCGGTAGCTTTTTCACAAAAACATACTTATATGGAAGTCCATCAACATATATTAAAATGTCAGTTCTCTTGAAAAAAATAATTTTTATTTTGTATGATCAAAATCAATTAGCATGGTAAGAATGACAGTAGATTATTAATATTTTGATTTGATAACTAATTAAAGCTCCTGTGCTAGTGAGGATCCCAATTTAAGACTAGGACTTTTGTGACGATCAATTCTCACTCTCCTGCAGAAACTCAGAAAAAGAAGCTTTCTATTAACATTTTTCTTATTTATAATCTCTTTATAATTCTCCCTTAATTATTTCTAAGTATTAAATTTATTATAAGTAATTTGAAGGGATTTATTCCTAAATCTTAGAGAAGTTATGATTAAATTTAAAAAAATTAAACATAAAACCAACATTAATATACGATTATAAAGTTATGAAAAAAAAAAAAATCCCTTGTTAAGAGGGTCCCAACATGATGGACGTTGTTGTTGACTAGAGCGGTCAGGTTTGGGCTTGGCAAGCAATCAGTGGCTGCAAGCCTGCGACTTGCAATTATGGCCACTTTATTGACTTTGACTTGTCGTCCTGGATGTACGAGACCTTCAGCAAATATCGATCAGAACTCAGAAGGGAAAAACCAGATGCCTCCGTTTGGGAAGGCTGAATTTGATGTCCACATAAATTCTGCTGCTGAGAAGTTCCATGAAAATTTCATCAACGGAAGTCACCACATAGCCAATGTTTCTCCTGATAAAGTCAAGACTGTTGTTCTGCATCAGGGTGATTGGGGAAAGGAGGGCTCCATCATTATTTGGAATTTTGTTCTTGGTAAGCCTACAAGCTACTCGATGATCTAAGATATAAAGGTTTTAGCACCAATCTTGATCCTTATTCTGCGTCTGTGTCAGAGGAACACATGATCATGTTAAATAAATTGAGTCCTGACTTGGTCCTTATTTTATGTCTCAGTGTCAGAGGAACATATGATCATGTCAAATAAATTCTGAGTCCTGATGTTATTCATAAAAGTAGGAAAAGATCTTCACTGCTCAAATATGTCTCACTTTGTCAGAAGTTTGTGAAGGCAAATAATAATGATCTGTTTTGCCATAGTAACATGTTTTCTTCTGAGGAATATAATAGATCCATGACTTTTGAGAATAACGCTGATCAATGAATAATTCTCGATGTGAATCCATAGATGGGAAGGCCTGCGTGGCAAAGGAGCTGGTTGAGGCCATAGACACAGAAAGGAACTTGATCACATTCAGATTTTTAGAGGGTGATGTGCTTGATCACTACAAGAGCTTCAAAGCCACAATTCAAGTCACTCCAAAGGATAATAAGGGAAGTGTGGTACATTGGACCTTGGAATATGAAAAACTTCATCCCCAAGTTCCAGATCCTCACTCCATGATTCAGCTTGCAATTGACTTGAGCAACGATATTGATGCTCAACTCACTCCATAACTCTAGTTTCTGATTGTGGTCGAATTATGATTAAATCAGTTGTAACTAAATCAATAAACTTTTGATTTTTGTATAAACAAAAATCATATAGACAATTGAGAGATTTGTGAAGAGTCTGAAAGTGTTTCAACTTTCAGTATTAGTACTGCAGTGTATCAAAAATTAAAGAGCACAAAAATCTGCATGATTAAGCTTCTGATTTTTCCTGCATAGATGCTAATGTATTCTGTTCCTTCCCTTCCATTGAATGCATTGATTATTATGTTGCAGAAATTTCCTTCTCTAATGGAACGGCAAGTCTTAATAATGAATATTCTTTCAAAGGTGAGAAACAGAGGATATATGCATAACAACTGTATATACAATACCTTTTGAATACAAAAATACACTGATTCAATAGAAGTTGCTGATCTATGGTATGTACTCCATATTTGTATACTTTCTTTTCATTTTCTTACTGTACATTATTATCAAACTGATATAACACAACTTTTCTTTGTTTGGCTTTGACTTGGATTCAAACTCAAATTATGTACTCCTGAAAACAACTTCAGTATACCATGTAGCCAAAGTTTATAATAACTATGTAATCTTGATTAAGACCAACCTTAGCCTCTCACTGTGTGTAGAACAGAACAGATCATTGATTATTGAAGCCTAGGCTGTAATCCCATTTGCAGCAAACTTTTCAACTTGAGTGATGTCAAGAAATCTATCCACTCCACTTGCTTTGAGAAATCTGCAATGATTTAATGAAAATGTTTATAGAACAGAACTTTTAGAGGGATGAAATATGCATTTAGGAGTAAACAGTATACCCGTCTCTGAAATCCCTTGCCATTGACAAGCAACCTCCATCTGCAGTTGATTGCATATTCACAGCAATGTTAGGGTTGTGTATACTTTGCCTCATGTGAACCCAACCATGTTCTCCCCTCTCTTCATCCTTAACTTTTGCCCTGAGTTTCCACCAACATATCAGTTTTCATGCATAAATCTCATACTCAGAACCATTTTTAGTCTTCTAAACATAGCTCATGCATTAATAAGGCACCAAACAGGATAAAGGGTAATAATTAATACTCAAGTTATTTTTAGATGGTCAAGATATAATTTTAATCTGACATAAAACATAATCAGAAAATGGTGAACAAGTAGGACAAGTAGGCTATGTTTGAGCTTAGGATCATCACCTGTACATGTGAGCATCAATGGCTGTTGGGGTGTCATTAGTATCCACAAGGCATCCATCGCTCACCCAACAATCCCCACAAGAATCTAGTTCCCACCCTTTGAGTCTCCCTTCCTACATTAGAAAGATTCATGATCTTAAATCATCACAAAACACTTGAAACATTGATTTTGTTGTTCTAGAGTGTGCGTACCTGAATGTAGTTTCGAAATGTTTCGATGGCTTCAGATCCTTTTGCCTTTGCATCTCTGGGTTCTGAAATGATATTCATCCTTAGTTCTATTGATTCTTTTGGTTCTTCAAGATCTTCAATGAGACTACCAATCCCTTTGTCTGATCCTTCCAGCTTCATTCGCACCATTTCAATTATAATCTTCACCACCATGTACGCCCCTTCATCACAAAATCAAAGAAATTTCATCAGTACGTGAGGATGATCCATAATTTCAAAACCAACCATTAACATTCCAAACTAACCATCATCGAGGAAATAATTCTCCTTCAGGGCACCATGTCCAGAAGTTTCCATCATAAGATGAGTTTCAATTCCATCCCCGTTAAGTTGAACTCCTTTGTCAATGACATTTCTGTACCCAACTCGGTACAAACAATGGTGCCCTCCTCTATCAGTTATAAATCTGGTGAGAGCCGTGCTGGTGCGAGCATCAGTGACTATGGTAGATCCTGGATTCTCTCTCAGTACAATGGCGGACATGAGGGCAATGAGCTTGTCACCATTTATAGGATTTCCTTTGTTGTCCACCACGCCGCTCCGGTCCACGTCGGTGTCGAAAACAACGCCGAGATCGGCCGAGTTCTCAAGGACAGCTGATCTGGTCACGCCCATGGCGGTTTTGTCCTCAGGATTAGGGATATGGTTAGGAAACATGCCGTCCGGATTGAGATGAAGGGAACCGAATGTATCAGCACCAAGCTTGTCTAGAACATTCCAGGTGAAGAATCCGCCGGAGCCATTTCCTGCGTTCACTATTATCTGCGCGGGTTTAGGACAAGAGAAGTACCGAAGTATCAGACAAGACGATTGCTTGGAATGGAACAGAGGATTATGCTACTTTAGTACAATGGATAGCTCTAAATAAGTAAATATAAACGAAACATGAAACTCAAAATGAGAACGAAGGCTTCGATACCTGAAATCCCTTGAGGGGAAGATCATAATGAAGAGGATGGTTGACTCTCTGCTTGATGATTTCTCTGAGATGAAGCGCATAAGCAGTCATGAAATCAACTTTCTGCGGAAGAGTTTTGAGCAAAGTAGAGACTTTTGCGAGCCTGTTTGCGTATTTACGAGCTGCTTCATTGCAAATTTCCTCTACCTCCACAGACGTCAGTCCTCCTTTCTTGGTGAAAAATTTGAGGCCATTTCGAGTGTAAGGCAAGTGAGATGCTGTCATCTGCACCAATCATGCTGATTTCTTGTCATAACTTTGTTCTGTACTCATCCGCCGCTTTTATTACTATTATTATTATTATTATTATTATTATTATTGACTGATCATCTTCCACTTTTATACTCGTTATGTTCATGCCTTCATGGAACATTAATGGTTGTATGGAGATACCACGAGCGTGTGATTAGTTTTTCAGTTCAAATTTGATAAAAAATTTATTTAAAGAATTCAACTATTTATTAAATTTGATAAAAAAACACATTTTAAATATAATTTAAATATATTTTTGAGATTATCTAAACAAACTTAAAGTATTACTTAAGTTAGAATCAAGGTCCAAAAATATAAAATATTTTTAATTAAATTTTACTTTTTAATAAAATAGTTATTTACTTTTAAATTAATTCTATCTTTTTATATTTATTCATATTAAATACTCTATAATAAATATAAAGTCATTTATCAATAGAAATACTTTAAAAAAAAAAGATAATAATTACATCTCAAAAATTAAAAATACCTCAAATTTTTTAATATCCAACTCCTCAAAAAATATCTTATATTTTTTAAGAGAGGGAGTGCTTCTTTTCTTCCTTTTTTTCCTATTTGTAATGTTCAATAAAATTACCATTCATATACTTCATTAAAAAAATATTTATATTCAATGATTTTTACTTGTGCGCGCCCCCACACCTTCCCCCCCATCTCCATAGCATCCCACTTGTTGGTGTGGTCTTGTGGTAAGTTGTGACAAAAGAGAATCCAAAACTAAAATTATGTATCCATTCAACTTATTTATAAAATATAGTGGTTAAAAATAAAAAAAAATGTTCCATAGAAAAATTTAAATGGGAAAAAATTCTACAAGTCATAAACTTACTTTGAAATCTTATATTTTTTTAAAAAATATATAAGATATTTTTAATTGAATTACACTCCTTAATAAATTAGTTGATTATCTTTAAACTAACACAATATTTTCATATATGTCTTTATTTAATATTTTGTCTCCTTAAAAGTGACAAGTTGAATGATTTATTTATTAAGAGTATTTAAAAAAAACCCATTAATTACACATTAAAAAATTAAAAATACATTATATTTTTTAATATTCAATCTTAAAAAAAATCTTATATTTCCTAACAAAGGGAGTATTGTTTATGAAAGTTGTTAGTTCGTTGTATTACTAATTCAAAAATACTCTTAATTTAATATAACATTATTTATGAAACATTAAATAAGGAGATAAAATATAATAAGGAGTGAAGGATAATATTAAAACAAGTATAACTAATATCAAAATTTTAGTTTTGTCAAAATATTTTATATTTAAAATGTCAAATCATCTTTAAAAATGTTTTATAAATGGGGACAGAAAAAGTATTCAATAATAATTGACAAATTTAATAAAGAACATGCAATTTAAAAGTAATTTTGTGATTTGATGAGACTTTTTTATATTTAAATTATTTTTGTAGGATGAGCCTGATTTTCCCTAAAAAAATAAAATAACACACAATCAAGGGAGAAAAACAAAATATACTTAAATTTTACATCAAAAGGAAACGGAGACCAATAAAAATTATAAATTATGATTAGAGCCTAGAGGCTAGATAAAAAATAAAAAAAAATCTAAAAAGATATTCAAATATTTTTTAAAAAACATTTAAAATCAGATTTTAATAGAAAATGCAGTGACTTACCATAATGGAAGCATCATAAGCAAATGGGGGCAACACAGTGCTCATGAAACAAGCTGGTGTGGTTGCCACTCCCATATCAAACACCATGCAACCTGCACGAGTAAGCCCTCCAAACACCGCCACGCTCAGATTCGACCCGGAAATCCTCGGGTCACGCCCGAGTGACACCCTCACGTCACCGTCCTTCTTGACACCATTGATGACCCACTCTCCAAAGCTCTCAGCTATGGCTTCCGCCGCAGCAGGAGTGAGATCAATCTTCCTCCCTTTCTCTCCCGCCAATGCCACCCCTCTCACATCCGACCCATTCTGAAGCCTCCTTATCTTCTCCATCTCTTCGTCCACCACCTCCACCTCATCATACTTGGCTGTTCCCACACACTTCACTGTTACATCATATCGACATTGATTATATTGATGAACAAGAACATGATGATGGTTATGCTTTCTCGCAGGTAGTGAGAAGCTGTGTCTGTTGTACAGTGGATGAATCTGTAGGTTTGTCAGAGAAGAAGTTGAGAGGCTTGATGGTGCTGTTGCAGAAGCTGCCACTTCCATTGAAGAATAATATTTGGGAAGATAAGGCAAACCCAGTAGCATTAAACCGTAACCTTACAAATCTGTTTTACATATATATTTGCATATAAAAAATCTGCAAAGAAGCTTCCAAATTAGGGTTCAAGATTTTTGTCACTGTTTTGTCTCTAAGCTGGAGTATGATATTTTCAGTAAAATTATAAGAACCAGGCAAATTCTTCCAGGTCACGCACTTGCTAGATTATGTGCAGAGTTGTCGGCTAGCCGGCTGGTTCTTGGCGGCTTAAGCCTTCAAGTCTTTAATAGTTTAAATTAACCATACTGTTCAAGTTCGGCTTTTATTGATAGTTCTCAAGGTGGAGTCGAAAGCCCCCATAAGTGTTTTTAATTAATTTTATTTTAAATTATTATACAAATGTGTCATTTTCATATATTAATTTAAAAGTTAAAATGAACCAAACAATTTTAATTACGTTATTTTGCAATGTTAAAAATTTCAATCAAACAATTTTTAACAATTTCAACTTCATGCTAATTGAAAACAAATGAGAAAGAAAAGTAAGAGGCCTCAAAGGGCTAGTTTGAGCTCAAGACTTGAAAAAATTAGCTAGTTTAAACTCGAGTCCATTTTTAAAGAGTTTATAAGAGTCGTGCCTAAATAGGTATGTAGCTTGAAGAATCCAATCTTAATTGATAACTCTATTTTTATGCATATAAATGCGCCAGAAGTTTTTGAGAATGAGAGAACTGAATTTTGAGGTTGACCTTTCTTGGTGCATTAGAACAGGATTGAGACTTGTAGATATTTTATTTTGGAATAATTTTGTCATATATATTCAAAATATCTACAAATTTCCACTAGATAATATTGTATTTTAATTCAATAATAAATTTAATCAAAATATCTACTATAGCTAGTGAGTCAATATACTCATTGCATGTACGTAAGGTTTTAATACTTAAAATAAAAATTTACAAATTAAACAATTAGAAAAAATATAAAGTTTATTACTTTCAACCAAAACGTAATTTCTTTCTGGGGGTGTTAAAACAAATAATATAAGGCTATCTCATAATTATAACATATAGTAATTAATTAGGTCAAGTTTTTGTCTCAACCTTTGAATCAAGCCAAGAAATTAATAAAGAGAGAATTATGATGAAGCCCCACATAAATAAATTAATTATTATAAGGTTCATTAATAAATGAAGTAAGGTTATTATGTTGTGAATGGCTTTAATTTAGTTATTAATGGACCTTGTAATAATTAATTCTCCCATTAATAAATTTCAATTTTGATGACCCTATGTGCCTATATAAATATATATATATACATATACATATATGTATATCTGTGTGTGTATATATATAGAGAGAGAGAGAGAGAGTATTAATTAATGAACAAAGAAAGGGTTAAAAGTCAAGGTTGGATAATCCCAAACAACCTTGATCATTCCACTCAATTTGCACGAGCAGTTCACCTCGCTCAACTTTTGTCAGTCTGAGAAACATTTCTTGTCGGAATTTTCCATCAGTCCACGTGCACAAGCTCTCCTCAGAGAGACAGTTATTCCTACTAGGTTGAACTGTCCTGAGTACGCCGCCTTCTTCAAGATCTTGAGTTGAAGCCATGTTCATCTTCACACACTCCAGCAATGGCTTTATGTCTAATTCAGCTTCCCCCATCGGGTCGTCCTCTGTGAACGTGTCTTTGTCCAACACCGCCTGCAACACAAGAACGAATCATCACTGATCTGATCTGATTGATGAAGAATATATTTGGCCGTTAGAGCGAGAGATTATTTGTTTGAGTACTTACTAGAATGATTGGAGCATCGATTCTCTTTACATACAATGTCAGCTCATCATTCCACTCAGGATTGCACTCACTTTCAACTACTTTAGTCCTCAGTTTCTGTGTCAGTTTGAATATTAAACAAGAAACCAAGAAGATGTTCATGTATCAAAGGTATACTGCCTTCGGTGACATTTGTAGCATTTGGTTCTATTTATAAGCAATGGTAATGCTATGATTTTTTAGATAATATAATATTTACAAAATATTTTTAAAACTACTCTTCATAAAAAAACATATATAACATCACTTTTTTCATTTTTTTATATAGAAACATATTTAAAATTTTACACGCTTCTATTCCTTTTATATTTTTACATTGATATTGATAAGGAAAGGAGTACATATGAAGAAAATGTGCATAGAGCCTTCTCCTAAAATAAATTACTCTGCATTTTAGTTAAATTCTGAATGTTTTTATATAATAGGAGTACATTTGTCAGTATTATATATATAATATATGGGGGTATTTTTGCCAAAAAAAATTAAAAACTAAAACATTGGGTATATTTTTTTTTTTTTAAATGTGTATGTTTGGAAGACAAATTAAAGATCTGTTATTATAATAATATTTTAAAATAAAATAATTTACTGTATACGAAGGGGTTAGGAACAAGGCATAAAATATTTGAAAATATGGTTTAAGTTGTACAGATATAGGGTAAGGCCGCAAGTCATTGATTCAAACCCTCTTCACGTAACTACATATATTTTGAAAGAACGAAGGAGTACTTTCAACTCCTTAAACTAAAGTGTAATTACAAAATTGGTTAATGAGCTTCAAAATATAACGTATAGCAATTTTTTTTGTTTAAATAGTGCTTGTGACTTCTTAAATAAAATTCAAGGTGTCTTGTTCTCTGTTTGTAGATTATATGAGGATGTTGTAATTAACTCTTTAAATTCAAGGAGGTACAATTTAACTTATTTTCTTATTTGTATGTTATGGTTTAGGTTTGTCATACGTAATAACACAATATAATCTTGTTTCATTTCTGTCCTATCAATAGAAATTCAAATAAATATAATATAAAGCAAATGACGATCCCAAAATTTTGCAAGAGCAATATAAATCCAAAAAGAAAAGAGAAAAAACAGAACTTTTTTCCAAATGTTAAAATAGTGGCACAAACACAAACGCGAATATCAAATAAAACAGAATACGCAGAAAAAGCGTTTTTCCAAAACTTGAACAGTGTTTAATCTGAACACAAACATGATACAATTCAATTCGTGATTGGACAGTGATTAATGTAACCTGTTCGTGCATGGTGACAACAACGTAAGGATCACTTGCACGACTGTCACGTACTGCAAGGTTGATTCCTTTTTTTACACGAAGCTTGAGGATACCCAGAAAACCCTGATCATTGAAGCTTTTAATGATCTCTAATTATTTTATGGCCTGGCTAAAATCTTCAGGAATAACAAGATGTCGATGAAGTGAAGAAAGATAAATGTGTCTGTAAAGGAACAAAACGGCATCCCAATTTTTTATTTGAGCAGAACCGTCGTGGATCAGCGACATTCTCTGATCCTACATCCCTACAAAGTTGCACGACTGCAAATATACATTCAGAATACGTGTGTTTCGTTTGTAAACTAGTTTATAAAACATAAAACTATTTCTTAGAATTTTTTTTTTTAAATAATACCAAATGGTTTCTGAAACCTATATATTGGGCTCTAATTAGTTCAGGTAAGTCGGAGTTGGATTATATAGATGTAAAACTCTCTTTATGGCAAGTTTCTTTTAAGTAAGATTAGTTTGAAACCTAATTATTTAAATAAGATTAGTTTGCTGCACAATTTCAAGATTTACATGAGCATTTCATTTAACTGTAATAAAGTATAGGAGCAAAAATCAAAATTAAAGCTGATAACCATAAAAATATTTCACCGGAGTTCAATTACATAATTTGCTTCCTCTGATTTGTTATTACTACTTATCATTTTCCTACGGGTCACTCTGCATTTATTTTCGTCCATAAATTAAGGCAAGCTGCAATCAGCATTTTTTATACCTTTATTCATAAGCCACATTTCTTGCTCACCATTAACCTGGGCCATCCAGGTTGACTTTTATAATTCTACAAATGCTATTCTCTAAAAGAAAATTGATTATTTAAACAAAAAATTTTAATCTAGATGTACCCTTCAAACTGGACAATTCAAGACTTGTTATAACAATGAGCAATATATGATACTCATAATTGTGATGACCACTGAACGAGGAACATAGTAAAATAGTTTCGGATTATTGACATTTTTTAAAACAAAATAATGAAAAACCAGTTCTTCTAATTGGTTTCTACCAGCTTTACCGGTTTTAACCGATTCACTTTTTGATTGGTTCTATCATTATTGTTCTAGTCGAACCCGACAAGTTTTAACAATATTGATCTATAGACCTTGAATAGTGTGTCTCATTCTTTTAATTTGTGAGTATCATCAGCATAGAACGCCTTTCTAATTTATTTAAATACATATATTAGATTCAATATAATTTGAAGTATCATATATATCATATTAAATTAGCTAGCACATGCATGTCTCAGTTCTGGGTAATAAAAATAATGTCTCAGTGACTTTGTCTACAAAATACCGATCCATGATGATAGGAAAGCGAACACTGTATATAGAATATATGTGGAAACACAAGACACTTTTAAAATAGCAATACTAATTTTGAGTTTGCTCTACCGATCCTACTCCGTAGCTTACCAAGTTCAAAACCAATCATATGACCACTAGAGTGTTCGTCCACTTGTTTCTAATGGAAATGAAGTTTACGCGTTCAAACATATCAAGAACTTTCCATTTCTAGCGTCTAGGTTTCTTTGTTGCAGTGTATATTTAAACCCCATTCCATTCTTCAAAGATCGTAACAAAGTTGAATAATCACCATTCATGACATGGGTTCCTCTTTTCATTCAACTTGTTCTTCATGGACTAAGGTTGTCCTATTTAGCTTATCATTGCTTGGCTTATGCTCTGCCACTGCCATAGAGGTATCATATGATCAAACTGCTTTCATCATCAATGGAGAGAGGCGTGTTATTTTATCCGGGGCAGTTCACTTCCCACGAAGCACGGAGAAAATGTGGCCTCAAATTCTTCAAAAGGCTAAAGATTCAGGTCTTGATGCCATTGAGACCTACGTTTTTTGGGATCGCCATGAACCTGTGAAAGGGAAGTATGACTTCAAAAAAAACTTGAACTTCGTCAAGTTTTTCAAGCTCGTCCAAGAACATGGACTCTATGGCATTATAAGGATTGGTCCTTATGTTTGTGCTGAATGGAATTTTGGAGGCCTTCCATTATGGCTACACAAAATTCCCGGGATTCAGGTCAGAACTGATAATGAACCTTGGAAGAAAGAAATGCAAACTTTCGTCACCAAAATTGTGACCATGTGTAAAGAAGCTAACCTTTTTGCATCTCAAGGAGGACCCATCATTCTTGCACAAATTGAGAATGAGTATGGGAACATCATGTCAGGTTATGGAGATGCAGGGAAACAGTATGTGAAATGGTGCGCTGAAATGGCTCTAGCACAAAACATTGGTGTTCCTTGGATCATGTGCCAACAGAATGATGCTCCTAGTACTGTCATCCAAACTTGTAATGGCTTTTATTGTGACAGCTTCCAACCCAATGGCAATAACCCTAAAAACCCAAAAGTTTTCACAGAGAATTGGGTTGGGTGGTTTCAAAAATGGGGTGAAAAATTACCACACAGGACTGCTGAAGATGTTGCTTACTCAGTGGCTCGCTTCTTCCAAAATGGTGGAGTGCTAAACAATTACTACATGTTCCATGGAGGAACAAACTTTGAAAGAACAGCTGGAGGCCCATATATCACAACAAGTTATGATTATGATGCACCACTTAATGAGTATGGAACTTTGAATCAACCCAAATATGGGCATCTTAAGCAACTTCATGCAGCAATAAAATCGGGAGAGAAGATTATTACAAGCGCCACAAGAACTGAAACAAGCGTTGGAAATTCAGTCAACTTGACCACATACACCAGTAGTAATGGTGGAAAATTTTGCTACTTGAGTAACACTGATGGCAGCCAAGATGCTACTGTAGACTTGCCCAATGGTGGTGGCAAGTTCTTTGTTCCTGCTTGGTCTGTATCCATTCTTGAAAATTGCAGTAAAGAGATTTACAATACTGCAAAGGTTAATACTCAAACCTCATTGATGGTGAAGAAAGTTGATGCTTCATCTGCTCATCTTACTTGGGAATGGATGGCAGAGAACATAGAAGACACGCTGAGTGGCAAGGGAACTTCTACAGAAAACTTACTTCTTGAGCAGAAAGACTTCACTCTTGATGCAAGTGACTATTTGTGGTACATGACAACTGTTAACATCAATGACACTTCCTCTTGGCAAAATGCAACACTTCAAGTGGTCACAATGGGTCATGCTCTTTATGCTTATGTTAACAAAAATCTTGTAGGATCCCAATTCAGTCAAACAGGGGGGAATTTCACATTTGAGAAACCAGTTTCTCTGACAGAGGGAACAAACATCATAACTCTACTCAGTGTAACTGTGGGGCTTCCAAATTATGGTGCAAAGTATGATTTGATAGACACAGGAATAGTAGACGGTCCAGTTAAGTTAATTGGCAAGAACAGTGTCTCTATGGACTTGACAAACAATTCTTGGTCTTACAAAACTGGCTTGAATGGCGAGGCTCAACGTCTCCGTAAAGGGGTATGGAAATCTGGTTCTAGCAATAATCTTCCTGTTGGGAAAGGAATGACTTGGTATAAGGCCAAGTTTAATGTTCCTTCTGGGACCGACCCTGTGGTATTGGACTTACAAGGCATGGGAAAAGGAGAAGCTTGGGTGAATGGTCACGGTATTGGTCGGTATTGGCCATTGAATGTTGCTGGTTCTGATGGATGCAGTCAAACATGTGATTATAGAGGAGCATACCAATCAAGCAAATGCACATACAATTGTGGTAATCCAACACAGAGATGGTACCATGTTCCTAGGCAATACTTCAGCAACAAAGAAAACATACTGGTTTTGTTTGAAGAAGTAGGTGGGAATCCTCAGAATATATCCTTCCAAACTGTATCAGTAGGAACAGTTTGTGCTAATGCATATGAAGGTGCCAATCTGGAGCTGTCATGTGAAGGCGGGAAAATGTCAAAAGTTGAATTTGCTAGCTTTGGAAATCCACAGGGACAATGTGGGTCTTTCCAAAAAGGCTCATCTGATGCCAGTACTAGCATGTCTGTTGTGGAAAAAGCATGTGCTGGAAAGCCGGCGTGTACTTTAGCCGTGACGAAGGAAACATTTGGTGCACAGCAAATATCCGGTGCAAGTGGCAACAGCAACACCACTAATATTAACAGACTAGCCGTGCAAATTGCTTGCTGATTCAATGTCCTTTATGGCTGTCGAAGTAATAGTCGTGGATGAGTTTTTATTTTTTATTTTTTATTGTTTTAACGGCGGCTGCGAAGTTTCATTTCTTTTTTGTATTTGTAGCCAAGTTATTCATGACTTTGAAAGTCCCATAATAAAAGTGGCACTCGTATAAACTTTGGCTATCATGAGCAGTTATAAAAGTTATCTTGAAACCCAGATTCAAAGTTTGCTCTGAGCGAGGATTTCAGTGTAAGGCCAGACAAAAGAAAAACTGTAGAAAAACTGTAAAGCTTTTTCTGATTGTAATATGTTTTGTGCCATTTGTTGAAAGGAAAACACAGAATGAGCATCTTATTTGTAATTCTGAGATGAACGTGGACAAAAATAGCATCTGAAATTCAATTTTGCTCCGAAAAATTATGCAAAACAATATTCAAGAAAAAAGAAAAAAGGAAATTGTTATACGTGTATTAATTATTAAAGAGGCTAAGTGAGTTTCATTTCTTCTATGTTCAATCCATAGTGATTGCCATGAAAGTTCTGTCCAGATGGTAGTGACAATTAACTGCAATATGGCCTTAGCTTGTTACAGACATGGCACATTGGCTTGTTGGCTCTAAATTTTCTTCCCTCTAGAACTCCTCTGAGTAAAACTCTAATTAGCATTTATCCAGTGAGGTTGATTTGTGTTAGTGGATCCTCTCTTATTAGCTTGTGCATTAGCTCTAATATGGTCTCATATGAAAGCAGAGTAACCTGGCCAATGTTTGTATAATCAAGTCATTGAAGGAAACAGGTCAAACCAGAAAGTTTAAGATCGTGAGCAATATATATATATATATATATATATACATATATATTTTTAACAAACATTCTTCCACCTTCCTCTAATCCTCCGAAATTCACCGCTGGTAATGCCAATGACGCAGCATCGTTGCCTTCAACGATTTTTCCTGGGAGAATGACAATTAGGTACAAAAAAATTGAATTCACTTAGGTCTCTAATAAAATATTTAAAAAAATGAGTTTTAAATATTGATTTAGATAATTACAATTAAAATTTGTTATACAACTTGAATATATTTGAAATATAGATATCTTATTTACAATTAAAGCTTATAAATTTGTACTTACTTGAATTGATATTTATTACTTATTTTTTTTAAGAAAAAAATATCAAGAACATAACTATCGTTAATTCATAGTTTTGGAAATTAATTTCTTGTTCAATATTATAAGACATTTTTAATTGAATCATACCCTACATGCTCTTTTCATATTTACTCTTATTTAAAAGGTATTTTCTCTCTTTACTTAAAAAAAAAAGGCATTTGAATTAGAAAATTGTATTGACCATACCTCTAATTAAAGGCATTTTTGAGGGTGGAAAATATTTAATTGCACCTTGAAGGATCTAAAATGCCATATATTTTTTAACATCTTACCTCAAAAAAAAAATCTTATATTTTTTAATAGAAGGAGTTACTTTTTGTAGGATAAAGGTGCAAATATGTTCTCGAAGTATCACGTGAGAAGTGTTAGTAGAGTCAGGCCTGAAGGGCTGCACTTTTAAGCCTATTTTTATAAGAGTTTGGATTTAAAAAAATAATATTTTTTTAAAAAATTGGGCTTTCAAGCCTAGCCCTAATAGGCGCTGAAAAAATGGGCTTGAACAGCCCCTTTAGTCCTATTTTTCTTAAAAAATAAAATATTTTAATTTTTAAATTAAATTTAAACTTTAGAATATAAGTTTATACCTTAAAATTAACATTTATATTATTTATTTTTAATTTTTAAACATTATAATTTGTATTTTTAAAAAATATATGAAATATTATAATTAAAAAATTTAATTTTTAAAAATTCTAAAAAATAAAAAAATAATAATAAGAGCTTATGACCCTGGCTCTGAGCCCTTTATATAAGGGCTGAATTTTAAAAAATAAAGTATTTTAAGAAAATTAGGTTTAAGGGTCAAGCCCACTTGTTTCCCAACTTTAAGTATCAGGCATCCTAAAATAATAAAAAGTGTAACATTGTTCCTAATTTATTAAAGGATAAAGATGTAAATTTAATTACGAATTATTTTTTAAAAATCACTAAATAACCTATATTATGAGTGATATGAAATAAATTATCAATTAATAAAATGGCGGTACCCAGCAACTTTTGTCCAAATGATACTAACCATCATTTTGTTCAACTTGTGGAACCAAACAATGATTTAAGGCTCCCCTCCCACCTTATCATTCTCTCTCTCTCTCTCTCTATTCGTTCCACGAGTCTATGGTAGATCTCTCTCTTTCTCTCTCACCTCAAACCTTCGATGTCTCTCTCCTCCTCCGAGACACAAAGAAGATGCACGATAACTTATATACACAAAGAAGAAGGATTAAATGACATGGGACACATGAGCAAGACATAGCTTAGCATCACAGCCTTGCCTGCCATGCTGTCATGATCTCTTCTCTGCATCTCTATTTTTTGAATGTTCATCTATGCTTTCTAGTTTTGTGGTTTCTTTCCATCACTTATTTTCGTTGCTTACTTTCTATTTATGGATACTTATTCATTGCATTTGGCTGTTATGACTCTAGTTGGAGCTTCTATGGTGGCTATGTCAACTTACTATATGCACCAAAAGACTCTAACTCAACTTCTCGAGTCTGCCAAGAAGGTGGGTTTGCCAAGCGGCCTTCTCATGCAAGGAAGAAGGGGAGGAGTGGGTATTACCGACAGGACTTATCAACGTCCTTACCCAATGTCATGGAAATCTCTGGCAGTAAGGATGGAAAGGAGAAACACAACAATCCGATGCTGCTTAATGGTATTCCAAATGGGATGCCCAGCCTGCACATGCTTCATAAAGATATAGTGTTGTTGTAGTTACTGGGCTATGTAATCCATGAAGAAGACGATGATTATGGGTACTAATAATGCTATTTCCATTATGTGAAAGCCAAGGAGGATGAGGATGTAGAAGTAAAGATAGAGAGAGAGAGAGAACGTAACAACCTCACGTTTTTGCAGAGGGTAGAGAGAGAATATGTAACTAGTTAACGAATGTTGGTGGCAAATTAACGATTAGTGCTGGGTGTTCCATTTTAAATAGTCGATGGTTTGTTTTACACCACTCTATAATATAGGCTACCGAAAGCTCATCAAAAAATAATTCATAATTAAATTTGTACATTTATCTTTTATTAAAAAGAATGTTGTCCAGTTTTAACAAACTTCAAACATTGATCATTAAGTTGACTTATTATACCTGGATGGCATTCACCATTTCAGAGTGAAACTTCACACCTACCCAATTCAAGCTCATATCCTCTCTTCCTCCAATATCAAGATTGCACCCAACATTCCTAATGATAATTTGGTAGCATTAAGGAGAGGATCGTGCAATTCTAACCTTAAAAATCGTGGTATAACCTTTAGATTTGGAAGCAAGAACAATAATACTAAGACCAACAACATGATCATGAACAACTCCTCCATTGTGCCACCATGAATTGCCATAGGCATCCATCATAATCAGCTTAGCCACCATCACAACCTCTTAACACGGCTTGACCACCACATTGAACCCGCTCTCCTTTACTATGCTAATCAAGTCACAGAGAAGTACATCGAAATCCATCATCATAACCAAATCAACAGCTTCAGTTTCAATACCTGAACTATACTTCTCAATACTAATAAGAAGAGAATTATTAGTGAAAGGGCAAGCCAACTTTGAATGGTATAGGGGAATTTGGTGATAACCTTTAATTTTCCTTGAGATTGTTGCACGATTGGTGTAAGTGATGGTGAGGCGAAGCTATTCAACGTAAAGCATGAGCCTCTTCAAACCCAAAAGCTTTATCAACATCATTAGCTTCACGATCAGGAGTACGCTAAGATAGAGTAGGAGGAGGTTCAATATAGCGAGTGGGGTGACCACTACAGCATTACAAGCTCTTCCAATGAGGAGAAAGGGGGTGGGATTTGAGGTCCAAGATTAGGACACGTTAAAATTTTGGGTCAATGGGGGCAAAATCCATCACTAGAACGTCGACTGTCACAGCATCAACTGCTTCAAAGATATCTAAGACCTCAAGCAAGACTTAGAAGTCTGATTATACAGGGTCATCAGCTAGTTATTGGATAGGGGACACTCTGGACATGAAAATGGTGGTAAGGCATAAGGACTTAGAGATCATGGAAGCCATTAGAGAGTACTTCAAGAAGGTAGTGACCTGGTAGATGCTATTGCTATGTGTGTATGCCACTTGGGCATAATAAGTCAACTTAACGGTCAACGTTTGAAATTTGTTAAAATTGGGCAACATTACTTTCTTTTTAATACCTCAGGGTAATATTACACTTTTTTCCTTACTTTAGATTACTTGACACCCCTCGCATGATAATTTAAGAGCAAAAATCTACCTTTTATTCTTTTGTTTTTATTACTCATAAATATTTTTTGGGTTATGGTGCAATTTTACTTTTAAATTATTCGTAAAGGAGTAATGTTGCCCTTAAACTATCAAACATACCAATGTAGCCCCTCAATTAATTAAAGTAGAGAAAAGTTGCCCTCACCATTTTAAACCTAAACATTTGACCATTAAGTAAGAAATTTGATCGATGAAGGCCACTTGCCTTAGATAACAATTTTTTTTTATTTTAAACAGAAAGGGCAACATTATTCCAATTTAATTAGGTTAGGGGCAACATTGCTATGTTGAATAGTTTATGGTCAACATTGTTCCTCCATGAATAATTTAGAGGCAAAATTATACTTTAACTTATTTTTTTTTATTGGAAGCATGTCAAATACTAAAATGAGCACCTCCCAACATAGCTTTCATTCTCTCTTGTTCATTTTTTTCATTTTATATTCAAAAGTGCAGACACCATGATGGATCTCAAATTGGATCTTATTTGACCAACAGAGCATATATCTATGTCCCATTTGGATAGACTAGTCATTAGAAAAGAGGAAACAAGTTGCACAAAACAATCTAAATCCCTTTTCTTTGAATGAAATTCCTCCTATCATTAGGAAGAAAAAACAATCCAAATTCTAAACTGTGTACATCGAATGGTGGAAGCATATTTTAGTACTATTCTCAACAATCCAAGAAAAAAACAATCCAAATACTTCCAATTTTCCACTCCAAATTAATTTTCCTTCTTAAGTTTTACAAGAATTTAGAGTTCCAATCCCCTCCTTGCAGTTTTTGGTTCCTATTTCAGTAATACTAGCCAAGCTCTTCTCAAATTTTTTGTCGAATATAGAATGGTGGAAACCTTGAACGCTGCATGTTTCAGGTGATTCCTTCTTCCCAAAAGGACCATCACTTTTGCTTTCAGTTCCTCCAAGGAGGGTTGGCACTATCGCTGCCTGAACTTTTAATTTGAAGTTGAAAGCAATCAAACCTGCAATTTCAGTATCTCAAGTTTCTCTTATTCGCAAGAATCTCCGTTCGATTCACAGATGCTTGATTTCTCCGACAAATAGTGAGAGCTTTTAGGTGAAAGTGAAACAATGATGCTTTGCAAGCAAAAGAAGGATCTGAACGTTTAGGATGTGAGAAAGATATTAATTAGCGTCAATGTCTAGGGCAACACAGGCCCAATTCGATTCATTGTGTTATATGTGTGTCAAAAGTGTGTGTGTGTCAAAGTCCCACATTAATTAAAAGAAAGACTCTCCTAGTGTATATATACTAAGGAATGAAGTGGGCTAGTAAAATGGGCTTGGAAGAGAAGTGGTCTCGCGCACATGAGACAGGCCAACTCAGGGCAATCGCAGTTGAAATTAGCCGATTCGCCCCTCCTGCGCGCGAGTTCAAGAGGTAGTGGGTTCCTTTTACAGGATTATTTTTATAAATAAATAATTATTTTGGCTTACCGGAGAAACTCAAATTTTGGCTGTCTGGAGTTTGAAGTCAAACCAAGAACGTTTTTTTGATCATTAAACAAATTAATTTTTCTAAACGTTTGTCTTCCCAAATGCATTTTACAAACGTTTGTGTAACCCCAACGTTTCTAGACAAGCTTTTAAACAATTTTTATGAGACTATAACCGAGCTTTTAAACCGGTGGTAACCTCCCAATGTTCATGTCCACCTTCGGGCTATATATAGCCATGGGTGCAGACAGAGCGATACATAAGCCTCTTGAGTTCTCGCGGTTCTCTCTTCCTCCCTCTGTAAACATCTGTGCTTATGTTTAGTCTCCGTTGTTCTGTTCCCTCGTTCCACCGAGGATGTGCTTGTTTAATCCTGGGGAACTGCCGGGCGTCGGACGGTGTGCCGGAATAGTTCTTAAGGACAGTGTCCTTCCGGGCACGACTCAAGCAACCAATCAAGTGTCACTGTATACATCTGCCGTCGGTGTAGCCAACACGTTGTGAGTGAAGAAACGCTTGTAATGCAGGTTATTAACACCATCTTGAAGATTTATGCCCGTTTAGGTTGGCATCCTATTCTGGGTTGCGACATTAGCGATTTCTTGCTCTACTACCCCACTGCTAGATCAGATGGTATTATTCATTTAATCCCTTCTATACTTCAACTAAAATTACATAAAAGTGATGCCTCAGTTATACAAGGGGAAGATAGTGCTACTGGAGATATTATCAGGCAGCTTAATTGAAGATGGATACTGGGCTTCTGTGCGAAAGTTGAGTCACTTCCACCTACCATTATTGAGGTAAAAGCTATTATCATTAGTCTACATCACTGTTGGAATCTAGGGATCAGGAAAGTGAATGGCATCAATGCTATCAACATGATTGTGAGAGACTCGCCACAAAATCATCCTTTTTGGGATACTATTCAGAAAATTAGACTAATTTTAGGAAGAGATTGGTCTATTAATTTAAACTTGGTTCCTACAGATTATGTTGGAAACGCCGATGTACTTGCTAGGATAACTCATGCTTTATCCAAAAATAGGCATTTCTTCTACTATCCTCCATCTTTCATTAAAGAAGGAGAGGAAGGGAGAAGAAATGATCCTGTTGATGTATTTTGACCTCTAGAACTTTTATTATGAATGAATTACCTTTTATCCAAAAAAAAAAACAAATTACATAAAAGCTTACCAAATTGAGTAACTTCATTGGGATTCGAATTGTTTTTGAATATTTGAATACCGATAGAGTTTGTTTAATTTAACAAAATGACAGCACTTTATGTCTTTATATGTTGCCTTGATGATTCAATGCCAAACCTAATTAGCGCTTTATCTTTGGCCAAAAAAATTAGTGCTTAATCAGTTTTCTTTGTTTTTTAAACTGGAAAGCATGATTTGATATTATGTTTTGATCATTACAATTTCTTAAAAATTTAATAGTATTTAGTTATAAAGAATGTCGATAACCTTTCCAGTCTTATTTCTAAGCTACTTGCAACATATTTTATTGAAATAAAAAATTTAAAATCATTAACTCTTTAACTAAAAATTTAATAAATTTTAAATTTTGTTCATATTAAATAGATATACTTTAATAATATTTTTTCTCACCAATATTTAATGAGAATAAAATGATAGATTTGTAATAAAAATTTAATAACATGAAAAATCATTATATGTCTGACCTTATAAACAAGGCGAGAGGTGAGAATATTTTGCTGAATAGGAGACTTTTTCGTGGGTTTAAAATAAGGCTTATGATGCATTTCTTTCCTGAATTTTCCTTCAATGAGCATCAGGTATATTATACTGATAAATAGGACTTTTTTTTTTCTCTTAAACCATTTTCTAGAGAGCAAAAATTTTCCTTTATTAGTATTCCATTAACTCTGTCGTTTTCTACTAATATAGCATGTTCTTTAATATTAATATGTTCCTAAACTTTTTTTCTAAAAGTGCTAAGCACTCTGAAATTTTATTAAAATAAATTATAAGAAATATTATTAAAATATTTAATATTTATTAAGAAAATGATCTTTTAATAAAATTAATATTGATTAAGTTTTTTAAAATTTATAGGTCATTATCTGTAATTTCTATTGTCAACTAACGGTTAAATTAATGGATATTTAAAATTAAAATGTCACTTATTTTTAATTGATATTTTCATATAATGCAATTTGTTTATAATTTAAAAATTGGGAAGATAAGTTACAAATTCAACAAGATAATATTAATTTTATTAATTTATTTGGAGGTTCATTCCCTTCTTTTTAATTCAAAGTTGTAAAATATCAAAATATTAAATTTGGATGATCTAATATTTTAGAAAAAGACTGTTGATTGACCAAAAAAATTATATAAAATGACATAAAAGATTTAAAGAACTCAATCATTATTAATTTTTTTATAAAGTCACTTCTATAATTTATTTGAAAATATTATTTTCATTATTGTTAGGATTAAAGTGCTTTTTTTTTTATGCTTTTCTTCGAAAGGTGCTTGGCACCTTATTCTAATAAATGGTATGGTTTAGGAAGAAAAACATTTTTTTATTAATATAAGGTATCTAGTACTCATCAAAAAAAAAAGTATAGAAGAAAAATGCACTTTAACTATTAAAAAAATGGGATATTGGGATTGTTTAAAAAAAAAAACAATGTGCTTTTCCATGTGAAAAGATGAATGCTACGATCTTTTAACATGTAACTAACAAGTTTTTTTTTTTGTTTTTGCAAAAGTACCCTTAGGTAAGATGAATAATAATAATAATAAATTTTGATAAGTACTAAAAATTTTTAATTAAGATATCTTATTAAATAAAGATAGACTTGAAAAAATGTAATCTCTTCGTTCAAACATGTAAGGCATTTTTAACCGAATATCACCCTTCAATAACGTAGTTACCTACTTTTCAACTAACCCTATCTTTCAATATTTATCCCCATTAAATACTCTATAAAAAATGTAAAATCATTATCAATAGGAACACTTTTGAAAAAAAAAAGGGGCAATGATTATACTTCAAAAGACTAAAAATCTCTTATATTTTTTAACATCCAACACCTCAAAAAAAATACTTTACATTTTTGAACGGAGGAGAGTATAATTTTAAAGATAATTAACTAACTTATTGAGATATAATTTAATTAAAAATATTTTATAATATTGAATTAGAGTATATCATGACATTCACGTTTTCACATGGAGTCTTTTGAAGTGTTTTGAATTAATTACTGAAATTTACATTATTAGTAAATTAATTATAGAATTGAGATAATCCAAATTTACGCTTTGCTCAAGATGCTCTCACTTAGGTATATACTGTGAATCTCCGGGACAAAATCAAGAGAACACAAAATGGGCTGAAAAGCAACCACTTTTCTAATTTGTAACTTGTCAAGGGGAGAATGATACTTAAGTTCTAAAACAGTAAATTACTATTAATTAAGTACTTGATAAATTTTTTTATAAAATAAATTATAAATATTAATTCAAAAAGTTAGAAACAGATATTTCTATTGTAATTTAAATGTTATATTTAATATTTAAATACTTGTTTGTAATTAAAACTCCTAAATTTATAATAATTTGAATCAATATTTTTAACTTACCTTTTAAAAAAATTATCAAGAACTTAATTGATATTAATTTACTATTTTGAGACCTAACTGTTATTCTTGCTTTGTTAAATTCTGTGGCTCATGTGATTTTTTTTTTGGGGGCCAAAATGTGAAATTTTTTTTATTGAAAGAATGAAAATTAGGTTCTGAACAGTGAAGTTCCTGATGACTTTTTAAAAAATAAATTAAAAATAACGATTTAAATAATTACAAATTCAGTTTTAATTATATATAAATATTTAAATATCAAATATAAATTTTAAATTATAATAAAAAATTTTGTTTACAATTATTTAAATTAATATTTACAATTTATTTTTTAGAAAATTTTGTCAATAGCTTAATTGTCATTAATTCAATTTTTTGAAAATTATCTGTCATTATCTCTTTTCTAAGATCGAAAAAGAAGATAAATATTTTTTTCTTCTTGTCCAAAGGGATGGTTTTGAGGGGGGGGGGGGGACCTATACAAAATGGCAGAAAAATCTCATGGCTGTTATGGCTGCTACAATGTTCTTCTTATAAAAATGAGAATGAACGTATTGTGTGAAATGGAATAGTTCATCATGTAAAAGAATTCCAAACATGCTTTGCCATAGAATTCCTTTTGCATTCGTTCATGAATGGTAAAAATTGCATGCACCATATTAAACAGAACATAGAGCGTCATCTCTCTCCCCCCCCCCCCCCTCTCTTCTCCGAGATCTAATTCAAAACCATTAAAATTAAAATCCTTTCCCTTAGATTGTGATGAATATGAAATTATAGTGTTTGGAATTTGTAGCAGCATTGGGGCAATGGGACACAATTGGGTCCATTGAAGGTTGGAATTTTCCACTGTGCAAGAAGACGCTGGTTTTAAAAGAAACCAACCTTTCATAATTATTAATCTTACTTGAAAAGTGCCCCTCAAAAGAGTCCTCAAGGACTAGATCCGCCCGTATTTTCATCTCTACATGACTCAGATTTTCCCCCGAGGCACCACGTGGAAGTTGGAAGGTTCCCATTCAACAAATACTTCAACCACAAGATTTCTCCCCACTTCTAATTAATCAGTCTTCAAGGGAAATTAGTCTTTACTGCCTCCATCTTCTGGAGGTGCATGGAGTGTCTCCATTTTTTTCATCTCCTTTTTCCCTTCATTTCTCAAATCCTGTTCAATTTGTGTAGTTCTCATCTAACCCTCCAAGGTACCAGTTGTCATCCAACATATTGTCTTTTTATTTTTGAATAGTATCCTGTCGCTCAAACAACTTCTTGTGTTTTAAATTAAAATTATTGTGAATTTAATCATTGAATATTTGTTTTTATCTTTATTATATTACTCATAAATAAAAAATATAAAAAATTAGAAAAATATTGTTTCGGCGAATAAAATCTGTTTGAGTTAAAAAAAATTATTAAAACCGTTTCGGTAAGTAAAATCAATTTTTATGTTTTTCTCATGCGATTTTCAATTTTCTTCAGGTAAGATATGGGGCTCTGTTTTACAGTTTTTTTTTTTTTTGGGCCAAATTCCATTTTCCACTTACATATTTGCAAACTTCATTTTGATTTTACACGACATATTGATTGAGATTTATAAAAAAAATACATATACATATTTTGATAGAAACAAATATTTATATATACAAATACAAACACATTTTGATAGAAACGAGTACTTAAATAGTTTATAAACAGTTGAAAAATTTTGATAAAAAATATTATTCAACTCATGTTTAAGGATATTATTTTTAAGAATTATTTTACTATACATGATTTAATTGCAATATCTTCCGAAAATTAGACGAACCATTCCAGCAAAAAGTAGAGTTCAGAACACTAAAAATCACATAATGACTTGGAAGAACCACAAGAAGGGAAGAAGAGGAGAAGAATGCCCAATAGCCAATAGTTTGAGAAGAGAGGTCTCTCCACTTTTTTCTCCTCATTTTCCTCAATTTCCCTCCACTTTCCCCATCCCCATCATTCATTAATTTTATCATTTAAAAAAATTATTTAATAAAATAATTTGAATGGTGGGGATAAAGGAAGTGGAAGAAAATGGAGGGAAAAAATGGAGAGACCCCTCTCTGATGTCTGTTGCCTTTTTTAAATTTTCATTAACTAAAAATCAGTCTGAAATACAACCAAACATGAGACAAAGGACAATAAAAATATAGAACAAGAACAAAGAACTAACCAGAATCCCAAATTTCCGGTGGATCAATTCATCCAAAAAAGTCTTTATAGAGGAATTGGTGGTTTAAAGACCCAATCAAAATATCACAACTCCCATGCTGAAGCCTTGGCTATCCAATCCTATATATCCTTTTTAATTAATCCCAACGCCCAAGAGTCTTCTACCAAATTTTCACCTACATTGGCCTCAATTTCGAACATATAATGCAAGAAGATATTTAAAATAAAAAAATTGATAAATAAGAATTTTTTATGGGTATATGTTGATTTTTTTAACCTTGAAATATGTTTTCCTTTTAACAAAAAATTTAAGTAAGTTGAGTCCCACAGGCTCACCAGTATCAAGGTGTGTCTCCTGGCTCAAAGAACATTTACAAAAAGACTTATAAGTCACTAACTAACAAGATCTTTACATCAACAATGGGATTTTTTATAGCTTTAACAAATAAAAAAAAAAGAATACAACTTTTGATCCATAATTTTAATTTCTCTTTCAATTTAATTCATAAATTTTGACTTATTTAATTTATATAACTTACTCCTTATAGTTTCTTAAATTAAAAAATTATAGGAATTAAATTGTTCCAATAAAAAAATATATAGGCATTGAGTTGTCTTGAGTTAACAAATATATCATTACAATTTTTTTTTTTTGCAAAGATATTAACAAAAAGTTGCTAATAACAGTTTTTAGTTTAGTGGTAATTTTTCATCATTGAACAATTGTTACCATGAGACCCATTGCTAATAACAATGATAAACATTATTATTGTCAAAAGTCATTTTTTTTTTCAAGTGTAGATGGACTGAGTTATATTTTAAGAAATCATGCACTAAATTGCTTTGAGTAAAAGTTTAGAGATGAAATCAATAAATAAGGAAATGCACAAGTATCAAAAGTTATATTTTTGTAATAAAAAATAATAATGTATCCAATTAATCTACTTTTTATGTAATGTGTGAATGTAAGAGTGATGAGTGTGGTGTGAATGTGTGAATGTATGAATAAAGAAATTCTTAAGTAAATTGGACAGGCCACATCATTTGTGATCTATCTAATAAAAACATAACATTTAGATAACATTAAATATAAATTGATTTCGACATTAATTAATAATAATATAAAAAAGGTAAGAAAATTAAATATATACAGTTTATTACAACTATAAGATTAATTAAAATAATGTTACATAAAATTTTATTTAAATAACTTGGAGTATTTTAATTACATAGACTACAAATAAGATGATGTACTAGTCTATATAAAAATTTCTCTATACGAATGATCTCTGGCAAAAATCAATCTCCTTCTCCTCATTTCACCTTAGTTTTTCGCTTAGTATAACAAATTTTAATTTCCATTCCACCTCTCGTGGGCCATGCAAACACCGAACAATTTTGAAGTCTATAATAGTCTTCGTCAAAGAGTGTGTTTGGGGGTCGCACCATCATACCAAAACTTATTTTAAATTAGCAGAACCAATAAGTTTGACATTTTTGTCAAAACATAGTTTAATTTGAAAACACAAATCAAGTTGTTTAATTTATATCCGATCGATCTCCAAGCCAAATGCAAACATAAACCAAGCCGGCTAAATCTTCTTCCTTTCCTTTCTTGTTTATGTGTATTCGGTTTCCTTTTCCTTATTGTCTTATTGCTGTAACCATACTTGTTTTGAAGATGGGGAATGCAGTTCAGTATTTTAGGTAAAAATAATAATAATATAAAAAAATAGCTATACCATAACTTCTTGATCAACATTAAGGGTCTATTTAGGTAATCTTTAAAAATACATTCAAACTATATTTAAGATGTGTTTGTGTCAAATTCTCAAATAATTGAATCTTTAAATGGACTTTTGCTAGGTGTAAGTAAAAAACTAAATACATACTAACATGTGCTTCTAGCTAATTTATTGCACTTATCACACAATTCACAATAATTATCATCAATATAATATTCATGGGGAGTTTATCTAGATAAAACATGCATCACGTGGGCCAAGAGAAGGTCCACCCCCCTCCCACTTCTATATATTATAAATGTATAATATTCCTCCTTTAATTTCATCTCAAATATGAAGGGAAGTCATCCACCTAATCTCCAATAATTGTTCTTTCTTTTTTTAACATAACTTCATATTTTTACACTTTATTCGTGTTTTGCTATTAGTTTTATAATTTTTTTAGTGTTCAAGATCTTTATATTTTTATTTTTTTAGTATTTTAGATCTGGAGGGATCTAGAATATCAAAAAGTAAAATTGTAGGGATCTAAAATATTTAAAAAAGTGCAGGGATCAATAATAAAATACAAGTAAAGTATAAAGATTCAAAATTATATATATATATATATATATTTTTTATTCGGTAGAGCAAGATGAGTCACAACAAAATCAATGTACGTATACCATATATATACACAAAATATAAGGTAAGTCATTTAGTTTTGGTTGTTGAGCTATTGGAAAAACTAGTTAGGTTGGAAGACAATGAATTGGAATCAAGGCGAGATCTTCTCCTACAATGTTACTTTTGGGTTTGTTCTTGCTCCATCGCTGGGAGCGTTGTCTTTTCTGTATCCTTTCTTTTCCTACCTCGTTCACGTTTACCTAAGAGGTAGTGAGGCATATTATTTTAAGTATACTTAATATAACAAGTTTAAGGAGATGCTCAGCCTAGGCTATTGGTTAAATAAATCTACCAAATGGCTCTTCAGAGTTTAAACTTTACGGCCGAAAATTTGTTTGCCTTGATAGACTGCAAATCAAAAGTAGTTGCACATTTTCTCTTCCTACACAGAGGTGAATAACTTGAAATGCAAAAAATAATGTCCACATTACATTCAAATTTAAGAGGGTCTTTTTGACAAAAACTTTTTACACGAGTATGTTAGAACATTTGAAAGGCAAGATGTAAGAATATTTATTAATAAGAAAAAAATTGTAACATCCCGAAATTTTAAGACTCGAATTTATAAAAATAAAATAAAATAAAATATCTATAATTAAATTAAAATTTAGAATAATTTGATAGAGGTTCAGAGTTTGAATTTTTCTAAGCAAAAGTTTAGTTTTATTTGATTTTTTAACTTTGGAAAAATTACCAAAGTTGACTCAGGCTTTTGTGCAATAATAAAAAATATTGGGTCATTTTTGTAATTTTTTCCAAACTTTTGGATCAGCTTTTATAAGGGAAAAGAGATGCAGAAACGCAGAAAAAAAAAAGGAAAGAACAAAACGCAGAGAGAGAGAGAGAGAGGAAGAAGAAAGGAGAAAGAGAGGGAGTTAGGCTCGGATCTAGGAGTTTTTGCGACCGTTGCGAGCTCGGCTACACGATAGGTAAACTCCCTACTTCAATCCTCTTCTCTTTCTCTTGATTTTCTTCAATTTTTGGAAGAGGAAATTTTTGGATTTTGATCCCAAAGGCTTTATTCTTGTAAGCTTTTGTTTCTTTGGATCCTAGGGAGTATGTTTTGAGTTTCTATATAGTGATCTAATATTTTGAGTGGATAATTGGATGAAAAGAGGTGTTTTGGGCACAAAATAAACCTTGAGAAATTGGGTTTTTGCTCCTCAATGGTTTAAGCCTATTGATTTAGTTATAATTTTGCTATTTGAGCCCAATAAGATTTAAATTAAGGTTTGGTTTTCATTATAAGGGCTAATGGTGAAAGTTGGTGACACTAAGTAAAGGTTTTTAATTGATTAAAAAATTATATAAATTGAAAATTAGCCTAGTGATGGCTAATAAATGGTTTTGGTGGTTAAGTGATACTATGTGAATGGTTGGTTTAATATATGGACCATTAGGGTGGATTATGACTCATTGACCTAAGTTGTATGGTATGAGTTATAGTCTTCATTAATGCTATTTGTCATGATAAGTGATGTGGATCACTTATATGTTGTAGAAAATTGTTGGTGGAACTTATTGAGAAGTAAGGAACAAGCTGAGCCCTATTTTGTACAAGGGGAACCCTTTTGGTATCAAAGAGTTGAGGTAACAGGAGAATTTATATTTTTTATTACTTTGTTTTAGCTATTTTTGAATAAATATTACTAGTTATCATGCATTACATGTTTTAAAAGATTAAATGTGCTTTATAAGGGGTTATGGGGTACTACTTTGATTATAGTGCAAATATTTTCTAATTGTTTAATAACAATGTTTTTATAGAAATGAGATTTATAAATATTATACTACTTTAGAGTGTTGAATGGTCAATACTCAGGAAAGGTAGACAAGAGTAAAAGGCATGATCTCGGTGGGAGTTCACTAATGAGAAGGTGTGGATTTTTGATATTCTATGGCACACTGTCAGTACTCAGTGTTGTCTTACGTATTGTGGGCTCAGTGCACTAAAGTGGTTAGTGTATTGAGTGTTTGACACCTCTCAGTGGGGAAGGGAATCTAACATATGAAGTGTGAGGTTGAGTGCCTAGGCCAAGGTAGCCCTCACATGGAAAGTAAGTTTGGCTGGCCCTGGGAGGGAGTTAGCTTCAACTGCTTAGGATTCACGTCGAAGGGGCATAGGAGGTTCGGTGGATTAGATCATGCCTTAGATTATGTTTTGTGCCTGTGGAGGTACAAGTAGGTATAAGGTTTACCTGCGAGTTAAAGAGTGCCAGGGGGCATTCTGTTGGTCATGAAAGGCCATACCGGCCTAGGTCATGTATTCATGCATTTTAAATGGCTAAATTATATACTATGTTGAATTTATTATTTGTTTATTTGATTATGGTTTACTTTGTAATAATTAATGTAGATTTTGCTGTTACTAAGACTGTGGTTATCTCATCCCTTTCTTTTCAATATTCTAGGTCCAGGCGAAGGATCCAGTGGTGGACGGGGGAAAGGAGCAAAGCTAGGGTTTGCTTGTGATTTGTAAAGAACTGTAACCCCTTTCTTTTGAGCAAATATATTGTAATGTATTTAAGATTAGGGTGCCAGTAGGATATGATTATGTATGTGTGTGTGAATATGTGTAGATTGTGTGCTTGTGTATGAATTTTTGTCTGTTTGTAGACTTGTGACTAGGAAACTTGGTTATGGTGTATGATTTTGATGGATTTACTTAGTAGACCAAGTTTCTATTATAAGCAGATATTTATTTTGATATATATGTGATTTTATAAGCAAATGCAAAGTGGTTGCATTGTAAATGGTGTGCTATGGGCAAACATACACCTTGGATAGAGAGAGTGGGTGAGTGGGCCCACAAGGAGCTCTGAGCCAAGTGAAAATGTTTAGCATATGTATTTATATAAATATATGGTATTTGGATTGATTTGTGACCACTCTTGTATGATTTGTGCATTTTAGGGGTTTAGGGTCCATTTTGGGAAATGGCACCTGGGTGGTCAAATTTTGATGTATGGGGGTTTTCCATCATTTGAATGTTCTATCAGGTGTTTTTAGTCTTATTTGACGTGTCCAAAGTATTCCCACAGGTTTGTAACCATTAGGATAAGATTTGGACAATTTTGAAAATGGTTTTTACTAAAAAGCTGCACTTTTGCATCCGGGTGTCCAAATCTTAATCCGACCGTTGGATTTCTCTAAAATTTGAGTCACAAGTAAAACCTTTTATAAGCTTCGTGTGGGCTTTGGAATCACGTCGATCGGATATCGGACGGAGAAACGACACACTCCGGAATTTGATCTGGAGGTGCTGTCATGACAGCATTAAATTGCTGTCATGACAGCTGCAGTGTTGATTTTATAACTTACACAAAATTCAATCTGTCTGTTGGATCTTTTCAAAATTTAGTATGCTAATAGTATTATTTAAAATTGATATGTGGGATTTGGAATCACTCCAATCGGAGGTCAGATGATGAAATGGTGCACTCCGGAAGTTGGTCCGGAAGTGCTGTCATGACAGCAAAAATAATCAAATTTTTAACATGTCTAATTTTAAATCCGACCGTTGGATCTTTTTGAAATTTGGTATATTTATAGTACCCTTTGAATGTGACGTGTGAGCTTTAAAATCACTTCGATTGGAGGTTGAATGATGAAACGGTGCCTTCCAAAAGTTGGCCCAGGAGGGCTGTCATGACAGCAATTTAATGCTGTCATGACAGCATCTTTTTCTTTCACTTTCGTCTAGCTTGCTTCCGCGTGCTATGGGTAGAACCTATAATTTTTTTTAAAGGCTTTAAATGTTTACTTTGCAATTGTGTATTTGTTTAGTGATTTAAGTGGTTTGTTTTTTAAGTTGGTTTTAGGATTAATTCCTTAACCACACTTAGTTTATTTGAATTGTGTGATTTTTGGATAACACTCGGGGCAAGTGTTATAAAAATACACCGGACAGAGATATATTGCATTCATCAACAAACAATAACTAATCAATGATACCAATTAATTTACAGTCCAAGATCAACTGTTTATTAAAAAAGGCTGCAAGTTATGAAGTAAAATGGAACCCTCCTGAAATAGGATGTGCTAGACTTAACATTAATAGATCAATTAACATAAATGGAGTTGTGACTTGTGGAGGCTTGATTTGTGATGCTTATGGACATTAAATTGAGGGATTTTTTAAATATTTTGATTATCATTCAAGTGTGGCTAGTGAACTACTAGGCATTTTGAAAGAAATCAAGCTTTGTTGAAATACAATACTAACCAAAGTTAATATCTATTTAAACTCTTTAGAAGCTTTATCCTTATTCAATACAACTTTTTCAAGAATTATTTTTATTCTAATTATATTGAGAAGATTAGAGATTTCACTATAAAAGATTGAATAATTACTTTTGACCATATGATAAGGGAAGCAAATAGATGTGCTTATCTACTTGCTCACCAAGCATTTAATGATAATCTTGAATTAATAATCTTTCATGAACCACTTTCTATGTATATAAATATTATTTATTTTGATATGATTGAATACTTTTTTGTTGTATGGATTTTCTGTGGCCATATACTAAAAAAAAAAAGAATTACATTATATTTGGAATTCCTAGCATATGTGTATTTCCTAATCCGTCAGGCACTTGCAGTTGTGCTAGCCGGTGACAACCACAAAAATCATTGTCATGGAAATTGACACTGAAGCATCTAGTTAGTATACTTAGTGACATTGATACCTAATACTTTTTCTATTTAAAAATATAAGGTATTTTTAATCAAATCTCATTTCCTAATAAAAGTAGTTATTTACTTTTAACTAATTCTATTCTTTCATATTTTTCCTTATTAAACACCCTACAATAAATATAAAGTTATTATCAATAGGTGTATTTTTTTTAAAAAGTAATGATTACACCTCAAAAGATTAAAAATACCTTACATTTTTGAACATCTAACTCTTCAAAAAATACTTTATATTTTTTAACGAAGAGAGTATTTTTAATTATTAGCATCATATTATGGCCTCTCTCTCTATATATTTAGAAATAAAAAGACTGATGTTGCTTGCGTGAGAAATTATAAGATTTGGAAGCTTGGAAAAAAAAAAAAAACATATGCCGTTGCCAAAACATGATAACATTATAGAAATTAAGTATATTTAATATTGTTAATATCAAATATCTCAATTTATAAAATATTTTTAGATAAAATTACACAGTTAATTAAATACATTTTATTATCTTAATTTTTTTAAAGTAAAACTATAAACATTTAAAAATAATTTTTTTATTTAATCTCTATTTATGTAAGAATATTAATAGAGAATATATAAAGGAGATACTTCCTTTAATCCTATTTATAGGATAGAAAAAAAATATTTTTTTAATTTTATTTATAAATCACGTTATTAAATTTTCATCATAATTTTTTTACTCTTTATTGAATGTCGGAGGGAAAAAATATATTATTAAAGTGTGTATATTTAATATGGTAAGTTAAGAATTTGTTAAATTTTAAAATAGAGTTAATGAGTTTTAATATTTTTTTAATATTGATAAGATATATTGAAAATAATTTATAAATAAGATTAGATGAGTAATATTAAAAAATATTAACAAAATATTATTTTTATTGAAATTTTTTATATTTTTAAGACAAAATCTTTTAAATGTATTTTATAAATTGTTATAAATTGAAACAGAGCGGTATTTGAAAGAAGGATTAGTTACCCTAAAATACTTTTGTGGGCGGTTACACAACACTCGAAATAAAAACCTTCCAACAAGGGGATGCGAGAAGCCAGTCAATGTTGGCTCCTCGGTAAAACAACAAAAGAGGGAAATTGCACCTGACAACCTCTGGTAATCAGTAAATTCGTATCCTCTCATCTGTTCGATTATTTGCTCATCTACTCCCTTTTCCCCTCTCCGTCTTTTTGAATTTGATCACCTACCCTTCAACCATTGTTTCTCTCTTTGGGTAGAACAAGGCAAATTTAAACAATTTAGTTTTCGAATTATTGTTTAAATTCGTGGTATTCTTGGTTTTCCTTCGTGACCTTCTCCAGGCTAAGGTCCTTCGTGTTCGATCTACCTCTCCCATTGTTGTATTGGCCCGGTTCTGGGTATCAGCACTGCCCTCCCCCCTTCTTTTAGTTTTGTTTGTTGAGTTGTTTCAGAGGAGCTTGGTTGACTGAAATTTGCTGCTTCGAAAGATAATGAATTGGGTTCAGCGCAAGATCTACCTCTACAATGTCACTTTTGGGCTTTATATGCTGGATTGGTGGGAGCGTTATCTTTTCAGTATCCTTTTCCACCCCTCATTTTTCTTTGCGTTTTTACTACTTTATTTGCTTCTGAGATTCCCCCAAGACACAAAAGTAGAGCTTCTATGTTAGCCTGTGGATTGAAAGTTTTAACTTCCATAAATGGTATTTCAACTGTATTTGGAAAGTGGGTTTGTCATGCTCTGTAATCTTAAACTAGTGGACTGGACCTATTTTGTGGCAAAGAAAGCTGAAAAGGTTGAAAACACACACACACACACACACAAATTGAGGCATTTCTTGATTTTGTGACAATCACCTCTGTTGCAGTATTGCATTTGTTAGTTCCTAATTTTGCCAGATACTTTGATGATTGTATTAATGTGGTTCGTGCTCTACAATGGGTCACGATATGTTACAGAATTCTTCAAGAGGTAGTGTGCACTTTGCTTCTGCCTTCTGCATCTTTTTAGCTGGGTGCCTGCAGAGTGCAGAGCTTCTTTAATTTCTAAACATTCATGTCATTTACTTGACTGCATCACTGTTTGATATATGTTTAATAAGCCCATGATGATTTTTATGTATGAATTATGCTTTTAAAACATTAATAAGTTCTTGTCTGATTTCATATTTTTGTTAGAATGTTGAGAATTTCTTGGGTGTGTATTCCTTACATCTGCTTTATGTTTGCATCATTACAGGATAAAAGCATAACAAGTTATTTGTAATCTGTTTTAACCTATTTGAATGACACCATTTTGTTTCTCCTCCTTTTCCTTTTATATTTAATAGTTAGGGTACTCATACAAATTTACCAGCTGCGTGAATTCCAGGAATTCATAAATCATGAGTAGAAGCATATTGAAATTCATGGAATTCACTGTTATTAGCGGTGCCTTTCTTCTCCAATTTATACAAGCGAATTTATTATCATCATTTGTATTGACTAATTGTTTGGCTTTATGTCTGAATCTCTTTTGAATCATTCCTAAACCATGTAAGTCAACCTGAGTTCACATTTAGTAGTTATTCTCTATATTTTCATCATTTAAAACTACGACTAAATCATTTCTAGGTCTGTCCAGTTCTGGTTCTTATACCGAGAAGATACTTGATACTCAAGTATCATAGTTTACATTCTGTCATGTAAATTAATCTACTTTCATGTGCATAACTGTGACTAAGGTGTTTGCCCTTTCAGTGTTGAGGGTGGATTGATGGATAAATTACTTTATATTCATCACTTTTAGTTTCGCTCTTTAACTTTGCAACTAGGAACTGAGAGGTCATTGCTTTTTCCCTCTTTCCTGTTATAATTCTTAAGTTGGATCTTGCTGATTGAGATATTTATTTAAAAATCCTTATCATTGATGTATAACAAATGCGCAATGAGATCACAACATTTAGTGCTTGAGTGATTAGGAGTTTCTAAACTAATTGATGTCCAGTGCAGCTTTGATCATCACCAATCTTTGTTTTGAAATCTAAAACTCAATCTATGAATCTCTGCAATTCGAGAGAGTTGCATGTTTACTGGATCCCAATGTCCTCTGTTCCCATTGATATCACACAAATAAGTGATCAATGTTCTATCCTTGTAAGCTGAGCGGGTGAGAAAAATTCTATATGGGCATAGAAATTGAATTCAATATCGATTTTGTTTCAGTTGAAATTAGATGAAAAGGTGAATGGCCAGTTAGTTTGATAATGACTACCAAGGTGCTTATTACTTTACTTTGTAAATGAACTGAGAAATGTCTTGAGATTTTGCTTCAAGTTGGAAAGGAATATCTTCATCTGTTGAACTGCTTACAATCTGGTGTCTTCATTTGTCTGTTTGTTCATAATGTTATTAAACGTTGTGTCTTGACAATACTTCTAGGAACCATGCCTTGTTTTTTGAACTCCCCATTGAGATTTGATAGGGTTGGATATCTGTTCACTTCAATATATGAATTTGTGTATTTCTTTTTTAAGTATTTCAGGCATGTATGGTGAGAACTGAGAGCCAAAATCATTCTCATGGAAATTGCCAATAAGGTGACTTGGAGATCTGAGTGTTGCAGCCTGCATAACTGTAATATATATTATTCGGGAATAATTTGTTTGTAGCAAAAAAAAAAAAAAAAGAATGGGACTGCATGAATTTCCTAGGCCTGCAGAAAAGACTGCATCTCCCCCATGTTGTCTTTGATGAATTTCTTAATCACCTGTCTCCCCTTATGTAGTGTGGCCATTTATGGGGATGTTAAGTGCCATTCACATGACTTGGTTAATTAATCTTTTATAATTTTTTGAGACGATTCTTTTTATTTTGGGTGAAAATGAATTTCATTCAAAAGAATATACTGCACAAGACGGGGATTTGGCGAAACAAAAGAGAGCCCAATCAACCACCGAGGTTTTAGATCAATAGCTAGGGTTGATCTCTCTTAATAAGAGCTTTTGAATTTGAGCTCTAGATATGTAATGGTGATTAGATTTTTGGCGGAAGGTATACCTTTTAAAAAGGTATTTGTATTCTATCAACCAGATTAGTTTAGATCATCTAGGATACCCAAGTGAGAGTTAAAAAAAAGAAAAAACAGAGAGAGTGAGAGAAAGAGAAGCAGTACATGGGCCTTGTTCAAGAAATGATTCCAGATGATTTTGCCGTGTGATGGGATGAGCAGGAACTAGGACTCCAATCTCCATTGCAAAAAGATTCCTGGATTCTTGATCCCATAGCTTCCAGCCTGTCACAGGACACTTACCTCCTGTGCATGGGCTACACGTGGCATCACCCGTCATTCCTCGTTTCAGGCTGTGTTTGGCGTTCAGTATTTTGATTGCCTGACTGGCAACTGGCTGTGTCCTTTTTGTGCGTAGTTGTATTTTAAACTTAATTCTGTGTTTGACCATAATAATCCAGAATAACTTTTTTCACTTTTTTCAGCGTGCCAAAAATTTTATTTTTTTTAGAAGTTTTGTCTTTTAATATTTTCTCTCGTTTTCTCTTTGCCCAAACCAAAAATTAGTTCAGGCTCAAATCTGGAAGTTTATACAAGACATTTTAGTTTCACCACCTCTAATTTATAGTCACCCCAAAACAACAAACTTATTAAAAAAAAGAAAAAACACCAATAGCTTCGCTTAAAATATAGAAAAAAAAACCTCTACAGCATACCAACATGGATTTTTCTATTCATCATTATCTTTATTACCATTACCAAATAAATTGACCCTGTCGAAAGGTAAGAGATGCATCTACCCTTAAAGAATGATTAAATCCTAGGAATGATTGCTATGATATATCATATACATTTTTTAAAATGAAAAAAAGACTTAATAAAAACGATTATAATTATCGTGTGCGAAATCTTGAGTTCCAATTTTATGTAAAAGTCTTATACTTGATTAGACATGAATATGCTTGAATTATAAAACAATTTGCAGCATGCATGGTTAGAAGATACTCCTTTTATTAAAAAATATAAGATATTTTTAATTAAATTACACTCTTAATAAAATAGTTACCTATTTTTCAATTAACTCTATCTTTTCATATTTACTTTCATTAAACCCCTACGATAAATATAAAATTATTATTAATAGAAATTTTTTTAAAAAAAGACAATAATTACCCTTCAAAATTTAAAAATGTCTTATATTTTTAAATATTTAATTTTTTAAAAAATGTCTTATATTTTTAAATTGAAGGTGTAGAGAATAAACTATAAAGGCTAATTTTTATTTTTTTAAAGATATTTATATAATTTTAAAAAATAAAAAATATATTTATATTTACACTATATTTTATGTTCAAAGTTTTGTCAAAAAAAAACCTTTTGACATATATATAAATTTTTTATATTAAATTTAATTTAAGTTCAAAAAAAAAATGTTTTTAAATCAATGTTCAATGGATCATGTTTTGACTGGACTGTTGAGTTGACACGCGTTGAGGTCCTATTAGCCAGAACACGTGCTGCCCGCCTGCCCCCGTTTGTCAGCTACTTATGGCATTAATGTAATTCAATTTCAAAAAGAAGGTCAATTATAAGAAGTCAACGCCTTAAATTTTCCTTTTCAACTTCCTCCAATTTCTTCTCCCTGTGCTTCCTGGTTTTCTCGTTTTTTCCGAAGCATTTCCTGCTTGAAAGAGAGTAAAAGAGACAAAGCTTCAACTTTCTTTGCTCGCGACAATGGAAGACAAGCATGCATCTCTCGAATCAAGCCCTAATGAAGCAAACGGTGTCCATTCTGCGAGTCATAGCGTCAACAACAACAGCGACCATGGATGGCAGAAGGTCACCTACGCAAAGCGACACAAGAAGACCAACGCCAACAACAACAATAACTCTCATCCCCTGGCGAATTCCAACGGTACCTTGGCCGGTGGTGCCGACAACGTTTTCCGTTCAATCGAAAAGCAATCGGAGGACCGCCGCCGGCGAATTCTAGAAGCACAGAGAGCGGCCAATGCTGGCTTTGCTGATGTTCCGGTCAGATCCAAACAACGGGCTGATTACGATGACGAGGAGGATGATGATGACGATAATGATGGTGCGGGGGCTTCGGCGGAGAATGGGAAAGGGGAAGATGGGAAGAAGGTAAAGCCAAAAAAGGTGAAGAAGCCGAAGGTGACTGTGGCAGAAGCGGCTGCGAAGATCGACGCTTCTGATCTGGCGGTTTTTCTGGCTGATATATCGGTGGGCATCTTAATTGGTTACTGGGATTTGAATTACGCGTGATTATGGTTTTGTTTGGGTTTGATCTGTTGGTTTAGAGAGGAAATGCATGTTGTCTGATTTTATGTTTGTTTTTATCAATAGACATCCTACGACAACCAGCAGGACATACAGATGATGCGATTTGCAGATTATTTTGGACGTGCATTTTCTTCGGTGAGCTCCTCTCAATTTCCTTGGATGAAGTTGTTCAGGGAGTCGACCGTGGCTAAGATAGTTGATGTGAGTTACGCATTCTTCTTTTTCCTCGTTATATGCATATTCATTGTAATAACTGTGATACTGAATCCTATGGCCCCAAAAAAAAAAAAAAAAACTATGATGCAGAATTGAGAATCCGGGAAGTTTCAATATATAAATCTAATCTAATGTACTGAAAAATTGCGTCAGAAGGCCCTAAACAAAACCTTGATGGCACACATTTCATGCATGCGATTTCATATTTAATTCTTCATCTATAATGAGAAGCATGAGCCATCGGCAGGATTTCAAAAAAACTGTTTCTGCTCATATTTAGACCATTAGGCTCAACTTTTCTTGGTGTTATGGCAAGAGATGGTATTCCAAGAATATCTGATCATTGGCATTCAGCATTTAGGCCCTCTGTTATACGTGTTATTGGAATTTGGTTTCCGTTATATACTTATGTTATCTGATTTTTCTCCTCGCAAGTTAATCAGTAAATGCATATTTTGCCAGATTCCTCTCTCTCATATATCTGATGCGGTATATAAGACATCAGTTGACTGGATCAACCAGCGTTCTTCTGAGGCACTAAGCTCCTTTGTGCTGTGGTCTGTAGATAGCATTCTTGCCGATATAGCTAGCCAGCACACTGTAGCCAAGGGCTCAAAAAAGGGTTCGCAACAAGCCACCTCAAAATCTCAGGTAAATTGATACTGACTTGTTCATTTTAATATGCATCCTAATATGCATCCTAATATGGAGAGAAGATTAACAAAAGATGTAACAGACGACAGCATATGTACAAATCAACTATCAAGAAACAAAGAACAAGTTTCTTTATTGCAAAGATGTAATAGCCAGTGTTACAGTTTAAATGTAAAAATTCAACAAAGCTCGAGTATGGGACTGGGTTGAAGGAATTGTTTTAGCGTTAATGTGAAGGTGCGAGTGGCTAGTCGTGGTTTACAGTGTGGGAATTGATGAGGGACTATAAAGAATTACTGATTTCTTCTGAGAAAAGCATTTTAGACTGCATTTTTCTTCATTACTGACTGAGATAGGATAAAGTAATGAAAGAAAAGTAGGGTTATGACTGTGAGATATTGCCTGTTTCATTAACCGGTAAACTTGTGATTTTAATCAAGTTTTTGGGTTTAGCAAAAAGTAAGTTTACATGTGCTAGTCGAGAGGTTTTCCTGATTTAAACTTTGATAATCACATGGTTTTATGAACAACCATGATTGGAGCACCTTGTTCTGGGGTTTACCTTAGGGATGTCAACACCTTGGTTCATTGGGCTGGCAAAAAATGAAACTTGTATTTTCTTCTAATTTCTAAATTGATCATAATAATCTCTGCACCTACTAGTGAAAACCAATAAAAGTAGTAAGTTGAATTTCATTTTGACAATTGCTTGTCCTTGCCAGTTTCCATGCCATTTCCTTAGACCTTGTTGGTTCTGTGACCTTTTGCTTCATTGATGATGGGTTCCTTCTCTTAACTAAGTTTCATCCAATGTTTGTCTGATCAGGCGTAGAATTATAAATGTAAATATGGATCCCCCTACCCTTTCCCCAAAAAAATTTCCTCTGGTCAATTGACAATGAATTGACATGACTTGCAGGTTGCCATATTTGTTGTTTTAGCAATGGTATTGCGACGGAAGCCTGATGTCCTAGTTACTCTATTACCCACGTTGAGGGAAAATGTGAAGTATCAAGGGCAAGATAAACTTCACGTGATTGTTTGGATGATAGCTCAGGTATATGGTAGATGTCAAAATGGGATTTTATGAAACGCGTGGGATAAACAAGTTGAATAATCTATTAATCTCTTTAATAGAACTGTTGCTTCTTTATTTTCCTTGCCATTGCCAATGCTGATTAATGCCTGCATTTCGTATAGGCTTCAGTGGGGGATCTCTCAGTAGGATTATATGCTTGGGCTCGCAATCTTCTACCCATAGTGACAAGCAAAAGTGGTAACCCACTATCCAGAGATTTGATTTTGCAGCTGGTGGAAAAGTATGTAAACATAGATGATTTCCTTTCAATCGTTTGTTACAATAGTTTTTATCATCACCGCTGTAATTTTTTTTTAATTTGATGGCAGGTTTTTGTCTGCCCCAAAAGCTCGGTCTATTTTAGTAAATGGTGCTGTAAGGAAAGGGGAACGATTACTTCCACCTTCTTCATTTGAAATATTGATGCAAGTTACTTTCCCTGTATCTTCAGCTAGAGTAAAGGTAGTTTTTCAGTTGGTTTTGGTAATGTCAGCTGTTATATGCATCATTGCTCAAAACCACTGAGACTCAATGTCAACGTGATGGGTTTTCTGTAGGCTACTGAGAGATTTGAGGCTGTATATTCCACCCTGAAAGAGGTGGCTCTCGCTGGTTCCCATGGAAGTAAAGCAATGAAGCAAGCTTCCCAACAGATATTCAATTCTGCAATCAGAGCAGCAGGGGAAAGTATGCAAACTTGATATTTTCAGTTTTATCATGTTTTCTTTTGCTTTTTTTTTTTTTTTACCAACCCTTTCTTTTGTTGTTTTGATGAAATATTAGAGAAATAAATATGTTAGAGGTGTTCTTTAACATAACTATTTTTCAGGAAATCCTGAGTTATCAAAGGAGGCAACTAATATTGTCATATGGTGTTTGAGCCAAAGCTCCGAATGCTACAAGCAATGGGTGAGCCGTTCTGTGCATAATTATACTTTTCAAGTTCTTGGAAGGTTTTTGCATGCTTGCTCTGTGTTTTTCTCCTTCCTTTTTAATTGTTAATTTAGTTTTTATTAATTGAGTCTTACTCTTAATTGGTTATGAACAGGAAAAAGCTTATGAGGAGAACCTAGAAGCGAGCATTTCTGTTCTGAAAAAGTTGTCTGACAATTGGAAGGAAGAATCTGCAAAATTGTCTCCTCATGAGCCACTAAGGGAGACTCTAAAGAATTTTAAGCAAAAGGTAGGATCTCATTCCTCTATCAGCATGGTATACTTCCAATTTGATGCATCTGGAATCAGTTAACAATCACTCTGATGGACAGACTCTTCCGTTTTCATTTTTTTGATTATTGGTATACATAAAAGTAGCAGCATGACTGAAATTCATATATAAAACTTTTTGGCTGCAGAATGAGAAAGCTTTGGCTTCTGGAACTGATGCTACTCAACAAGCACTCTTCAAGGATGCAGATAAATATTGTAAGGTAATCTTAGGAAGAGTATCTCAAAGCCATGGGTGCAAGACATGTATGACCTTCACAGTCATTGCTTTGGCTGTGGGTGTCTTTTTTCTGTCCCCAAACATGGAGTCTTGGGATTTGAAGAAACTGTCAGAAGCTTTCAACTCTCATAGCGGTTTTTGATAAATATTCTGCAATACAGCAGCTGGTTGCATCAGACGGGGATTTTCTTCGCAGCATATGCCTTTCTCGGGTAAAGTAGTGCAATTGCTTCAAAGAGAAAGTGCAGATGGGATGTTGTACACTTAGATTGAGAATATGAGGCCAGCACTACTTGTGGTGCTTACTTTCCTCTCGAACATAGGAGGAAGATCGAATTTCCAACTTGTTAGTTTTTAAATTAAATTTCTGCTTAGCAGGGTTTACTTTCTTTCATAGTTTGACCATTTAGTGTTTCATTTAATTTTCTTGTACCTTTCTTCTGGATCTCCTAAGTTAAGCTTTTAGCATTGCAGAGCTGGCACAATACACAAGTAAATTTTGTATTCTGAAGTGAGTTTTAGTTGAATCAGAAGAATTTTTACGACCCAATACAGAAGAATGTTCTGCTAATTTTACACTGTTATTTCTTACCAGCTTACTCTGTTATCTCGTTTGCCCTACTCTCTTCCTGTTATCCATTTTTTCCTTACTATTGTAAGGTTGACGTTACTTTATAAGCGTGACTTTTCTGTTATTGTATTCAACAGTTTTCCTCTTTTATCTTTTGTTTAAAAATTGCCAATGACAGTGTTCTTTGAAATGTTGCATCTATTTGTGATAGTTGCTCCATAAAGAGGTGGTGGGTCAAAATTGTAGTGTCCCTGGTATTGTTTCCGTGTATTTTGCTTTGAGATTAATGCAACGTCTATCTATTCAGTAAAAAATAAAAAATTAAAATATACATTTAATTCTTTAACTTTATAAAATATTTTATTTTATTCTTAACTTTATAAAATATTATTTTAATTTTTTAATTCTAATACTATTAGTTTTATTCTAACAAATTTTTACATTAAATATTCAAATATTGACAACATTCTCAAAAGATGACAGATTAATTTTAATTTTTTTAAAATAATAATAATTAATATAAAAAATAATTATTTAAAAATAATAATGTTAAATGTTAGGGTTAAAGAATTAAAAATATTTTATAAAATTAAAAAATTAAATTTAAATTTAATATAAAGTTAAAAAAGTAAAAATATATTTTAGTCAAAATAAAAAGATCCGGTTTTTTTTTTTTTTTTGGGGAGGGTTTTTTTTTTTTGGGGGGGGGGGGTGTTGGTTTCACAATAATGATTGCTTCATTGCTTGCCAGCTTGCTAAATATCGAGTCTGGTGGTCAAAAAAATGTCTTCCAGGGTACAAATTATATTCTCGAGTTTTTGTTCACGAAAGTTGATAAAGATAGATTATCTGAATTTGAAGATCTAATTCCATCATAATTTCAAACTCAATTATGTGATTTTTATTAAAACAATAATTAAAATGTGAAAATATACGTAGCAATAATTTGTTTCTTTTTGGCCAGACACTAGTAGCAACGTTCATTGCTTGGTCCGACCTTGAAAAGGAAACAAAGTCAGAATTGCGTTAGAAAGATATAACTTGTTTGGCTTCTGTTTCATTTTTTATTTTTCAAAATTATCTTGTAATATAATTTTTAATTTTTTTTAAAACAAAACAAAATGAAAATTTGTTCAATTTTATTAATTTAAAAACATTCTTTAAATTTAAAAATAGGTTGCTCTGCTAGCAATGGGTGCAAAAGAAAAGGTTGGAAAAGATTAGTAAAAACTTATTTTTCTCAAATTATTTTATATTTTGAAACAATAATATATCTCCAACTTTGTTTTATAATTTGGGTTAGAGAAAGTATGTTTCAAAAACAAGAAAAATGAAATGAAGACATCTTTAAAGATGTTTATAATTTTTGTTTTTAAAAATAAAAAATGAAAACAGTTTTAAAAACAATTAAATCTAAAACATTTATCCAAATGACTTTTTAAATTTTTTTTGCTTTTAAATACAGGAAACAGTATTTAAAAACAAAACTAAATGCTCACTAGTGGTCTCTTGTAAATACAACTCGCCGTGGAGGAAAACAATGATAAATCTACACTACACCATGAATTCTCCAAAAGTTTGGAAACTGAACATTGCATCAAAGTGCAGAAGCGTCTATTTGTCAAACTCCCATATAACACCTCCATCTTCTGCAATGCCAAAACCCAAAATCTCAGCAATAATCCTTAATTTCAATTTCAAACATACAAGAACAAAATCACAAGCCTTCCAACAACTAAAACTTCGCCATTTATATTGTATGAACTCCAAGAGGTCAAGTGACGATATATGAGATTTTAAATGGAAATTTAGGCGTGCAAGAATCCATTTCTGGAGGCTTGATCTTAAAATAACTCAGCAACACTAAGTTTTGTATCCTATTTAGTGCTTGAGCCTCTATTTTCTTGGGACTACGGTAAAATAGAACAGTTGATCCTGATACAGCCTTTACAAATGAAAATAAACTAGCTACAGAGTTAATATATAGTAAAATTACATCCTAACTTGCATATTGGGGTCATTCCGTTTAGAAGCTGGAGATAACACGCACCCCTTTGGGTAGAATAATTTGAAGCAAATAAATAGTATTGTTCTAAGTCTACTACTGATGCATTATGACATGAATTGCAGAACGAATGCTCATTAGAATTTCTACCTGTCTAGAACTTGAATGCTAGAGATTAATGAACTACAAAGCTATTTTTTTCACTATCATATTTCCTTTAATCCAAATAAGGAAATTCGAACATCAGATTATTATGACAAGTTATGTAGCAAATGATATTCTTCCTAGGCAAGAGGTAACCTGTCAAGGAAAAAAGAAATCAATTTAATTGTACCTAGCTTTGATAGAGAAAAGATGAAATATACCTTTAACTTTCTTGTTAATCCAGACCTCCAAAAGCATTCCTGCAGCAATACCACCAGCTATGCATGAACCATAGAAAGCGATAGCTGAAGGTAGAGACCGTCGAGGAAGGAAATAGTAGTCAGGGATTTCCCTAACTTTTTTGGGGAGACGCTTCTTCAAAACTGGCTGAGCACTAGGATTCTGTTGCATTTCACCACCAACGGCTTTCCAATCCACCCCTTTGAAGGGGTCTTTTGTATCTTCAGCTCCCATTACTGCATGCAGATGCAAGCTTCGTTTTAAAGCTTTCAATTAGCAACTCAAAGCAAATATAATTAGTCTGGTATTTACTGGGAACAAATCCACGAATAATCATAACAGTGAAAAAACTAGGAATAAAAAATATATGAAACACCATCTGCTACCATTCAACATAAATTACCGTTACAGTCATCATCACTAAGTTTCATTAAAAATGTAAAGAATTCAGTCCAACTCATTTTGATACAATCCAATGTATAGTGGTTAATTGATTTTACGACACATGGTTTATGTTTATGTTTAGTTGGAACTGTGTATTTGTTAATGACCGTGAACAAACCCAACACAAAATACTGCTCAGCTGCTAAATAAGAACTTGTATGGTCAAATAACCATTTCAAATGTCAATATCAAAAGTTCAGATGTAGAAGTCTTCACAGAAAACGTTAATAACAAAATTTGAGGATCTTTCCTCAGGGAATGCACATCAGAGTGCCAAAAATAATTTTTACCCAGGATTGCTCAAGGGACTGACAAGTAACATATACATAGGCGGACCTAATCTCTGAAATATGCATAGTTGATATAATACCCTTTTAATTTTTGTTCCAGATACTTTGACACAACTCGAGCCAAGTCATTTACAAGATCATACATCACAAATACATTGAGAATTTCGAAAATTGATGATAATATAAAAAGATTAATAAACAGAATGCCAATACACAACAAATCCAACATTGCAAAACAACGATAATCCAAATCATACAATTCGCTAGTAATCAGAATGAAGAGGGAAGGAGTATAATAGCCAATTACACACCATTCAAGCAAAAACTGTCACCAAAAAAAAAAAAAAACTCAACATGTGAATATTCCCAAATTCAAAGGCGTCAATATTCAACGATTACACAACCAGATTCAAAGCCAAATTAAAATGAAAAATTTAAATGAAAGCAAGAACAGCCACGCAGGGAACCGATGACGAGGGAACCAATTCAAATCTAGATTGAACAAATCAAGCTGACCGGATTTTGGGAGTAAAAAAAAGCCCTAGGATTCGTACCTTCTTCACTGCTTGCCCGAGAACAACTACGCTGGGCTGACAACGGTGGACGGCGTCCGGCGGAGTATGGAATGCTCGTTCGTCGACGAAAAGAACTGGATCCGCTGCTCACGAGAAGGTTTTTACCGGGGTTTATAATTAATTTTAGGAAAAATTTGGTACAGGTCGAAAATTAATTAGGGAAAATTAATTTATTCTATGAAATAAAATTTATTTTATTAATATATTCTTAAAATTTATACTTAACTCTTCTATATTAAATAGTATTAAAAAACTCTTTCATATCAAATAAATTTTTACGGGAATTTTTATTAAACTCTTTGATATATTAAATATACTTTTATTTTTTTTTACTTTTTTCATTTTCATTTTTCTAATTTTATCATGCTCAAATTTTCAATCTTTTTAAATAATTAAAAAGAATTTTAATCTTTTTTTTATTGTTGAATTAGAGGAGAGAAATGAAATTGACTTAAAAAAATAAAGTAGATAAAAACATATGTTAGCCCATAACCTTATATTAATACAAAATATAAATGAATATTATATTTAAAGTCTAGATAAAAACATTGTTTATTAATTATTATACTTCTGGTGCATTAAAAAACTAGTTGCCATTGTTATATACTCCCTTTTCATCTTACAAGAAATTTTTTTGATGTAATTTGATAGTCTTATAATTTTTGAAAAAAAAAGTTTTATTAATTATGATTATTTTAATATTAACTTTGATAATTTCACTCTTTAAATAAAATTCCTTCCTCTTTTTCTCTTATTAATGAAAGATACTTTTAAAAGTTTATAAAAAAATTAAGATTGAAAATTGTATTAAGTAAATTTTATTACTATTTGTTATTTTACCCAAAAAAATTATAAATTGAAAAAAAAAAAGGAAATAGTAATTTATATTTTAGTTACAAATAAACAATTCTAATTTTTTTTTACTATATACAGGTGTCCTTTTATTGAAAATAATGTTATTTAAGAAACAAATATTATTATATTATATTTTATTATTATTGTTTTGTTATGTTCATGTGCACCCCAACTTTCTCATTTGAATCACCGAATATTATATTTCAATCCAAATTGCAATTTACATATACAGTTGAAATTTTAGTTATATCTTTCTTAACAACTTGATCTTTCTATGGGGACACACACAGTACACATGACCGTAATTTGAATAACAAATTCAGGTAACAAGAACCCGAAGTTAGGATATTATGACTGTCTGATACGTTTAAAAAGGTAAAATCTTGTCATATCGGATTATTGTGCATGTCTGTTAGAACATCCTCTCAGTTTCATATTTTATCTTCCTTCCAAGTCCTATATATAACACAGCGAATTGCAGAGTAGAAGGCAAAAGGCAAAAAGTAATTGTAAATTACTTCAGAAAATGGGAGGAGGAGCATTTGTTGATCAAACTGAAGTCAGAAATTATGAAGGAAGAATCACAGTTTTTGTGCTAGTCACTTGCCTTGTGGCTGCCATGGGAGGTCTTCTCTTTGGTTATGATCTGGGAATTACTGGAGGAGTGACTTCCATGGAACCTTTTCTGGTCAAATTCTTCCCATCAGTGTATAGCAAAATGAATGGTATCAGCCATGAGAGCACATATTGCAAATTTGACAACGAAATGCTTACCCTGTTCACTTCTTCTCTCTATCTTGCTGCACTGCTAGCTTCTTTCTTTGCTTCCATTACCACAAGAATCCTTGGTCGTAAACCTTCCATGTTCCTTGGTGGATTGTTTTTCCTTGCTGGTGCATTATTGAATGGCTTTGCAACCAACATTGGAATGCTCATCATTGGCCGTCTATTGCTAGGTTTTGGTGTTGGATATTGTAATCAAGTAAGTTACTCTCTCTTATCCTATTTATAAAGCGAGAAAGAATGTTTTTTCATGTCTTATTTATAAGTTATATTATTAATTTTTTATCACAAATTTAGTTAGAGAAAAAAAAGTTATTAAAATATGCATATATTTTATATATAACTACTTGATTGGGTCAAATTCAAACATTGTTGTATTCATTGAGAAAGTTTTTTTAAACATTCTTTTTGTATTTAGTTGAAAACTTATTAAATTCTTTGATAGAGTTACTGAATTTTACTGTTCTTCTTTATTGGGTGAAAGTGATTTATAGGACTAGATGGACCAGCATTAACGCTTTTGAACTTCCAATTTTCAAGCTAGCATTGAAATTAACTTGTTTTTCCTCTCTCTCTCTCTCTTCTTGATAGTCTGTTCCGGTGTATTTATCTGAAATGGCTCCAACAAATATCAGAGGAGCACTCAACATGGGGTTTCAAATGATGATAACAATAGGCATTTTGATAGCAAACCTTATCAATTATCGGACTGCTAAGTACCAAAATGGATGGAGAATTTCTTTGGGTGTGGGAGCAGTGCCTGCATTTTTGCTGTGCATAGGATCTCTTTTTCTGAGTGACACACCAAACTCAATGATTGAAAGAGGGAAGCGTGATGAAGCTAAGGCTATGTTGCAGAAGATTCGAGGAACCCAGAACGTTGATGAAGAGTTCCAAGATCTCATTGATGCAAGTGAAGCGGCCAAGCTTGTGGAACATCCATGGAAGAACATCTTGCAAACAAAATATAGACCTCAACTCATTTTCTGCTCTCTCATTCCCTTCTTCCAACAGCTCACTGGCATCAACGTTATTATGTTTTATGCACCAGTCCTCTTCAAAACTATTGGCTTTGGCAGTGAAGCATCTCTCATGTCTGCAGTTATCACCGGATTAGTTAATGTCGTCGCCACACTGGTTTCCATATTCTCTGTTGATAAGTTTGGGAGGAGGATTCTGTTCCTTGAAGGTGGTGTCCAAATGCTTATTTGCCAGGTATATTAAATATTTGATGGCTTACATGTATTGAACCTCTTTGTTATTATAATTACTGATCAGTGACATGTCTCTGTGAATTGATTTTAGGTTCTGGTGGGAGTGATGATAGCTGTGAAGTTTGGAATCAATGGTGAAGGCTCATTGAGCAAAGGTGATGCAAACTTCATATTGTTCTTGATATGTGCATATGTTGCAGCATTTGCTTGGTCCTGGGGACCATTAGGTTGGTTGGTGCCAAGTGAAATATGCGCTCTTGAGGTCAGATCTGCAGGGCAAGCTATTAATGTTGCTGTGAACATGTTGTTCACTTTTGCTGTTGCCCAAGTGTTCCTCACCATGCTTTGCCACTTGAAGTTTGGCCTCTTCTTCTTCTTCGCCTGTTTCGTTGTCGTAATGACCATTTTCATTGCTCTGCTCCTCCCAGAGACAAAGAATGTCCCTATTGAAGAAATGAGCAATGTGTGGAAGTCACATTGGTTTTGGAGGAAGTTTGTTCCTAATGAAGATCATGATGCTAACCCCTGAATTTGATGAATAAAGAGCAGAGAAAAGTCAGCAAGTTAGAAACTTATGTATGATAATGATCACACACCACTTATTTGTGGTAACATTATATATCTCTTCAAGTGTTGTATGACAGGAATATATATATATATATATATATGTATGTATGTATATATGCTTTTAGTTTTTGACAAGTAATTTGTCAAAACTCAAAATTCTATTTTCTTACTCGTTATTATTTAATAGAAAATTTCAATAGATCAATATCAATATTATTGTCTAGAGCAAACTAGTAAACTTACACAAAATAAAACACTTTCAAAAACTATGAATATCAAGCACAAGAGGTAACTAATGACATCTTGTAGCCGTTACTCTCCTGAATGATCTTTATGACATTGTTGCTTATTAACAAAAACTCAAGCCCTCCCACAAAGATACTAAATCTGTGTAGTTAGTTGTTCATAGATTGAGGACCTGACCTGATCTTCAAAACTAATTGATCTGAAAATTTTCCAATATGACCTTTGTATCTCCATAAGTTCAAGCAATTGCATAGGTATATGGAACAAGCAGTTTCCAAATCTTCACTCCAGCCTCATTGTTGTCAATTTTTTTTTTATTCTATTGTCTCATATCTTGTTGTATATTCCAAAACTCAAATTCGAAATATCAGAATAAACTAATTTGATTCCTTGATCAGTCTAGCCAAGTGTATCTTGGTTGCTAATATAATTTCCTAAACACATACCTCTACTATTACTTTCATATTATAGGCAATCTCTCCGGTTAGTTATGAAATGACAGTTCATTTAATAAGGTTAGTTGCCAAAAAAAAAAAATTCTGAGATAAAGAGAACCAAGGCATAAAGGCTGTAAAATTCTTTCATTGATTTCTTTAACTGTTCAATACATTCAGACCATATTTATAACTTGCTTATTTAGTTATTTTGATGGGTCTCTTCTTATGGGTATGAATTTGGTATTCATACTAACCAGCAGTGACGTTTATGGAACCAATCTTTGTAATGTTCTTCCATTTGTTAAGTTTCGTTTCATTTCATTTTGTTCCTTTTTTTCCTTGAAAATAGAAAATATTTTTAACAGATTAAGACAGTCTAATAATAACTTAAACTGTTAAAAATTTATGCAAAATAATTTATAGCTTCTCACCAAAAGCAGAGAGAACTGAAATCTTTCACAATGCGTTGAAATGTTCGGGTTTTCAAAAAGAAAAAAGAAACCTCAGATAGAAGGGAGATGCCAACTACATAACAAGCTACCCGTTGGCCGGACCATTCCTTCTTTTAAATACATATATGTAGATGTAGGTCCCACTGGAACAAGTAAAATATATCAATTATTTTCAAAAAAATGATATCTAATCCTCGAATTCTATAATCATAGAGGGAAATGTTTATCGTTATCGTTACTATAAAAATGAATGAACCTTCTAAAAAAATTCGTTTCATAATTTTTAATTTATTTACATAAAATAAATTAATTTAATTGTAATTATGAAAGGGTACAAACGTAGAATTTTAAAATAAAAAATATGATGCACAGCGCAGTTGGTACCGCCAAAAGACGAGAAGAAAGTTGGAACTTCGAATTCCTTCTGTCAAGGAAGAGAAATTTACGCTAACGAAACAGCGTACGGTATCATCTCTTCCATCCTCAAGCCTTCTTTGGAGGTTGTTCGTTCGATCGATCAAGTAATTCATTCTTTTCTCTCTCTTCCCGGCAAATCTAACGCAACCCACGAATTGGGATCCTCCCAATTTGTGATCCCTCATCACGCGCACATACGCAGAGGGAGAGAGGACAGCCGAAATCAAGGGTTGAATACCACTTGTACTGTGAGAGAGAGAGAGAGAGATCAAGCGCTGAAAGTGTGGAAATGGGCACGCTTCAGACTTGGAGAAAAGCTTATGGCGCCCTGAAAGACACCACCAAAGTCGGTCTTGCCCATGTCAACAGCGACTACGCGGTACTATATTTGGTCCTTTTCGTATTGCAAATATAGATTGTGTCCCAAGAAAGTTTTCGATGATTCGATATCATATCTTTAATCTTTCTTTGTTTTTGGCTGTGGTTTGATTGATTCCTATTGTTAGGATTTGGATGTCGCCGTAGTCAAAGCTACGAACCACGTTGAGTGTCCCCCCAAAGAGAGACATCTTAGAAGTGAGTGATTTACATTTCTAGATCCAACTTGAGCCTCTGGGATTTTGCTTGTACCAGTGAATAATGATAAATTTGTGTGCTTCTTTCTTTATGTAGAAATTCTGTTCGCCACAACTGCTATTCGACCCCGAGCTGATGTTGCTTACTGCATCATGCGCTTTCCCGCCGATTGGCCAAGACACGAAATTGGACGGTATTAACACGTGTTGTTGGTGGATCTATTATTGTTATTCATCTATATGGCTATATGATAGAATTATGATCTAGTTTGAATATTTAATTTTCTGCTTATATACATGTTCTTGACAAGAATTCTTCCTTTATTAATTTGTGGAGCGTCCATCCCACTGGTCCTGATCCATTAAAACTCATTCTTGTGAAAGAAGAGAATGTGATGCGAAAGACCATCCGGGTGTATATTAGATTTATTTCTTCCATTTTCATCCATTCTTTTTATATATCTATATATCTGTTGAATGCGGCGTGTATATCTATCTATCTGCACATTGGGTATTTTCCTGCTAAATGCAGACAATCAAAATGTTTATCTACCTATAATACATAAATAAGTAGAACCCAGTGTCAGTCCAACCTTGGTGCTGTTTATGTATGTGGGAATGCAATCATTAAATGAATGAGAATATGATGCTTTTTGACTTACAAATGAAGAGTTGGCTATTTGTTTTGCCTTCAGTATTCTATGCTCGCTAACTTAAACTCACTTATCAAGTGCAATTCCAAATAACATTATAACCTTGTTAAATGTTGTCCAAAATTTGTGACTATAATCAAAATCTTGAGTGCAGCATACATAGAGAGCTTCCTTGTGGTGATTGAGATGCTGGATAGACAACTTAATTTGAAGCCTTTTAAATACAGGGTTACCTAGTGGCTGCTAATTTTTGGTTTGTTGTGTCTTTGCTAGGATTCTTAATGTTAACTACCAGGTTAATATCTGTATCTTGTTAGTGTAGTTAATAGCAGTGAAAATTGTTGCTACTCTGGAGGCTAAGGTTTTTTCTTTGTATAGAATGAAACATTACTGAAATGCATATGCAAAATAGATGATGTGATATTATAATGAAAATAGTTTGACAAGGCCCTCCAATTTCTATCAACATTCAATAACCCTCTTTCAAGCAGTCATTGGCTATGGTGTTTGTATCATCATCAATTTTACTGATAGAAGATTAACTTTTGAAGGCTAGGTAGAAATGTTATTACATTCTAAACTTGTTTCCAACTTCTCATGAAAACCTACGATGTTAGTATCATCATCAATGTCCAATGGGCAATCAAGGGTTCCGCTATGATATCATTGGGCTCTTTTATGATAACTTCCCTTAATGTGTCATGATCTTGAAGATATTCTTCTACTCTATCTTTACCTTGGTTACCTTCAACTTGAATTAGGTTATCCATGTTTCTTTCCATTGATTTGTGTACTTAATAAGTTAAGAGAATTTATCTTCTCCTCATGATGAGGGTCTATTTTTGCTAATTTTTTTATTGATGTAGTCCATGCTAGTTTGGTTTGCGGCTGTATGGGTTTGTTTCGAGGCAAAAAGTTCTTGGTTGTAGCAATTAAAGATCCAAAACAAGCAGAAGCATTTCCAAATACCTTTCAACAATGGTGGCTACAGATCATGGTGAAACAAGATAGGAAATTAAGCAAAGGAAGTTAAAAATGGATGTGTGTGGCCCACATGTAGGGAGCATCTTCTGGAAGTGAAGCTCATGAGGGCCATGCATAGGGAGCATTGTCGTTGCTTGATGGCATGTGCGATGGCTTCTAGTGGCATGATTTTGAGGATGAGATGAGTTTGGTGATGTGCTTGTGATGGTGTGGTCACTCACTAGTTTTGAATGCCAAATGGGTGAGTTTTGGTTTGGGTGTAGACAACAATGGTTCTAATTTCTAGCAAGTTTTTGGTGGATTTAAGTTAGTGGTGGGAGTGATTGGAATTGTACAATTGATGTAGAATCAAATAGAAAAATAAGGAAAGGGGTTGGGGCATTGCAGGATGTTTCATGGGCAAAGGAGATATAGAAGAAAGGGCGATGTAGAGAGAAATAGAGGCTGATAGAGAAGGAGGAAAAAAAAAGAAAAAGGATGGGTGATGGCTAATGCGTTAGGAGAACTTATTGATAATCATTCAATAGGCTCCCATAACCCTAATAAAAAGGCCCAAGGGATGACTCCTAATGAGATAAATTAATTTAAAATGAAAAATGAAAAACGGATTATTGAACTTAAAAGAAAACCAATTAGATAATTTCTAGTTCCTAAATATTTGATCTCCAATTTGCAATTTATAAATAATCAATAAAATTTCCTTGAATATTCTCTTTCCATTTTCTAGCATGTAGTCATATTAATAATTGGTTTCAAAATAATTGATTGCTCATTTTTTTTATCTTTTTGATAATTTTTTTTAATGGTTTGGTATGCTTTGACTTTCACTTTTCTTGTTAACAGGTAGCATTGAAAACTTTGATAGTCATCCATAGGTTATTGAGGGAGGGTGATCCTACTTTTAGGGAAGAACTTCTGAATTTCTCACAAAGAGGACGAATTCTCCAACTTTCTTATTTCAAGGATGATTCTAGCCCAATAGGTTTATTTCATGACCTTATAATATGTTATTATTTATTACTTATTTTGAATTTTTTATGGGTATCCTTAGACTGGTGATGTTGATCCAATATTTTCGTATTGAGTTTATTATTTGATTAATGTATGATTTGAATTACTTGCAGCTTGGGATTGCTCTGCTTGGGTTCGTACTTATGCATCATTTTTGGAAGAAAGACTTGAATGTTTTCGGGTTCTGAAGTATGATATTGAAGCTGAGCGTCTACCCAAGCCTGCCCAAGGACAGGAGAAGGTAATTTCATGAAGTAGTTATATTCTTTTCTGATAACAAGTCAAGCCTCAAGTTTGTGACATGATGACATCTATGCTATTGTCTGATAAGAATTGAGGAGATATATGAGAGAACATTTTTCCCCTGATACTTCTGATCTATAATTGTTTCTCCCTGGTGCGCATTATCTTGCTTGTTTTGCAGCTTATCAGACCTGTTTTGGGGTTTTAATATCAGATACTGTTTTCTGTTTATACTTAAAATTGCATTTTGTTTCCTACTACCTGGACTTAAAGTTCTGTCAAATGTTTTGAGCAATAATGGAACCTTGTTCAAAATGATGAAAGTCTCAGTATACTTCGTTGCGTGATGGAAAGGGTAAAAGAGAGGTATTGTGAATAGTAATAGTTATAGCTGCTGCTGCTGAGCAAAATGCGGCAAAAGGAAAGAAAATCCATGGACTAACCCCATCATCTCCACCCTGTAGGAACTACACGTTCACTTCCCCTTTGCATTTTACTAAACATGTCTCAAATATAAAAATCCAAGTGTCATTCTAAATGATGAGTTGATTTCTGTTTATGGGAATGCAGTTTATGCATGCACCTCACTGGGTATACTGAATAATTTCTCCAAGAGAAGATTAGGTCTAATAAACAGCATTCTGTTTCTTTTTCTTTTTTTTTCTTTCTTTTTTAATTGTCTATAGTTCTTATTTGATTTAAGGGTGTTCAAAATGAACCCAGACCAAAAAGACCTAACCAAACCAACCCAAACCGAAAGGAGCCAACCATCAATCAAATCTACTTCTGTTTTTATGACATACAAGCCGATTGGTTTAGTTTTGAGCACTGAAAATTGAACCAAACTTGAACCAAACCTAATTAAAAAAAATAGTATTTATTTATACAATATCTATCTAATCCCAACACCCAACCCAATCTAATAGTGTTTTAATTTTTAGAAATAAACCCAAACCCCCCCTTACCCCAATGTCTCTTTTTTGGATAATTTCAAGCATATGAATGTCTCTTTTTTGTTTAAGTTGCAATTAAATATGTTTTTTTTTTTTTTTGGATAATAGATAGTTGGTATAGTTTAAGTGGATTTTATAACATTGAGAGATGGATCTTATGTTTTGAATATATACATATATATGGATATAAGTATTAATATTAAATAGCATGATATTTGGATGTTCAGACTTGAGGTGTTTGCATGTCTGCTACTTGCTATTAGGTGATGAATTTTCTCCATGAAAATTCAAATAGTGCATCTAATTAATCATGAAGATGGTCACCATCATTATTTTAATTTCGTACCGCTTGAAATCACAAAATTAATTTGCATTACATATATATATATATATATTTCTTGGACAGTGTAGGAAAATTGATGTTATCATGGAGATAACACAAGGCCAATGAAATGAAGAGATGAATAAGGTTCATATAATATGAACATATCTTATCCTTGATTCATTTGAGACCAAGCAAGAAATAAATAAATAAATAAACATTAAAAAAAAAAAGAATGAACATGTAGGTATAAGATTTGTGATTAATCAAGGACATTCCATAAATATGATTGAGATAAAGCATGAGGAAAGCAATGACCCTCCATAAAATAAAAGAGCCGGCGATTCATAGATCATTCCAAAGAAATCCAAGATAATATGAACACAGCATCATTATGAAGATGGAAAAAAAAAATCAAATAAATGTATTGAAGCTTGATCCAAACTTTAACCAAACCGAACCAAATCAAAAATAAAACTGAACCAAACTAATTTCCACAAAAACCGATCAAGCTCTAGTCATTAGTAAACCGATTGGTTTGGTTTGGTCTGATTTTTGCCCAAAACAAAACCAAACTGAGCCCATGAACACCCTTAATTTGATTTACTTATGTTGCTGATTGACATTTTAATGAACTTGGCAGTGGTTGGCGTGGATTTATTGGAATTGCTATTAATAAAGAACTTTTTTTAATTAAAAAATATATAGCTTTGTGTATCTTAACTAGTTTTTTTCTGATAAGTTTTAGCAGGGATACAGTAAGACCAGGGATTTGGACAGTGAGGAGCTATTGGTGCAGTTGCCTGCTCTGCAACAGCTGCTCTATCGACTTATTGGCTGCCGGGTAATGTTGCTGGACTTGTGGATATTAATAGTCTAATTATTTACTTCATTTTTATATATGTGTTTCTATTTTGACCACTGTATTTATGCATATCAGTTTGGTTAGAATTGCTTTAATTCAATTTCCTATGGAAGCTTATTGCTCTCGCATTTTGTATTATCTTCAGCCAGAAGGAGCTGCTGTTAGCAATTATGTGATACAATATGCGTTGGCTTTGGTATGTCTTCGGCTCTGTTTATCTAAAGATCCTCTTTGTATATAGTTCATTCAGAATTTACAAACTGTTTGTTTAGAATTTTTTGGGATGTTTTAATAAATATATTTTGGCATTAGCCATTTGTCCATGTAGCACAAGTTTGTGGGTGGGGATTGTTAGTTTATCCTCTGAATTCTTAATTTCTTAAACCTTGATGTTTTTTTCTCATTTGGTGATTACAACAATGGAAATGTAAATTATTAACCTTAGATTTGAAAGGAAATAGGGTCAAACCTTTACTCAACTACTTTTAGTTACTGATGTCTTTTCCATGAAGGGTAGAGATGGGGTATCATCCATGGTGGATCAAAGTTTCAATGGTGAGAAAAAGTTTTGCTTACCTACATCTAATATACCTGTCTCATGGAAGGGTATCCTTTGCGTGGACAATTTTTTTTGATGGTTAGATGTTTAAATGATTCTGATGGTGACTTGGTAGTATGGAATACCAAATCCCCCATTAAGTGGTATGGGATGCTCAATGGGGTATATAAGTAGGTTGGTTCTCCCATTTCAATAGTTAGCTTTTGGGGTAGAGTTCCTCATCCTACTTAGGTACCCATTAGATTCCTTATTGGAAATTGGAAATTTAGAAGGATATGATCCCTTCCAAATTTACTAGGAATTGTGGTGTCAAACATCTTTTCTTATTTCTTTTTTCTGGTAACATTTGTATTTGTTGTTGGTGATCTATAATTCATAAATTTGTTAGATGGCATTTGAATATATAATTCTTAATGATGTTGTATTATTTCGCATTGACCTTGTTGTTAAATACAGGTATTGAAAGAGAGCTTTAAGATTTATTGTGCTATTAATGATGGAATCATCAATCTTATTGATAAGGTAAACTGGCATGTTCACGTGATGAGTATCAAGTTTTTTATAAAACATTTGTGATCTATAGTTCTCAGTTTTTTTTTTTTAATTTCTTTGTAGTTTTTTGAGATGCCCAGGCATGAGGCCATTACTGCCTTTGATGTCTATAAGCGTGCTGGTCAGCAGGTGATAATTTGCACGTAATTTCCATCAAACATTTTTGCAACTGTGTTTTCTGAAGTGGCCAGTAAGGCTTTTGCAGTTTAACTTAAAGATCCTTATGTAGAAAGCACTAAGTTGTTGTAGGCTGCAAATCTCTCGGATTTCTATGACATCTGCAAAGGATTAGAACTTGCTAGAAATTTTCAGTTTCCTGTCTTAAGAGAGGTATTTCTTTGTATTTGCAGTGGTTTCATGTTTTGATTTAACCTGCTCTCTCTGTTTAACCTTAATATGATTCCCATTGTGTTTGCAACGTTGACCCTTTGCAGCCTCCACAATCCTTTCTTGCAACCATGGAAGAGTATATTAGGGAGGCACCACGAGTGGTTACAGTTTCAAGTGAACCATTGGTTAGTACATATTTTATTAAGTTTAAGGAGAGTTTAATTATCATAAACTCATAGTCTGTTGCTAAAATATTAGGATCTCACACCAATTATATATATAATGCTTGTATGTGTGTGCCCTTTTCTGTTTATTTTTTTATGGTTTCAATTGGCTTTGTCCTGATATTGGTGCATAGTTTTACTGAAAATATTGCTTGAAAGTTATAAATCTTTTTTTTTTCTTTCTTTTTTCTTTCTCTTTTTTCCGTAAAACTGATATCTTTTTCTTTATCAACAGCTTCAGTTGACATACAGACCAGAAGACGCCTCAGCTGCAGAAGACAGTGAATTGCCTGTTGAAGAAGAGGAGCCATCAGTGCCAGTTGATAATACTGTTGTCCCGGTTTCTGAGCCTCCTCATCCTCCTCCTCCCCCTTCTCAAAACCATTTTGAAACTGGAGATTTGCTGGTAATCCTTTTGTACAGAGTTTGGTTATTTTTGGTTATGAATTTTATAGTTTGCCTCGTTCCTGTCCTGGTTGCAGGGGTTGAATGATGCAACACCTGATGCTTCGTCAATAGAGGAAAGAAATGCGCTAGCCCTAGCTATAGTGCCCACTGAAACTGGTAATATTTTGGTTTTTTTTTTTTTTTTTGGTGTTTCTTCTCAAAATTCTGCTTCATGGTCTAGTCTATTGCTTGTTCAGTGGGTAATGGATGTGTTTTGTGCGTATAGGAACTGCGTCAACTTTTGACTCGAGTTCTGCTCAAACAAAAGATTTTGATCCAACTGGTTGGGAGCTTGCCCTCGTCACCACTCCAAGTAACAATATATCTTCAGTCAATGAGAGGCAGTTGGTTAGTATTTCATGTGCCCTTTGTAGGATATTATTATATCAACATATGTCTATACTTATAGATGGGTTACTTGGTTTCCCTATAAGCCCAAATAATTCAGGTTCTGCTATTAAATTGAATTAATTAAAAGGAAAAAAGTTCGTCTGTCTTTACCATTTCATGAAATCGATGTATGTTATGATTCTCAGTATCACAAGTATACAATTTTATGCCATATTATTCTTATTATTCTGTTTTGTGGAATAATCAGCATGCATAATCAACTCATTTTAATAATGTCTCATTATTTAATAGTTGTATCAATGAAAACTACAATTTATTAGAAATTATTAAATTTGTATGAGAATGTAGTCTTGGGGTGGTGTCAATATCATATTCATGATGCATCTTGTACACTTGTAAAATAATAATTAAAGAAGTAATTTTAGATGAAATGATTGAATATCATATACTAATGTATTTGAGACGTGTCATGGAGACTGGAGAGTAACTTCTATACATAAAACGAGAAATTGAAACGCATAATTATCAGTGATATATTTGGAAACGGCCAAACTTTCATACATAGGTAGCTAGTTTCTTCAAATGATTTTAAGTTTAGGGAAACTGGTATGTGGATGAAGAAATTTGCAGCTTCGGTAAATTGAAATGATTGATCTCTGTTGAAAGAATCAGTTGTGTAAATGTGTCAAAGTCAGAATGTACCATGCATTCTGACATTGTTATTATTTTGATTGTCAGTGTTCTTCTTAAGAGAGAGCAGACTAGAGGTCTGTGTTCTTTCTTGCCATATGAGCATAATTTTTGACAGGCATACATTTTCCTTGCATGAATAAGGAGTGTACGTTTTTCAATATTCATCAGTGTGGTCTAAACTTGTTTAAATCCAACTCATTTTACTTGGGTCCTTTTGTCAGTGTCAGCATGTCACCTTTCGTCTTTTGTCTCTGGTAAAGGAGTGCATAAATGGTTCTGAATGATGTTCATATCAGCAGATTATACCATTTTACTGAGAAATATATATGAAAACGTGTTGGATTTTCGGTAATCATAATACATTCCCTAGGTTCAGAAGTTTTACCATTTTTTGGTGTCCTTGAATGCTAGGCTGGCGGATTGGACACGCTCACTCTTAACAGCTTATACGATGAAGTGGCTTATCGATCTGCAAATCAGCAGGCAATGTATGGAGCACCAGCTCCGAATCCATTTGAAGTGCAAGATCCATTTGCTCCGTCAAGCAACATCCCTCCACCGCCGGCAGTCCAAATGGCAGCCATGGCTCAACAGCAAGCGAATCCATTTGGTCCTTACTCACCTTATCTGCCTCAGCAGCAACATATGTTGATGAATCCAGCCAATCCCTTTGGTGATATGGGTTATAGGGCATTTCCTGTGAATCCTGTTTCACACCCACAAAGTAACAATCCATTTGGAAGCACAGGCTTGTTATAATAATATGACGCTGCTTTGCTTTTCCTATTCTTTTTTTCTGGAGGTGTAAAATATTTAATCAATGAAGTTGGTTTTGGGGAATTCAGCAGTATGAGTAAAATGTTACCTGGGTTTTACTTCTTTATTGCTGGATTGATGGTTTTTGGAATGGATGTGCATGGTTGCTGTGTAAAAATTTCAATCAACGTTGAGAATGTAATAATTGTTTGGTAGTATACAGAATAGTGAGTTTTGCTTGTGTCCATATATCCTGACTTGTTGCTTGTAATTTGTAAGATGTTTTTTTATTAATAATAAAATTGCATATACCAAGGGATGGAGTTCATTAAATATAGTTTATAATTTTAATTTTTTATAAATTTTTAAAAATACCCTTCGTTCATAATAAGAGAAAGATTAAAAGAAATATATTTAAGTAAAATGATAAAGGTAATATTGAGATAATTATTATTAATAAAGATGTATTTTTTCAAAATATTTTTATATTTAGAAATATCAAATTATCTCCCAAAAAAAATCTTATAAAATGGGATTGATGGAGTGTAAAAAAAAAAAAAGAAATGAATCGCTTAGAAACGTTTTGGAATAATAATTAATTAAAACAAATTGAAAGGATTCATAAGTATGAATGCAAACAATAATTTATGAAATGATTATTTTATTTGTGTCAAAAAAATAGTTTTTTTAAATATTTGATAGAAAAAATTATTGGGGATAATGAAACTTTTAACCCTTTTAATTTATCTTAATTATCGATTTCATCTTTCAAATTTAATTTTTATCGATTTAATCTCTTGTATTTGCCTTAATTATTAATTTACTTCTTATTATTTAAAGAGGAGATAATATGATTAAAATAAGAGAATATTGATTATGACAATATAAATTAATGAGAAAAAGTATAATTATTTAAGTAGAAAAAATATATTCAAATTTTTTTAAAAATAATATAACAAAATGCAATATAAGGAATTAAATTGATAAAACTTAAGCTAATTTGAGGCTAATTTATTCTCATTTAGCTACATATACAATCAAAGTCATAAATATACACTATACATTGGATTAATTTGATAGTTAATTTGTATTTTAAAGCTTAAAATACTAATATAATAATTTAAAAAAATTTAAAAGATTATATCAATCAAAATTAAACTTAAAGGATTAAATTAATATCTGAATCAAACTTAGGGAACTAAAAATTATATTATTTATTTTGAATAAAATTTGATCTTGATTTGAATGATTATTCTTTTTCAGAAAAATACGTTATTATTTTTAGTTAAAAGGATGCAGAATGTTCCTCTTTTTTTTTAATGCATTGTGAAGGATTTAACAATGAATTGCACTATGTTTATCATGTGATTAGTCTGATTTATTATTTATTTTATATTAAATTTTATCATGAATTTTAAATTTTATATTAGAGTTTATGTACATTAGAGAAAAATTAGCAAGTATTTCAAATAAAATTCCGTCATTCACATCAATTGATTCGAGTGATCCAATTTTTTAAATAAATAAATTATTATTTTTAATGAAAATAATGTAAAATATTTTAATGTGTTAAGCAATAAATATCTATAAGTCAAAATTCTATTTTATTTAATTTATGGTCTGTTACTTAACACATGTAAATTAGATTGCGTATAATTAAGCCACACTTATTGATCTAGTCAAGATTTGTTTGGATATGACAATTTATCCTTTTTTTTAATATTACAATTTATCCTTTTCTGATCTAGGAAACTATCATCTATGTTTTAGATATGAGAAAAAACTTAATTTGTAAGTCCTTATAATTTATTAAAATTTAAATTAAATCTATATAATTCATTTTTTAATCAAACCTTTGTAATTTGATCTATTAAATTTTCTAGTCACTTAAGATTAAAATTATTAATAAATATTTGAATTTTTCAAAATTAAAAAAATATTTTAAAAATTATATAAAATTTGGTTTAATAAATTTAGAAAAAAATTATTTAATACAATATTTATATTTTTATCAGTTTTTTATGAAAATTTCATATGTATAAAAATATAGTTATTTACAAAATATAGTTTAATTATTTAAGTTTTGAGTTATAGAAATTTTAAAATTAATTCTAAAATTATATAATCTTTTAATAAGTATATAAAAGTCTTTAATTTAATTTTTTTAAAAGATAAAATTATAATATTTTAACAATCACGGACTAACATATTTAATCCATTAATCTATACAAGGAATTGATTAAAACAAAATAAATTATAGTTAATTAAAAATTGAGTAAAATTATAAGGACATATAAATTAATTTTTCTTATATATAAATATCCAAAGGTAGCGCGCGTTTTCTACATTCATAGAGACAAGAACTTGAGATTTTGTGTTTAAGGAGCTACTCATATATTTATCTCTCCTACCTTATCCATTTACTTTTGCTGATTGATTACAACAATATTATCTTAGACACAAGATCCATATGAAGAGCAGCAGCACGATGATGAATTCTTGCTGATCGATTACTACAATATTATCTTAGACACAAGATCCATATGAAGAGCAGCACGATGATGAATTCTGAAAAATCTGCTTGCGATCAATATTTCACAGTACGTACATGCATATGCTTTTTTAATTCTTGTTGTATAGTTACGTTGCAATATTAAAGATGCGACAATGATGATGTCAGGAGCCAGTTGATGGAAAGGATGATGATGTCCCAACATCGTACACTTCTGATTCTAAATCTCTGAAAGTTCATCAGAGTGGCTGTACGGGCAGAGTCGAGGCTACAACAAACCCTCCACTACTACACTCAAATCAGCATCTCCACGCCATGCTGCCCAAGGTAGTCGATTTAAATTTTATGTTTAAGATCTCACGTTTAAAAGGTAGATGTGAATTGAAAGCATGAAAATAAGTCTTTAATATCAATAATGAATGGCACTTTTTAGTTGTAGGTCTCCTTTTCTTCTTCTTGTTTTTTTTTTTTTCAACTTCTATTAGAGCTTGGTTAATGAATAATCAAGTTTATACTTTGTTTGGGCTAAAGTTTTGTTTTGCATACAGCAAGCAAAACTTTGGCCTTCCCTCCCTCTTTATAGTTTATTTCAGGAATCATTTTTTTGTTTTCTATTTAGTGATTCATTCATCTGAAAATCATCCCTGAATTTTTCACCTAATGATTTGTCCCTCCAAGAAAATCACTCCCAAGTTTTTTAATTCATTTCTTCAACAATCACTATAAGATTTTGTTTAGTGATGATTTATAATTCATGCATATAAAAGAATCACCCGAGTTTATATCTTTTGTCTTTGAAAAGGAGCCTCTCTTTACCATACATTGTTTAAATGAAGCAATTAATGCCCTTACAAACGCAAGGGCATCTTAAGTTTGAGGGGAGTTATATAATGAGATTTAAAATATTCATTAATTATTATTAAATGATCTATATATTGTAAGCTTTTCATATCTCTCTTGACTTCTTTCAAAAATAAAAAGATTAAGAGTAACTAGCATTTCAAATAACTAAATTATAGATGAAATTTAATTAAAATTACAAAAAAAAAATAATAAAACATGAATTTAAATTTTGATTAGATCAATTTTTATGCATTCAAATGCTGGATTTGGTTTAAATCCAAATCTTCCTATATCCAAACGCAACATTGCATTATTTTGATGGAAACGAAATACTAATATATTGCAATTTATTTCAATTCCAGAACCCAGTTGAAGATTCCACTGAAGAAGTTGAGTCTACCGCAAACCCTCCACCAGATTCAATTCAATATCTCCTCGCCACATTGTTCAAGGTATAATTGGTTCTGTTTAAAAACTTGTTAAAAATTGTTAAGATAAAAATTGCGTACTTTTACATTATTTTGATCGAAACAAATGCTAATCTATTACAATTTATGTTAATTTCAGGACCTAAGTGAAGATTGCACTAGAAATGTTGAGTCTACAACATACTCTCCACCAGATTCAAATCAACATCTTCACGACATGCTGTTCAAGGTATTTGGTTGTTTGAAAACCTATTCAAAGACTGTTTTTGCAACTTTCAAGATAAAACTTATTTTACATTATTTTGATCGAAACACAATGCTAATTACAATTTACTTTAATTTCAGGACCCAGTTGAAGAGTACACTATCAAAAATTTATTGCCAATGCATGATCGTGTCCCACCAATACCATCATTGCCCCCTCTTGGTTTTCAATATTCTTCTGAATCGAAAGTTCCTCCGAGTGACTTTTATTCTCAGATTTTTGGAATTGGTGCAAAACGATTTCAAACTACGCCAACTCTTCCTCACTGTTTTAGCTATTCTCACCATTTCATCCAATCACCATCTCCCCCAAATAAGAGGTTTGTTTCTTCCATTCATTGATCTCTTAACAATAATATAATGCATGCTTTATTTCTAATCACAGTATACTTCGCTAAATTAAATTTTATTTTTTTGAGGACAAGATAATTTTACTCCTTTTTCTATTGTTTCTTTTCCTTGAACGATCAAATCACTATTATAAAAAAAAATTGGAAGTGTTTTTATTAGAGCATTTATGTGTGTAAAAATGTTCTTTAAAATATAGGCACATCATATGGGGTGCTTTTAATTTTAAGCTCTCCAGAAAGATCAACTCATCGGAACGCTTCTAAGGAGAAGTGCTTTGATAAATGTTTATTTATTTTTTAATAGAAGACTTACTAGAAAGATTTCTTAATATAGAAGGGCTTCCCTAAACCCCATCTAAAGGGTTCTTGAATATACCGGAGTGTTTATATATGAAACGCTTGCAAAGCTTTTTTCATAGGTTAAAATAAAACATTTGCGTAGGCCTTAGCTTTTTTCATAGTAATGCATATTTAGTTTTTTTTTTTAAATTAATTTTATGTCTCTTTATAGACGGAAGACATCAAGCATTAAACAGTGCAGCTGCAAGAAGAGCCAATGTCTAAAGCGGTAAGTCTACTTTATAAGGATGTACTATTTGGATTTGAATTCATAAGTGTAGGCATTAAGTATATGTATCATCTGAATTATTAAAATTCATATAATTAGATTAAATAAATTTACTTATTTATTAATCTTAAGTGGAGTATGAATTTATAATTATTGATATAAATTTTAATGGTTTAGATGATAAAAACACTCAATATCTATACTAAGTATGATCAACAAATTCAAATCATGTACTGTCTATAATTTTATGGTATAATCATGTGTTGTATTGTTAATTTTTATTTGTTTATGCAGCTATTGTGAATGTTTTGCTTCTGGAGAGTTATGTGGTCCAAATTGTGTCTGCCAAGATTGCTTTAACACATTGGAACATGAAAATACAATTATTTTGGAGAAAAGGAAGAGCATTCAATGTCATAATCCCTCGGCATTTGTAAGTTCACTTTGATGAGCTTAAAATTATAATCAATTATATTATTTTCTCAATGATTTCATTAATGCACTCTCTGTAGGCCAAAAATGATGATAAAGGAAAATCTAGAACTGCAGACTGTAATTGCACAAAGTCAGCATGTTCAAATGGGTATTGCCCGTGCTATAAGGTAATTAAGCATCTTGAGCTTTTTGTGAAACGTTTGTTATCAAACTTAACTATTCAATGACATGACTGAAAAAAGTTATTGAAAAATTGAAAATTAATTTCCATTAATATTGTTCTTTCTTTTTCATTAATGAAGGCTAAAGTTGGATGTTCCGATCTATGCCGATGCCGAGGCTGTGATAATAGCTGTGGGAGAAAAAATAATGGTAAGAATCTTTTGTGCAAACATATATGTTGATGAGTTTTTAGAAATTTTATTTCTTGTTATATGTTTTGCGTGCATAGGTCCATTAATTAGGAATTGAATCCGGAGCCTATTAATTTGTGGATAAATTATAAAATCTGACAAGCTAGATATATAGTTACAAAACTTTAAAATGAAATTATTTATTTGCATATGAAGAATAAATGTGAAGACTTTGATTGAATATTATTGTGTCATCTTTGTTGAATCAGGATTGAACAGAGAACGTGTCAACAACACTACGATGCCAACAAATGAGCGAAGATATTTTTATGATCACTTGCATCCACCAACACCGTTACAACTCCCAAGGTATGATATCCAGAAACATATATAAATCAATACTCGCTCCGATCCAAAATATAATATATTTTTTATTAAATAATATAGGTCTAAAATATAAAACACCATGCAAAAAAAATTAACAGCATTATATTCTTCTTTTTTATAAATTCCCTTGTTAATTTTGTTGGAGAAAGAGATTGTATAAGAAAAAATTTAAGATAATTATGATAGATTTATTTTAATTAAAGGGTAATCTTGTAAAGTAGTAATAATTTTTTACCATTTTCACAAAAAATTATCACTTTTAATTTTTTTTAATTCTTGTGAAATTAGTTAAAAATATTCTATATTTTGGACCGTAGAGAGTAAATATTTGATGTAAAACAGATTTCAATATTTTTCTTTGCTTATTTGTGCAGTCACAACTCAGAAGTGATCAGTAATTATGGAGACCGAGTTGGGTTGATGCATTCATACCAAGGGAGCCTCTGGTGTTGAAGTTAGCTGTGTTCTTCACTTCCAGACCATACCGATCGATGAAGACCGATATATATATATAAAGCGGGAATTGGCTGTGTCCAGTTTGTTCCTAATTTTGATTTCTCTTTTTGTTTGCTTCATCTCTCATTTTCATTTGTACTGTATTTGTGTGCATATGATTATAGTTTTTCAATATTAGTGAATTATCCCATTTTTTAATCAAAGCAAAGAGAGAAAGTAAAAGATACTGGAGAGGAATAATATGTTGTAAGAGAGACCAAAGTGATGAAATAATATATATGAAGCAGTTTGATTCCAATAAATGATTGTTCATGCGTGTTTTGAATATTTGGCCAAAATGTAGAGTGATGAATATATTTTTGTGTGTGTAGAGTGATAGTTTGTGTGTGTTTAATTTGTGCACTGAGCAATGCATATTACGCTAATGCTTCATATATATTATATGTATATGATTGCCTCATCATCACATCAAGTGATTAATTAGAAAATTAACCACAACTATATAAATATATGGCAAGTCCTTCCAAAATAGCTTAATCTAATAATATGCGGTAATTGACAAGTCTTAGCATGTAATTAATGCAATCTAATGTGCATGGTATGATGGTATCATAGCTTCGCCTTTTTGAGAGCCAAAAAAGGGAGGGGGAAGAAAATAAAATAAAAAATAGTAGATGTATGAATGATTAGTCTGTCCTCATGAATAATACTCTCCTTGTGTCACTATTATCTACGGCACGTTTATTTAAAATTAAAAAAATAAGTAATTTTTAAATAATTTAGAGATTTTTGAACCCATTTCTTTCAGCTTATTTTATAAAAAAGATCATTTAGGATTTTTTTTAAAAAATATATTATGAGTTTTTATGATGTTTATTTAATTTTTTAAAAATAATTAGAATATGAAGAAAACAATTTTTTTATTATTTTAAAAAATTACTTTGAGTATCTTCTAAAACGTAATGATTCCGTAGATGAGAATGTTTTAACAATATGAGATACATGAAGATATTATTAAATTTTAAAATAATAATTTATTTTTACAAAACAAAAATTAAGGAAGATATCATAAAAATTAAAAATAACTGAACTAATAATTATTTTTTATTATTGTAACCAAACATAAATAATGTCTACTTTTTATAAAATCTCTACAAAATAAATTTATTTTATAAAATTTTTAAACTATCTAAAAATCACTTATTTTTTAATTTTAAATAAAAAAAGTCCTTTATAAAATGGTATAGATTTTATAAAAAAAAGAAGATATTATTTTATGTTTTGTTATAATAAAAAAATAATTATCAGTTAGTTATATACTTATATTTAGATTTTATAGTATATATCTTCATGGATTTCAGTTTTATAAAAATAATATATTATTTATTTCATCTACTGTATTAGATACTTTCAAAAGCTATCCAAAATACTTCTTTAAAATAATAAAAAATATACTTTTTTTCATAATTTTTTTAAAAAACTTATATAAGAAAACACCTTAAAATTTCACAAAATAATTTTTTCAAAAAATGAATAATTTTTTATGGAAAAAGCTTATACAAACTGTCTCTAATTCATCTTTCAAATTTAATGCTTGGTTGACAGGATGTTGGTGCTTTATTATATTAGATGATATAATACTTAATCACAAACTAAACGATGCAAAAGAATAAAAATAAAAACAATCCAGTTTTATGATAATATATGTAACCATCACTACATGTAAATTTATTAAACTTGTGAGTTTAGATAAATTTGTATAAAGATGTAGACTCATTACGTAAACTTGCAAGAATTTATCATTGTTAATAAAATGTTATTAAATATTTGATTTGTTAATTATATCATAATCTCTTGATATATTATACCAATAACTTGAATCATGACTTTTTTCTAGATACTTTAACCAACATTGAATACAATTCCAAAAATAAAAAATATGTTTTCCCTTTATATAAAACGAGTATGTGGCTCACGCGATGTACTAGTACGAAAATAGCATATGATAATTTAAGTAATTGCATTTTCCCCCTTGCTGCTTACCTTTCTAGCAATACCATGTGTTGACCTATGCACAACCTCATCAGCAAGTGCGATCCCTCCCTCACCAATGTTATAGCTTCAAAAGCTATAAAATCAATTAATTTAAGACAATACATTGTGACAATCTAAATTTATTTTGCATAAAATAGTAAATTACCTTGATGTTAATCCCTACCCTGAACCAAGCCAACACAAAGATCACTGATAATATCACCATAAAGATTAGGCATCCCCAATGGGATTTTTCATAAGCTGTGTATGGACCAAAAAAAATAATGCCATTCCTCTCATGACAATCCAATAATCTGTTAAATGCAACTACATCATCACATTCAATTCATCATTTATATAGAGTAATCTTGTCATCCTTTCGCACTCCATTCATAACAAATGGTATCAGAGTCAAGTTTTTTATTAAAATTTTTTATATATACAATGCATACTATTACAGATTTAGACATTGATAAGTTTAATGATAATATTAGTTTTGCAATTTGGCGAGTTTGACCAGATGAAAACCACTCTTACTTAAAATGTATTGAAGAAAGCTTTGCTTAGAAAGGATAAAAAGCCAGTGATTATATCTAATAACACTTGTTGGGAAGTGCACAAATGACAAACAAAAATAAATATGATAAAACAACTAGAAATTATATTACAAAAGTCATAAAAAATGATAAAAGATGACAAGAAAATTGAATGTGAAAAAACTCTTATGTGAGGGATGAAAAAAAAAAAAAACTCACGGCAGTAATTGTTAATCACAACTTTCTCATATGTTATCTCATGTACTTTGTTACAACTTCGAGATAGAACTAAAAATAATTCATTGTAAAATGTTAAAATAAGGATTTTGTAGTCAACAAAAACAAACTATGTATTGTAATACTCAGGGCTAGAGGTAAGATCTAAAACATTATTTTTTATTCGTTCATAAACACAATTAGGTTAACTTGCCATAGAACATGTATCTACCACATACTCTTATTAATAAGCAAATCTTTTTAAGAGAAGCAACAAATCATAGGTATTTAATTTATAACAAATGAGCTAGATGGTAGAAAACACAAAATTAAAGATATTTATAAATTAATGGATCAATGCTCCATCTACTCAAATGAAAATGAGTGTACACCATATCTTGGATTTGGCTCTAAGACTAATATCAACAGGTTTGGCCCTAACAGGACGTGATGGGCTATGTTAGATCATCATCAAGTAAAAATGCATCTGTCCCTTTCCATTTCTATCATCAACACCATCTCCCAAATTGCCAAAATATGAGAGAATAAAAAAAGGATGCACTAAAACGTGATAATTCTTGGCGATCGATGCTGCTATGTTAAGGGATGCATGCAGACAGGAACATTACCACGCTTAAGGCAGAAGTTGCACCTCTAAGTTAACTTTGATAAAGGTTATTTACTTATTGACGAAGCTATGGCCACAATGGGATGTTGAGGAAAACCACAATGGGAGTGTTGTATGAAAGTTGGCCCCCAAAAAAAGGGTAATCAGGAAAACCATAAACTTGCAAGGAAAGTGGCATGTGACAGCTGCTCAAAGTGTTTTAGTGATGTGAACTCTAAAATATCAGTGTTCATTAAAATGTGCACGTGTCATCAACAGATATGTGGATAAGTTTAAATTAGAAATAGTTTAATATGTATTTGGGATCATTTTTAAATTATAAGTTTGAAATTATGAATAAGTTAATGAAAAGTTAGGCTAATAAGGGAGAGATATTTGGAGGAGGGGTAGTTTTATAAGTTTCGGTGAGGATAATGGCAGTTGTGGAGATTAACAAAATTAATTTATAATCTATAATCAGATTGTAGATTCATGTAAACAGTTAGATATATTGCAGGGAAGTCGTCAAATTTCATATTTATAAATGTTAAATTAATTCAAAATCTCATAAATTTTAAATTAATTCATATATACTAGTCGTAATTTGAAAAAAATATTTAGACTAAAGAGATAATTAGTCTTGAATTAGGGAGAAAATTTTGAGGATAGATTGGCATAGTTGAGGGATTGAAGACATTTTATTAATTTTTTAAGTTGATGGAAGTTATATTTTATTAATTTTTTTGTCAAAATATTTTATTAATGTTTAAGTTCAGGGAAGTTATGATATGATAATAAATGGGGTTATGGGAGAGAAAATTCAGAAATAAATTAAAAAAAGAGTTAAGATAATATGAGAGAAAAATAAGGAATAAGAGAAAGTTATCTTGATCGTTTTACATATGTGCTTATTTTTTAATAATATTTAAAAAAAGAGTTAAGATTATAAAATAGAAAAATAAGAAATAATTGGAAGTTATTTTTGACGGTTTTAGAAATATCAATATTATTATTTTTTAAAATAAATTTGAAAATCAATGCTGACGCCTGAAGCGGATAGGCTAGAATATAATTGTTGGGTTAGGAAATTTGCTTAGGTGTTAAGCCTTGGATGATATATATATATATATATTAAATAATGTAAACATAAATATAGATACATACATACATACATACATATATATATATATATCACGGTATCGTAAAGGAATCTAGATCCTCTTCATACCCTCTCTCAAAATATAGCTCCATACCCAATCATATTTATCTATTTAATTATTCATTAGATTTAATGATGTTAGATTATCAATCATGAGTTCATGAAATTAAAATAAATATAGTATTATTTAATGATTATCATAACTAAGATTATAAACTTATCTTCAAAAGCATTTAAGTAATAGTAGTGAAAAATCTATTTATTTTAATGCCATAATTAGCAATATAACACCATTAAATCAAATGAATAATTAAATAGATGGATATGATTAGGTATGAGGGATGTATTGAGGGAGGGTATGAAAAAGATTCAAATCCACAGTCATGCACTAAATGTAGACATCTATTTTATTAAATTCAAACCTTAATTGATTCATCATGATGTGAGATACTAACTCAATTCATTATACCCAACTACGATGGATAATAATATAAAATTTTTTTTATCCCCATGTGAGTTGCATTTCAAAACCTTATACTTGACAATACTTATATTAATTTGATTCATGAGTTTGACAACAATAATTACACAAACCTCAACCACCCATATGATCATGATCTTAAAAGTTTTGTTATATATGCTTGAAAAATGTTTCATTATTTATCATTGGAATTGGAAAATAGGGTCCATATATATATATATATGACTAATTAGTGGACAAGATTAAGCAAAAAATAAAATAAAACAACACAAAAAGTTAACATTCTTCCTTTAATCTCATATTTGCACTGTTAGTTTTGTTGGGCGATTGATCAGATGATTCCAAAGGGTCCCCGTCCATCCGTCTCTTTGAGTAATTTGACAAATTAAATCGACTCATTCGTGTACATACATTGAGTAATAAAGCACTGCTGATCTTTAAGTATCAAGAGAGTTCAAAACATTAGACTACTAGTTGTATTATTTGTGGACCCAAATAACCTAATCTTCCTGCTTTTTATTCTCAAATTCAGTGATCTGAACATTAGAAATTGGAGATTCGAAGTTGAAGTTTTGATAAGCTCTTGACGCTTTATTTGCTTCACAATTTATTTTCTATTGGTTACACATCATGCTCATGGCCTAAGAAGGAAGACAAAGAAAAGGATAAGGGTTTGAAATGGAGCGTAAGGTATGAAATGGACCAGACTCGTTGAACACGCCCTTTGAATCTTGCTAATTAAGTAGATTCACATATATTCTAACAATTTTTTTGTATTTCTGATTACCTTTTGAAGTTTATAATTAAAAGATGTTTTATTATGGTACCCTGTTTAATCACTATTTTCAATAGGAGAATGCCTATGCGCCATAAAAAAATGATTCTCTATTAACTGTTTAAATTAGTGTGAGAAATAGGTGTCCTCGTCATCACTTAATTAAGCAAGTAATTGGGGGCTACATCACAAACCTCGTGTATATAACAATTTAATTGAGAAGAGTCTATCATTTGCATTCAATCAGCCTACTTCTTTTTGTACTTACAAAAAAGAAATAAAGAATATGTAAATAGGGAATAAAAATCCTTATTTAAATTTAAATAAAGATTTTTAAACTACGCTTTGCTATTTTAATTCTCTTTAATGTGAGCGTATTGTATATTTTGATGATGATATGGATCGATCGCTTTTAAATCAGAACAAGGAAATTTTGTGATTAAAAAAGAAACGGAGGGCTCCCACCAGTCAATTAACTTTAGAAAGCGATCCATTTAGCTTTGATGTTCCTTCCAAGAAAGAAAACGTACCTTTAATATATTTTAAATAATTTTTCTTTTTCATTTTTTATTAATTGCTTACTTCTTGCACTTCTCTTACTAATCATACTATAACATAATAATAAACGGTCCCATCTTTGGATCTAACCTTCATTATATAGTCACACTTGCACCTATCTTATTAATTCTTTTGATAACACACATTTACTCATATAATTGGTGATGCGTGATCCCACATGTGTTATCCAAATTAAAGCAACCTTTATACATTTAAATTTGTTGTTCACCAAACAGTTTCATTATATCTTTGCGATGTAGAATTATTCCTCCACTTGCATTTTTTCCTGACAAAATAGAATGTGTATGTCTGTCTCTGTGTGTGTGTGTGTGATTAATTCTTTTTTATAATTAACACCATATCGATCTACATTTGTCAAATCTACAATCACGATGTTTGGAAGCAGATGCTCTTCGTTCCTGAAGCTATACGTTGTCTTCTTTTGCTTGAATTGTAATTTTGGTTTTATTGTTCAATTGTTAAACAAGAGCCTTTATTTATTCCTTCACTCTTTTTTTTTAAGAGCATTGTGCACCCTCAAATTATAGGTAGCCCAATGTTGTCTCTCATTTAGTAAAAATAGAGCAAGTCACCAGTTTATTAAATATTTGTTAATTTGATTGTTATTTAACCTAAAAAGTTATAGAAAAAGACTTGAAAATTACAAAAATATGACAAAAATTTCAGAAAATGATGTATAAGAAAATTAATAATAATTAATTAAGTCCCTTAAATAACAAATAAAATCCAAATAAACTAATGTTATTCTCTTAGTGCTAGCGAGATTCAAACTCATGTCTTGTGTTTCAGCTTTGAAAGGTGCTGCTTCCAATTATGTTCAAAAATTTGTATAAAAACATAATAACAAAAGGCTTGCCAGACAAATCAATATAGATTAATTGCAAATTCAAAACTTTTTATTAAGTGGAAGGTGTTAATTATCAATACATGCATCTCATACTGAAAATATTTAAATTCGTCTAATAAGAGTAACTTTTTTTCCAATGGACATCAAAGAAAATCCATTTGGCTTCAAATTTAACAGATAGACATCCATGGAAAAGCTGTTAATCTTAAATCTAGCTTGGGGATAAAATTTGTGCCATTGAATGTTTGAAATTTTTGGTCTGCGTTCAAATTATTAATTGGTTCATCAAAAGGTGCAAAAGTTTGATCTAGCTGTCTTTAGATTTTTTTCCCCTTTGAGGAGACATGTTTGTTCTCGATCAACGAATTTGATATAGCTGTGCAATTAAGTTAATTGATTGAATTATCGTTAAATTGTACTACAATTTTTTTTGAATTTTGAATCATATATATGATATTGAAATTAAATGACAAACCAATCAAGGATAATAGAATATTTGCTAAAAATTGTAAAGTTTAATTAATTCAGCAAATGTCAACAACAGGTTGTCACGGCGGCAACGTCACATATCCCTTGCTTTAAAGAGGTTTTAAGTTGAACTTGGCAGTGACATGTTTGTGTATGCATATTGATGTGCCAGTCTCCGATTCATTTTCCATAAAAAGAGAAAGGTCTAGGTCACGGGTAAAATTAAAAAAAAAATTAAGTTGGCAGATTTTTTGTCAATTATATTTTTATTAAAAAAACAAAGAAAGAAAGAATCCATACATGAGCAAAGATTTAAGAATGTTAAGTGTAATTTATTAAGCCTAAAGTAATTTGCATAGTGAAGCATCAGATGAATGATAACAAGTAGGGCCAATTGAAGACACTGAAAAACTAATGGGGGCGTGGACTTGACTAAAGTAAAAGCAACATGGAGGGCCAAAGCACAACATTCACTATGCCCCTTTAAAAAGAGATGGAAATTAAATGTATTTATGTATGTAATATATCATTTATATTTCAAAAGTACATGAATCTGATCATACATGTATATGGAACTATTAGCGTTTTTCTTTTTTTCCTTTTTAAAAAAATGTATTGTCATTCTTGAAAGACAGGATCGATCACTTCACACAGTACATACTTTCTTTTTTCCTAAAGTTAAATTGCACACAATTAATCAATCCTACTCTTGAACTTTAGGTTTATCTATAAGTAATTTCTAACTTTTAATACCTGACAATATCTTGGTCTATTATTCTCTAATTTAATATCCATAAATTCCATTTTATTTGAATGCATTAATCTCTAGAACATTAAATCATATAGATACTCTTTTCATTTAAAAATGTAAGACATTTTTAATCAAATCTCAACCCTAATAAAGTACTTACCTACTTTTCAACTAATCATATCTTTTTATATTTACTTATATTAAACATCCTATAATAAATATAAAATTATTATCAATAGGGATGTTTTTTAAAAAAAAACAATGATTACACCTTAAAAAATTAAAAATGCTTTATATTTTTGAACATCTAACTTCTCAAAAAATGCCTTACATTTTTAAATGGAGGGGATAGTCAATATAATAATATATTATATTCTCTTTACTGAGATTAACAACCGACTAATGGTATAATTATAATAAGTTGTCTCTATGCAAATTTTAAAATTCAAAAATAAAATTTATATATATTAAAGAACGCACGCATATAAATAAAAATTTAAAGAAATTTTATACAATTCATTATTTTTTCTTTTGATTTTATATATTGGGGTTAAAGAAGCGGTACGTAGCTATATATATATATATATATACACTTTAAATTTATCAATTCACATATTTTTTTATTCTAATTAACATTAATGATTAAAACCTTTAAGAGATAGAGCTCCCTTCAATCTGTAGGTCACATGCACATCTCAAGTGATCTGACTTTTCAATAACACTTCTTTTATTGGCAACTTATTTCAGATAATTAACACTTGAAGCATGCATCAAAATATCCACTACTCCTTTTATAATTAATATATATATATATAATATATCTACTCCACACCACACCACTAAATCAATGCTTGAAAACAACTTTATGAATAATGATCAATAAATTATAAATTTCGTGGGGAGAAAGTAAAGAGTGATGCAATAGGTCGGTTATATAGTCGGTGCAGCCCTAAGTCATATATTGTACACCGAGGGCCTTTCAAGCAAGACTAGTTAAGTTTTTCAGCTTCTCCAGACTGTTCTTTTTTCTTCTTTTTTTTTGGGTATTAAAATTAATAATAGATGACCTAACTAGTGAGTCATTCCACGATACACATTCAAGAATTCAAAAGAAGGAAGACAACACAGGAAAACAAAAGCATAATTGGATGGCTCTAAATCAAGTTCTTAATTGAGAATAGAAGATAACCTTCTCTCCCTTTCTGTCAACATGACATGAATTTGACACTTAACTGTCTTGTCAACAAAGTTATGTTTTTTTTTTAAATTATGCACAACTATATTCTTATATTGAAAGGCAATCATGTATAAAGCAATATTAGATGTTCTCTTCCTATGAGAATTCAAATTAAACATATACTCATTATATTATGAGGGATTAATCTCTTTTGTTAAATCCAACAACTTGCTGATCCAACAAAGTTATGTTATCATCAACTACATTTTTACTATACAAGAAATCTGACATGAACAATCATATTATTCTTAACTTTATTAAATCGAGTTGCCATAAAATTTATATTCAATATTGATAAAATTAAAGAATACAGTTATCTTATAATTATATTTATTACATAGCTAGATTTCTAATTGTGTGCTAGAACCCTAAGATAAAGTTGCAGTTTAATCTCTCCCTCTCTCTTTGTATATATATACATGCATATATAAAGTTTTATGTGTATAGAAAATTATCTCTCATTTGGTAGTGTATTTTTTTTATTTTTATAATATTTTTTATGATCTTATAATCATAACTAAAAAATTATTCTTATTAATTTTAAAGGGTATAAATATTATTTTTATCATCAAAGTCATTTCTTCATCATTTTTTCTATTCTATATACTAAAGGGACTTTTACGACTCTTAAATTGAAGTAAATATGTTTATACTATTTTTTAAAAAAAATTTCAAGAATGATAAAAAAAATTAATTTTGAGATCCTGAAGTATACGTACTTATCTTGAAATTTTTAACTACAATTTTCAGTTATATATTGACATAAACATGCTCTCACAATGAAATGAACATGTGCATGCAATGGGCCCACCATTCACTTTAAAGAGTGGTCCACCAGGTCATGTGTGTGGTTCGGTGGGTCAGCCCATTTGTTGCCCATGTTTGAAAATATGAAGAGGGGCTGTCAGTATTGTTTTTCCTCAAATGTATATATGCCCACATGAATGTGTGTATAAAAGCATTTTATATATCTTTTACTTTTTAAAAGAAATAAATGCACATACACAAACGTTCTCAATCAAATTCAAGCCATTGAATTCTATTACAAACAGTGGCAAAGGAACCGATATGATGGAATTTTACAGCAAAAGTTCTGTTCGAGTGTTCATCATTAAATATTTCCCCTTGTTCTTGTTGCAATACGTTTTCTAGAAAGATTTTTGTTTTTAATATAAACTATTTGATAGGTAATAATTAAATTTTTTTAAATATTACTCTTAATTAAATTTATTAATTATGGAAGAGAATGTAATACAAATTTAAAGATTTTTTATTATAACTTATCTATGCCTCCTTGATCAGATGAAGCAATTAGAGTTACTATTTTTTTGTTTGTTTCCTAAGGTATCTTCAGCAGTTATGAGATTAATTTTTTAAAGAATTTAAATACCAATTAAGGGATTGATCTCTCCTAAATGATTCTCTCCACACACACTTTCAATAATTGAATTTTGTAATTATGCTCATGGAAAGAAGGATGCTTGTGCTGGAAGGAGAGAATGTAATTTTGGAATTTTGTAAAACACAACTATTTAGTAAAATTTAACTTGTAATTTTAAAGTTGTGGGATAAAATTCTAACCCAAGGATCTTATTAGTATGGTAAATATTTTTGCAATTGTTTTTTTAGGTGAGGAAACATGTTCTGCTCAGTGCCAATCTAACTCGGCTAAATTTTTTAAAATCAAATATCAAATATAGGAGAGAATGTGTAAGAGATTTTCTAGAAAAGTTATATCTTGGATGCTGCTACAAAATTAAAGAATAGCTTTGACTCAAGCACATATTCTTTCTCCCATCTCCTCAAATCTCCTGTTCTCCTTGCCTTGTAATTCCATTGCTCCACTATCTTTTTATTTCTCTCACCCCTCGTGAAAACCGTCTTCTTCATCTCTTTCCTCTCTCACTTTCACACAATACAGTTTTTTGCATCTGTCACATTCCACAGTTCTCTTTCTTTCTAATACTTCCTTAGGTTCCATTCCAAACTCACACTCTTGTGCCGGCAATACTTTCTGTAATTACACCATAAAACAGAGCGTCGTCGTCGTCGTCGTCGTCGTCGTCTTCTCCTTCTTTTTCTTCATCCATGGCTGGCAACAAGTTTGCAACAATGTTACACAGAAACACCAATAAGCCGACCCTTGTTCTTGTCTACGCTTTCCTTGAATGGATTCTCATCATTCTCCTTCTTCTGAACTCTCTTTTCTCCTACTTAATTTTAAAATTCGCCGATTACTTTGGCCTCAAAAGGCCTTGCATATGTTGTTCTAGGATCGAACACATCATCGAGCCCAACAAGTGTACGGACAAGTCTTGTTTCAGAGATCTTGTCTGTGAATCTCATGCCTATGAGATTTCCAAACTGGGGTACTGTTACAATCATGGCAAACTGGCTGAATCCGAGGATATGTGTGAGGATTGCTCGTCTTCTTCTTCTTCATCATCATCTGAATTAGATTATGTTAAAATTTCAAAGAGCTTTGGTTTCTTTCCATGGATCCAGCAGAAGACGGTTATGATTCAGGACACTGATGATCGCAAGGCTTCGAAGTGTTCTTGCTGTGGGGTCCACTTGGAAAGCAGATTATGCCCTCCTTGTTTTGTGGTTAAGCCGTTGGATCATAACCAGATTCAGACTCTGATTACACAAGGCGGGATTGATGTTGATGCAGAGAATGATGAAGATGATCCTATCAGAGCGGATTCAGTATTTGATCATCATGAGGATGAAGATCAAAATGCTAAAGAAAACGTGGAAACTCATAAAGTGTCCAATGTTGATCAGCCTTGTGAGCCAAAAACTGGGGAAATTCCGCCGCAGCATCTTGAGTTCTTCATCCATGGCGATAATTGTAGCTTGATTCCTTTCGAACTGGTTGATTCCGCCATCGCCACAGAAACACAAAGTCGACATCGTTATAAGGTGGCAGAGGGTCAAGAACCAGATGATCGGAATGAAGATGTTATTTTGGATTTTGATATGCTTTATGGTGGCGCAGAAATTGAACCAGTTTTTGAGAATTGGCACACTTCAGGAGACAGTGTGATAAATTTTTCTTGTCGCAAGAGAGAACCGAAATCACCATCAGTATCACTATCTCTTGTTGAAAATTTGGAGCAGAATGTTGGTCCATCAATTGAAGAAAAACCTATGAATCATAATCTTGAAGCTCATGTGGAAAGCAGAGAAGGTTGTAATAATTATCTCTGTCAATAAGTTTACTAATCACTTGCTTTGAGTTACATTCTAATGCATAGTTCTAATATCTTCCTGTACTTGCAGCCTCAGAAGAAGTGACAGAAATGGAGGGAGATGAGCTTGAAACAGAAGTGTCAATAGGAACTGAAATTCCTGATCATGAGCAAGTGGATGAGTATCAATTTCATGATATTCTTCACGAGGACTCAAATCAACACATGCAAGAAGTTCCATCTACTAGCTCAGTCAGTTTTCATGTCCAAGATGAAAGTGGTAAGCATATACCTTCTCCTAGAACTTCACCTTCTGTGTCATATGGAGATAACAAATGACAAAGTTTGATGTGATATTTTTTAGAGAGTGATAAAATTGAAAGGGCTTGTTTGCTTCTTCTTCTTCTTCTTCTTCTTTTTGGCCGTTTCCACCTTGAACTTTCAACAATCTCTGGTGGTATGAATTATATTAAGTTTCTTCTTTTCATTCCGAAATGTAAACAACTAGGTGGTGACAGAGAGGAAGAGTTTGTAGAATTTCAAACCATGTCAGTTGAGACAAGCATGCCAAAAGTACTAAGGAACCACTTGGAATCATCGTTAGAGTCCAATGAGAATGAAGCAGAGAAAATTCCTGATACACCTACTTCTATTGAGAGGAAAGAATCAGGAACAGAAGAATCCTTGGACGGAAGCAGCATCATAAGTGATATAGAACCCGGCGATCTCACCATTGAGAAGTTAAAATCAGCATTGAAAGCTGAAAGGAAGGCCTTGAGTAGTATATATGCAGAACTAGAAGAAGAGAGAAATGCATCTGCTGAAGCAGCGAATCAGACAATGGCAATGATAAATAGGCTTCAGGAAGAAAAAGCAGCTATGCAGATGGAAGCTCTTCAGTACCAAAGAATGATGGAAGAACAGTCTGAGTATGATCAGGAGGCATTGCAGCTTCTGAATGATCTCATGGTTAAAAGGGAGAAGGAGAAGCAAGAGCTGGAAAGAGAGCTTGAACTATACAGAAAGAAGGTTCAGCAACTGGAGGTTAAAGAAAAATCAATGATGTCAAGAAGTGATGTAACTAACTCATCAGTTTCTTGCAGCAATGGGGAGGACAGTGATGGTATATCAGTAGATTTGAATCAAGAAGCAAAAGAAGATAATGGATTCTATGGCGAACAGAACACGAACACACCAGTAGATGCTGTTCTCTACTTGGAGGAATCTCTAGAAAACTTTGAGGAAGAGAGGTTGTCAATTCTAGAACAGCTCAAGGTACTGGAAAAAAAGCTTGTCATGCTGAATCATGAAGAAGGTGTTTGTCATGAGAATGGAAATGGATACCATAACCATGTGAATGGATTTGCAAATGGTCATTCACATATCAATGGTGGGAGGAAAATCATGGGTCAAAAAGGCAAGAGGCTTCTCCCTCTTTTTGATGCAATTGGACGAGAAGAGAATGGGGTGGATTTGAATTCGCTGGAAAATATTTCTATGGAAGAGGCTGATTTAGAAGAAGAATTGGATAATGTATATGAGAGACTACAAGCACTAGAGACAGATAGAGAGTTTCTAAAGCACTGTATTAATTCCCTAAGGAAAGGAGACAAAGGGATATATCTGCTTCAAGAGATTTTGCAACATCTTCATGATCTGAGGAACGTGGATCTCAGAGCTAAGAACATGGATGATAATGCTGTATAACGAGTTTTTGCTCATGTTTGCCACAAGAATAAAAAGGTGAGGTTCTGTTCTCAACTGTTCCTTTTCTTTTCTTTTCTTTTCTTTTTTATTGGCCATTATAATGTTAGAGAGTACATCTTTCAAATCTTGTTAGATATCTGATCTTCAAAGATTATATAGCTTCATTTTAGCGATTATAGAATGTTGAAACGGGCCAATTATAATGAAATCATGCTTTTGAATACTAAGTCATACAAAGAATATCAATATCAACAAAATCTACTAACAAAAATGATTGAAGGATTAAATAGAAAAATCATCAATATAGGCATCAAAATTTCTAGCAAATTACACTATTCATATATCATATGGTTGACTCTTTCCTCCTCATATTAATAGCATGTTTGTTTTCACATTTGAAGACCCCAAAATCATGATTTAAAATGTTTTTTTTTTTAGGTGAAACCAAACGTGCACTAATTTTTATATGGGACAGCATTGGTTGATTTAAAAAGTTGTTAAATGCAGACATGGTAATGTTAAAGATGATCCACAAGATGCAATTCAAGTGAAGAAGCACAGGAATACATGGTCCAGCTATAGGTCAAGTAAATTATAAGTCATATGGCTTCAACTTTGAACAAAAATGCGGAGAGGGGATTCCCTGATGGGGAGGGGAAGAATCCTGTACGGGTATTGCGCTGATGACAATGGTGGACACCAAAATCAAGTCTGGCTTTTCTCTTTCTGGGCTTTGGGTTAATGCAATAAGCCCAAAATTTTTGTGGGTTGTGTCCATCATCATCGCCTTTTTGGGAGGAAGGACGATGATGATCGAATCTGTAATGTACGTGTGTGCAGGGCAGAATGTATAGATTCAATACAGTATGTTAATTTTTAGTTTAATTTTATTGGAAAGATCTGAAGATTCCATTTTAATCTAATATAGTATGTTAAGTGGAACGACATCGTTTTAAAATCTAGATAATCTTGCCTCATGAAATGTGATAAAAGCATCCCAGATCACAAAGAATGTATTGTTTGGGAATTCAAGATTGCTCCTTCTTGTTTTTTTTTTTTTATTTATTTGGTTGCGTGAAGCATATGGTATTTTTAGGGGTGGGTTTCTCTCCTCTATTTTTTATTTCCACTGTCTCTTCACCGCAAATCTGAACCACTTAAATTAAATTTTTATTTTAAAAATTATCAAATTTAAATTTTCAAATCTAATTTAACGGTTTTAATATGTACTGATTTCTCATTTTCTCTTCAGGGGGAAAATTCAAGTCTATTTTTTTAAACCTACCTTGTATCGATTTGAGGGGACCTAATGGAGGCACGGACAAATTCAAATCGGTGTAGAATAGTACCATTTCATGTGGAAAATTTTCACTAATATCATTATACTCTCATAACTTGAACTTAAAACTCCCAATTAAGTTGGTATAATTTTTTAACTAATTGAATCAAGTGTTTGCTTCTTGGAAGAGTGCTCCCTCCTGTTCAAGTCCCAACTTGAGATTTTTAGGCCTTGTTTGGTATGCAAGTTTGAATTTGAAAGGATTAGAATTGGGATTAGGATTGAGGCTTTAAAAATTATACTTGGTATGGAGTACTAATTGTAGGAAATACTTTTCTTCATTTTATTTTATAATTAAACATAAATTATAAGAAGACTATAATACCCCTTATAATTAATAAAAAAATTGTCAAAACCCATCTCCTCTCTGTCACTCACGACCTCAACTCCCTTTATTGTCGATCACCCCATTCAACTGGGAGCAAATGTAGCAACGATCCTCGTCCGTGATGGATCTCAAAGATTTGAAGGCAAAATGTAGCAACCCTGTTTAACGCAAACTCAAAGGCAAGAAGGTAAGTAGACTTGAACTAATGGTGAAGGATGGCGAGAGGTAGACTAAAGGAGAAGGGAGGAAGATGATGGGAGAACAACATCAATGATGGAAGAAGAAAAGGAAGATAAAGGGAGAACAACAGGAGATAAATAGAAGGATCAAGGAGGAAGATGAACCAATTAATGGTGAAGGACGACGTCGATGCTAGACTCAACGAGTGAGAGAACGATGAGGGATAGGGTTGGGGGCACAGGCAAAGAGACAGGAGAATGGGTGTGAGGATGAGAGTAATTTAGTTTGGAAGAAATCAATCTCCCAATACTAGATGGTAGTGGTATTGGGTAATCCCATGTAGATGGGATTAAGATTGGGATTAAATTTCCCAATGCTCCATATCAAACACAAAAAGCTAGTACTAGTTAGTGACAATGCCAATCCATCTCTCTAATCCTTCATGCCAAACGGAGCTTTTAGGTCTAAGTCTTTCAAAAGGCAGGTATGAATGGATGAAGAAGGACTCCGAGAGACTATAGAAGCTTCCTAATGAAATTGAATTAAAAATAAAATACTATACCGGAAGGAGTGTGAGATGAGAGTTGAAAGGAAAATCTAAAGCTAAGGATCCTAAATTTAAAATATTTTTACAAAAAGCTCAATTTTTACCAATAATAATCAAACTTATACTTACATCTTGGGGCTTTCAAAAAGAACTTAATAATATTTTTCAAAAATATTCTTAATCAGGGGTATGGTTAATAAAAAATTAATTAATACACCATGTTAAATAAAAATAACTATGAAAAAGTGTGCAATTTTAAATACATTAAATAATTTATTACGATTGTAATTTTAAAAGGATTAAAGTGCAATGTTACCCCTAAACTACTTATCATTATAATGTTGCCCCCAAACTAACTAAATCGAAGCAATGTTGCGCTCGTCATTTAAATGTCCATTATTGTAGTTAGTGGACCCATTTTTCATGAGCTAACGCACAATTTTACCCTTTAACTATTCTCAAAAAGTAATGTTGCCTTATTGTTTAAAAATCATAAAATTAAATAAAAATAAAGTTATAATAATATTAAATATACATATAAATATAAAATTATAATAATATTAAATAAAAAATATTAAATGTATATATAAAATAAATATAAGAAAAAATATAAATTATAATTTTATAACTTATCAAATATAAGTAAATTTTGGTTAAATTATATATGAGTAGACTCAAAAGTATCTATATTTACATCTATGACAATCGACATCTTATAAAAAAATAGTCTCAAATCATATTTTATACACATAAATTGTTCAAAAATAAAGTTGGCTTTTAGTAGGATCGTTTTTAAATTTTTCTATTTTTTAAAATTTTTTAATATTATGTTTGAAACTGTCTGGTTTTCTGAAAACAGATCCAATTTTCAATTCAACTTCGGTTTCTAACTTAATAGCGACTTAACTCTTGTCCAATCTAGCTCAATCATGAAAATAATTTTTTGGTCCAAATTGAGTCATTAATGATGGCTTTGATCGATGGTTATAGATGCAAATGCAAATACTTTTAAGTCTATTTATATTTAACTTAACTAAAATCTACTTATATTTTTTTAAATTATAAAATTATAATTTATAATATTATTAATTTACGACATTTTATTAACACACTATAAATTTTTTTCTTGTATTTATTTTATATATACATTTAATATTATTTTTATTTAATATTATTATATTTTTATTTTTATTTAATTTTATAATTTTTAAACAGTGAGGACAACATTGCTCCTCTAAAAATAGTTTAGGAATAACATTGCTCTTCCGAACAAAATTTAAAGATAAAGTTATACCTTAACTCATTTTAAAAACAAGCCATTGCTACTATTTTGGAAGACCTCATGACTCATGAGGTCACTGGAGAAAGGTGTTGCATTATTTCTAAGAGAAGATTTGATTAGCTAGACTAAATCAGATATTTGAAACATGGTTAGTCAATAGAGGTGGGATCGGGCAGTTATGAAAGGAAAATATAATAAAAAAATATTTAGATAAATTAGATATATCATGTTATTTGTGATCTGTTTAATTAAAATATTCTATGTAATCTAAATAAAATTTTGTGTGACATTTTAATTGATTTTATTTTTATAATAAAATACACATTTAATTTATTGTATTCTCTCTATATTATTATTAATATCAAAATTAATTTATATTTAATGATATTTAAATGTCATATTTTAATTAAACAAACTATAAATAATATGATATATTCAATTTATTTAAGTATTTTTTAATGTAATACACCGTTTTGAGATTTGTCTCTTGTATGCTTATTTCTCCTTTTCTAGAAATTTTTACATGGACATTATATATCATATTATTTATGTTTTATTTAATAAAAACACATCATATAATATGACTATAAATATAAATTAATTTTATTATTAATGATAATAAAGATATATTATGAGAGAGAGTATGATTAATGTAGGAGTCAAGTCAATACAAAATTTCTCCTCTTTTTCTAACATTTCACATTGAAGCTTGCAATCAACCTCTCTTAATGCGGTCATTGAATGCCCCTAATTTCATTAACAACTGCATTTAATTCACTTCAGTGAAACGAAACTCCCTGTCCGTTTACCCTGACCCTATCTATAAATTATAGATCCACTTTAACTATCGATACCCACTAGGCCATACAAAAAATATATTGCTTCACTTTTATAAATATAAGTTACTACTAGAATCAAGAAAAATATTACACTGTCCAGTTCTTAATATGTTCTTAATATACTAATATGTAACTTTTAATCAATTTTATATTTATTAAGAAATGTTAGTTATTAATTTAAAATTATAACAAAAAATATGCAACTTTTTAAATTTATCTTTACATACAATTAATAATCATAATGAATTGTTATTTAGAAATTTGAACAATAATAAATAAACAAGGGGTATAATTTTTAAAAAAACAGCTGGCAGAAAAAGACAAAAAAATTTGAACTTTGCTTTATATTAAAAACGAGAGGGAGAACAATTTACTAATTTTGCCTATAAATTTAATAAGTTTTTAAATTTTTTTTATTAAATATATATAATTTAATAACGTATTTTTTAATCAACATTTAATAGATAAAAGTGAAAACTTGTGACAAAAAACTAATGATATAATTTATAAATAAGATAAAAAAGAAAAAACTTATATACTTAATCTTATATACTTAAAATGCTTTTTTTAATTAAATCAATACATGTATATCTATAATAAATTATTTATTTTATAATAAATATTTATTATTAATATATTAAAATTCATATGTCTTGATTTGATTGGATGACAATATATTAAGTATATAAGAGTAATTATGTAAGTCTTGCCTATAAAAAAATCACTCTTTTACCTCATAAATAAGACTGGATAAAATAGTTAAATGGAAATTGCATAATAAATAATCTTCTTAGTCCTCTTCATAAGTCACTTCTAGTATGTTTAACTAGAATTAAAGAAAATCTTAAACCTCATTAATTTTGTCTTAAAATTTTTTAAATTTTCATCTTTATCTCTAATAAATATTCTTAAATATCATTACTGTTATTTTTATTTAAAGCATTTAATAAGAATAAAAATGTAAAGAGAGGCATTGAAAATTGATAAGTACTCTATAAATAAAACTAAATTATTTCTTCTCTCTTTATCCTATAAATAGGATAAGAGGAGTAAAGATGTAAAAAATTCATAATACTTTCCAAATCTATCCATTTATTAAAATCAATCCTACATTAATTATAGTGACTCAATTTTGTTATAATATTTAATTTTATAGAAAGTTAAAATAGAAAAAAATATATTTAACAATCTATATATTATTACACTGGTCTTATATTTTAGACCAAGTAATTCTAGAAGAAAACGACTTATATATTATACTGGAACGTATTTATGTGCGCAAAATATTTCAATCACTCTAAATATACTTTTGACTAAATACAAATTTCACTATACATTATTGTTATCACATGATTTTATTTTTCAAGATTAAAATTTTATCCTACCTATGGAGTAGAGAGACTTAATTTGCTCTACAAGTCTTTTATTTGAATCTGAAAGTGCAACAATGATGAATAAACATTGTAGAGCGACGAGTTATCAATGATTGCATCTAAAATTATGAATATATTATTTTTAAAAAAATATAATAAAATATTTTTAAAATATATAAATGATAATTTGATTCTTTAAAATGTTATAATTTCTTTGAATTCTTTAAGGACTTTTTTATTATTAATAAATTTATATAAATTATTAAATTGCTCTTGTTAAAAATAAATAATTTACAAGTTGTGTTTAAATATTCACAATTTTTTTTATATTCACAATAATACAACAGCAAATCACAATTTCACATGTTAAATTTTTTATTTTATGTTGCATTGCTAGGAATATAAGAAAAAAATTTATGAATATTTAAACAAAACTTATAAATTATTTATTTTCAGTAAGAGTAATTTAATAATTTATATAAATTTATTAATGACAGAAAAGTTTCTAAAAACTTATAGCATTTTGAAAGACTAAATTATTATTTATATATTTTAGCGAGATTTTATTATTATTTTTTTAATATTAAATTTTTTATTGCCTAAAAAATTATGCTTATTTGAAAATTCGCTCAATTCAATGGGAAGGAAAAGCTTAATTATGAAACCGACGAGTACCCTTTGGGATACGCAAACCTGTGAGTTGTGATTCAATTGAAGCGAATAGCTACTAAGGCAAATAGGAAAATGCCAAAATGTAGCTTTCATATAACTAAAAAAATCACATTTTAAAATTTACTTTCTCCGATCTTATTTATAAAAAAATTTATTTAATTTTATTTATAAATTATGGTATTACTTTTTAAATAATATTTAAAAGGTGTTTTAAAATTATCTTTTATGAGAGAAAAAAATAAGATGACATTATTTTTTTTAATTTATTATATAGGAGCATATTTAAAATTATGTACATTTTTATTCCTTATATTTTGTTGATATTGATATCAATGATGTTGATAAAAATAACTTATAAAGAGAATCGAAGAAGTAATAATTAGTAATTTAGTATAGCTTATTCTCACACAAAAAAAAAAAGCACTCATTCCCAAAAAAAAATTCAGTGAATACTCTATAAAATATCTAAACATATCATATGTGAAGTATAACAATATATAAATGTTTATTTGTTGAATATATGCCTAATGCTTACTCTCTTTGGTTCTCTTTAGAAAGGCAAAGTGGTTCACTTTATAAGTCATTAGATTGATACTGATGTTTAATTTCAAATGAAATGTCTAAACTATTGTTAAAAAGTACTCCCTTCGTTTAAAAATATAAAGCATTTTTAATCGAATCTCACCCCAATAAAGTGCTTACGTACTTTCGAATTAACTCTATCTTTCTATATTTATCCATATTAAACACCTTACAATAAATATAAAGTCATTCATCAATAGGGATATTTAAAAAAAAAGGCAATAATTACATATCGAAAGTCCAAAAATATCTTACATTTTTGAACATCTAACTTATAAAAAAATATCTTATATTTTTAAATGGAGGGAGTAAGAGAGAGAGAAATAGAAAAATGATATTATATAGTTTATTTACTTTTTAATGGTTATGTTTGTAATTTTACTAAATTTTATTTTTTATACTTTTATTGTATTGATATTAATGAGATTGATAGAAATAACTTATAAAAAAAATCTTAAGAAGTACTTTGTAACACACACATGTATACTTCTCTTGATCTTAATATTTTTGAGCTTTTTGTAACTTTTCAAAATATTTGAATATTTATAAAATCAATAAAGTATTTTTTTTCTGTTTTATCTTCATTAATAAAAAAGAGAGTATTTAAGTAGTTAAATATAATACTACTATCTGGTAAAAAAAAATAAATTTTACTACATCTACATTATTATTTAGCCAGGCAATTTTTTTTATTATTTAGTATCTTTTTTGTGTGTGGAAAAAACCATAGAAGTGACAATTTGTACGAATCAAATGTTGTATAAAAATATAAAATACACATTTGTTGATAAGATCTCAAATTAAAGTCTGTATAAATGCCAAAAATATTTTTAAAAGAATTACTTTCAATTAATTCTATTAATATTCAAATCTAATTCAACCAAATAATGATATTAAAAAAAACACATTTACTTATCCTTGCAATTACAAAGCCCAACACCTAGTTTGAAAATGCAAAATTTGTAATAAGTCACCCTATTAATTAAATAACAAAGATGTGATTTTTCTCTTATTCTATGCAATTTTTATTTTTATAATTCTTACTACTTCATTAGGTTTTATATAATATTTTAATTTATACAATTTTAATAATTTTTATATATTTTAGCAGAATTTAAATATTAGAAAAATATTTCAAAATGTCTTAAAATCATCTTCAATTTCCTAAGCAGAAAATATCTAATACAGGTATGTATGTATAGTCCAGCTACAGCAAGTCAATCACGCATCGGAGGGTCAACAACAGGCTTGATTCAGTGTTTCTTTGGTGAACACGGCTGAGATTTCTGTACGGAAGAAACTTGTTAATTAGTAACACTATAAAACTCACATTTCGTCTCCTCCTTTTCCATCTGAAATCACCGATTCCTCATTCATTTTCATTTTCCCAGAAACCAGTTTCGGCTGAGCCTCCAAGACAACCATCACATGTCTCCCTGAACTCGTCCTCTCTGTTTCTGCTTCATGGGCTAGTTTTCTTCCTCACGCATCGTGCAAGAAAAACTATGATCAAATCCAAAAACTTTCTTCGGAGTATTTTGAAACTTCTCAAACTCGGTTCAAGCAGAGGTAAATACCAAAATCCGGTTCGCGATTTTCCTTTCCTTTCCTTTCCTTTCTTTTCTCTCAGTCTGTTTTCTGGATGATGATAGAGAGACAGAACGAAGACGACGTTCAGAGGATTGCTGCCAAGGAGCAGAAGGTCTTTTCCTACGAAACGCTAGTTTCTGCGACGAAGAATTTCCATGTTCATCACAAGCTTGGCGAGGGAGGATTCGGACCAGTTTACAAGGCAAGATCTGTGAGAAATTTTACTAATTACTGTGTTTGGTTGCTGGGAAAGTTCATTCATTCTTCATCCTGCAATGTCTGAGAATCTGGAAACAGAATACTAAGGTTGAAAACCACGATTGAACTCAATCTCGAGCATTTTAAACCCAGAATGTTTTGTCATGTTTGCATCCACTTCATAATACAAATTCTGTTTTTTTTTTAATTTAAAAAAAGTGGGAATTGTGGAACGGGACAGGGGAAGCTAGAAGATGGGAGAGAGATAGCAGTGAAGAAGCTATCGGTGAGATCGAACCAGGGGAAGAAGGAGTTCATAAATGAGGCGAAACTGTTGGCGCGTGTGCAGCACCGCAATGTGGTGAATCTGTGGGGCTATTGTGTGTATGCTTCCGAGAAGCTTCTTGTCTATGAGTATCTGCCTCATCAGAGCCTTGACAAGATCATCTTTAGTAAGTCCTTCTCTTCTCACATAATTGGAATGAGATATATCTGATATTTTTTAAAGCAATGAGTTCAAACTATAAATTCAGGCGTTTGCAAGTTCAGTAATTTTTATCGTAATAAGACATTTAAGTTATCAAAATGTAAATAACTGTGTGAATTGAATATTGATATTTCCAGTTTCATATTTTAAAATTTTTAATCATCAAGTTAACTGTCATTGATTAAAAAAATCACTATAAAGTTCCCGTACGCATTCAAATTCAAACTATCTAAAAATCTGACCAAATATGGTTGCAAAGTCATACAATGGTCATGTTACCTTGATTGAGTTAAAAGAAAGGGACACCATTTTCAAATCAGTGAAATTTTGATCCACATAATACTTTATTTATAACTAAGTCCCTAAAGACTTCACAATCATCTGTTCATTTGGTGAGATTTTTTTTGGTAATTACAATGCTTATAGGAGATTTTATAATGATTTTTCCATAATTCATTTTCTTGAATCCTGACTATCATCTACACCTGGTTGATGACATAATCGCTATTTGGAAAAGAAGACTTTCTAGTTTCTATGTTCATAGGAGAATATAAATATATTCTTATTGATACTTTTAATTTTCAATTTTAATTTCAGTTTATTACAAAACCAGCCGAATGCACTGAGCCCTCTCTCTCTTTTTTTTAAACAAAAATAATATTTTATTTTAAAATAAATAGAAGACAAAGCGAAAACAAATTTTTAAAAATATCTCAATTGACATGTTGATGTTTTAACTTTTAAGTCCACATAGAGTACAATTACTTTTCTAGAAAGTAATAATATATTTTAAAGAAAGAAAACAGCTCCAAGTTTGGATGTGGAGCTTCCGTCTAGGCCTCGTCATTAATGATGAATCAACTTTCTTCTTTTCAAAGGAAGGATTGATGATTCATCTGTGGAATCGAAAGGATAAGATTTTAAAAGTTCCAGAGTCGAGTGAATTTCGTATTCTAATTTTCACCTTACTCCCTCTGATTTTATTTAAAGTAAAAAAATTTTTAATTTTATTTTAAATCACATCATTAAATTTTTATCATATTTTTTTAACTCTTCATTAAATATTAAAAAAATATTATTAAAATATTTATATTTAATAGAAGTAGAATTAAGAATTTATTAAATTTTTTTTTATGTTAGTGAAGTATGTTAAAGATAATTTATAAATAAAATTAAAAGGAAATGCACTAATTAATATATTTACGTCTCCATAATTTGCTTTGCTTCTGTTTTCTGAAATATTTTATTTTTTGGGACAACCTCCGAAGCTGACTGCAGTAGAGACCTTGACTTTTCATACTTAAATTAATGCCATGCGTTGCACTTGATTATTTTTGTTTTTTTCATCTCCAAAATCAAACCGACCTTTTGACCCATCTTAGCGAAGCCATGACGTCGCCTTTTATATTTCAAGAAAATTCTCATCCTTTTCTTTTATAAGCATATGCACATTTATGACGTCACCACAAAAAAATATCAAAACCCCAAGTTCTGTTCCCACTATTTGGTGCTGCATTCAAATAATATAATTTTGAGAGATAAAAAAATATAAATAAGAAATGAACTACTACTATTTGTTTTGCTTTGTATGTTGATGTAGTATATGTGGGATAAGAATCAAGAATACAATCTATCAAATAAATTAAAATATTGTGATGATTGGTGAAACTAAACTAATTCACTATTAATAATAGGTGGTTATAGATATATTATTTTATTGAATTATACTTCCATGAGTTAGTTAATTGTTTTTAAAATTACACACTCTTTTTATATTTACTTTTATTTAATAGGGTATCTCAATTAAAAGAATTTTATTAATTACATCCTAATTAAATGTATTTTTAGAAAAACATTATTAATTGCATTTTTAAAGACCCAAAGTGTGCTGTATTTTTTGACATGATATTTTTAAAAAAAAATGCCCTATAATATTGAATGAAGGGAATATAACATAAACATTGCATAAATTCGTTGTGTTGTTATGCTTACAGCTAAATATAAGCATGAATTATGCGACACATGTTCAATTTATCAAATTTGTGTACAATGCACAAGTATTTAGCTAGTTAATCTTTATAGGATAGACTGTGATTGGTGTATACAAATGAATGAATGCAGAATCAGACAGGAGAAAAGAGCTTGATTGGCAAAAGAGGTTTGGAATAATAACAGGAATAGCTAGAGGATTGCTTTATCTTCACGAAGATTCGCACACCTGCATAATTCACAGAGACATAAAAGCTAGCAATGTTCTACTTGATGATAAATGGAATCCCAAGATCGCAGATTTTGGCATGGCTCGTCTCTACCCTGAAGATGAAACCCATGTCAAAACTCGTGTGGCTGGAACCAAGTATGTATACCTTTCAACTTTTTTTAGACTTTACCTTGTCATTTGTAAAGCACTTTATTATTTACTTCTTATTTAGAGAAGAGAATCTAAACCTAACGTTTATTGAAGAAAATTGTACATAGAAATGAATATTATTGAGAATTATTAATCCATGCTTTAAAACTTGCCAGACATAATAATTTTTTGGAAAAACATTATTTTTAGTCTCTGCACTTCACTTGAATTTTTATATAGGTCCTTACACTTTCCTCTGTCTATAACATTGGTCCCTACATTTTTAGAGGAAGGTTAATGTGGCTCAAACGGTGTTAATAATACTAACATGTCAATTAACAACGTTAATTTTGTACTCATGTGTCAAATTGATGCTAACATGAAATTTTTTAATAAGCAAAAATTTTAAAAAAATCTACATTAGATGAAATAAAAAGGCTAACCTAGACTCTTGAATGATTAGTAAAATGTACAAATTCCATATAGGCTTTTTTTTTTAAAAAAAATCCTATTAAAATTTTCATGTTAACATTAGTTTGACACGTAAGCTCAAAATTAACGGTGTCGATTGACATGTCAGTATTATTAACACCATTTGTGGCATGTTAACGTTCCTCTAAAAATGTAGGGACTAATGTTAAAGATAGAGAAAAGTGTAAGGATCTGCAGAGACCTATGCCAAACCTGAACAAAGTGTAGAAACCAAAAATAATGTTTTCCTTAATTTTTTTCAGATAATTTTATAATGTAGCCTAAGATTTGTTACTTTAAAACTCAGTGGCAGGTGATCCATGTTTTGGTTATATAAAATATACTATTGTCATATTGTGTTGAGATTGATCAAGTGATATGTTACTTTTGAGGGTTTTATTTCTGTGAAGAAAACTCTGTGTAACGAAACTTATCAATTTAACAGTGGATATATGGCTCCAGAATATTTAATGTATGGACATTTATCAACAAAATCAGATGTATTTAGTTTTGGAGTTTTGGTGCTGGAAATCATCAGCGGTCAACGAAACTTATCGTTTAATAACTTGGACATGGATGCACAGAACCTTATAGAAGGGGTAAGTTTTGAATCTGATGTTTAGTACATTTACATTGAAGAAACTAAGCATATAAGTCTTAGCTATGAAACAACCAATAAGCACATTTACATTTACATTACTAAAAGGCTTTGTGGCCATTTTTTTAACCGTGTCATAGGCATACAAGCTTTACAAAAAAGGACGAAGCTTAGAAATCATGGACACTGCAATAGCAGCATCAGCAGTGCCTGAACAAGTAGCAATGTGCATTCAACTAGGCTTGCTTTGCACTCAAGGTGATCCCAACCTCCGCCCCACCATGCACCGGGTGGTGGTGGTGTTGTCGAAGAAGCCAGGGCACTTGGAAGAGCCGACAAGACCTGGCGTGCCGGGTTCAAGATACCGAAAGCATCATAATCCTTATGCATTGTCTTCCACAGTTGGTAGTAGTTCTAGTGGATCTCGTTCACATGTTGGTGTCTCAAGCAATATCTACGACACTAGGTCAACTGCCACGGCAACCACAGCTGCCACAGCCGCAACCACAACCAACTCAGCTTCTGGAGAATTAGACCCACGTGGAAAACGTGTGATTGAGGGTTAAGGTCATAAGCTCTTATTACAGTTGATGGAGGGGGATATTTTGTCATTCATTTTGTAAAAAAATATGTAAGTGTTAGAAGATTCTTTGTCCTTAGGTCATTGAGAAGGGATGTTGAGAATTGAGCTCAATGGCTGTAAAATTTTGTTTTGTTTGGTTTCCCTGGTAAGAATCATTCAATTGAATCAATTTTTGTATTACATGAGTAATGGAGAAAATTACAGGACAGGTCTCAATGAAATTCATACACAGACGATTTTTTGTTTTACACGGCTTGTCATACAGATACAACTTGAATGATGTATTTGAGTCATATTCATCCATGGATGGTTGGGTTAGGTTTGGTCAGTTATTAGCTTTTTCCAGTGATTGTAGTCTAATTACGTTATAGTAACTTAAATTGATGATTTTTTCTTTTTACATAATTTTTTAAATTTTAACTAAAACTAAATAACTCAAAAAAGTTGTATATAAATTTTTATATTTTTTAACTTAGTTTAATAAAAGAGTGTATGGCACAATGATAAGTGTGTATAGTCATAGCATACACAACTAATTTTAATTTTAATTTTACCTTTCGATGCCAGAGTAAGCCTGGAGCTTTTGGTCTCTGTAAGAAGGTCTGGTTCTTGTTCTTTTCATTTGTTATCTCACTCTTTATCCTGTGTTGTGTCTAATCCATAATCTCCAACTTCATCTGTTTTCATTGAATGATCACTTCCGTGATTTGATTTTTGAGTTTCCAGCCTTTAAAGGATTTGGATCTCTCTCTCTCTGAATTTCCTGTTTTGAGGTTTGAATTACTAGATCATATTAAGAAACGAGACCTTATCAATTATAATTTGACAGGAGAATGGGTGAAATTCCATGGATTCCTCCCATTTTTCCTTGATTTGGTGTTGGGCTAATCTTATTGACGCATTTGAATTTTTTTCTTCATCAATTATAATTTGATCACTATATTGATTGGAAGAAGAATCAGAACTTTTTTAATAGCTTGTGATTTCTGGTTGATGGCAGATTCCCCGATGCTGGAAATAGTATAATTGGACTTGACTTTGCTGGATTCAAGCTAAAGATGCTCCAACAATATTTGGATGGCTTTGTGATATTAGCTTTGTTAATTTAGGTTGTTAAATATTGTGATTTGGGTTTGCTAAAATATATATATATATATTGTGATTGGGACTTTGGATGGTATGCTGCTAAATTTAATTGATCGATTTTCAAGCATGGATTCTGTCTCCCCTCCCCCCCCCCCGGGGGGTAAGATTCTGCCAAATTTATTGTTTTGTTATTATTGTATGGAGTAACTGCAGATGAAAATTTTCGTGAATAATTGTACATGTTGAACTGAGATGTGTACAACTTGTTCTCTTGCTGAAGCAGATTGACACAAATTGCTGTACATTGATGCGCATGGGTGGATACCTTTTGAAATTGGGACAATCCTATGCACTTGGACAAAAGCAAGACTGGAAGATGTCAAAAATTGAGCAATGCAAATTGAAGACCAGCAAATTAAAAAGGAGATGTCAGAATGAGAACATTTATTAGTTTTATTTTTTGATGAAATTTATGAGTTGTATTTTATTTCCATGTAATATTTCCATGTAATTGCTGTTATAATAGCTGTACAAAGTAGTTGTAAATGAAGATTTCAAATGAATAAAGTGGTATTTATTCATTTTCATATTCTCATATACAGATATTGCCTCACATTGGACTCTTGCACATTTCATACATTGATTGGACTCTGTTGCACAGCTCAACAAGGTATAACAATGGCATTTGGCTTCATAGGACAGCAACCATCTACACGTGCAACTTGCAGCAATGTCCAAAGCAATCAGCCAATCAACATAGGGCAAACTAATTTCCATTTTTCTCAATCAATGTGAAATAAATTACAATGTTCTTCCCCCGCCCCCCCCCCCGGCAATATCCAATGCACTTAAACAGATTACTTGTACTGACGCAATCAATTGCTAAACACGTCCAATTACAACATAATCTTGGTTTTAGGGATTTTGGGTTAAGCTGTAAGCCAAGAGTGTTAATCACTAAGGCATCCATCAAGGTAAGCATATACTTATCCATTCTTCATTTGAAATTGGAACCATTGGATAGTGATCCATGAGCTTCTTAGTTGATTCAGATGGTGTCCAATCTTCCAATCTATTTCTAGTTCTTTGGCAAGGGATTCATTAATGCATCAAGTGTCCTTGGCCTCTCTGATTCCATAGCAACCATTGTAACCAATGAAAGAATATTTGTAGGAAATAGTTGCTTTATATGCATTAATACCCTTCTCGTGTTAGCCTTAGATGTAACAGCATTGTTTTCTCGTGAATTTTCTGCTTGAATCTCCGTTTCATCATGTGTGTCTGAACTTTTGTAGTTTGCTGAGCTTGATCTTTGTCTGCCATTTCATCATCTGGTTCCATAACATTTCTGTTTAGCAGATCCACTTCTTCTTTTGGAAGCAGGAGGATCCATGCCGTCCTTTAGATTTAACGTGGCAGAGAATTTCAAAATTTGGATCAAAGAAAAACTTGGAGTTCATTGAAGCAAGGAGTTAGAAAGGAGAGCCAGGAAGAATCTGATTAGAATCAAGGGGGGAGAAGAACCTTCTCTCCAAAAAAACTAGATAGGTGAAGATTCTCACACTACTCTTCTCTATACCGAATCCAAAGTCCGTTGTGCTTTTGAGCAAAAGAAGATGCAGGGCATGCTCTCTGTGCCTCCCAATCACTTTTTCCCACATTGTGAATTTTGCAGGATATGAGTGGCGAGGGCTTCAGTATAAAAGCGAGGGGCACGCATGGTGCTAGTCGCAAGGCAAGGGTCAGCATTGATGATTCTGAGAAAATTGAAGCTCGTGGCCCACATGGGGGCTTGAGCTTACCCGTTTGTTGACCGGTTCTATTTTAGCCTGGTTTATGTCTTAATCTAGGCTGAATAGCGTTCAACTTGGGTGATGGTGCCTATCAGAGCGATATGACTGTCCAGTTTTATATCTGGATAATGCAAATTTAAAATTATTATTTTTTATTTTAATTTTATATTTATTAAAAAAATTACATAAATTTATTCCTCATTTATTTAAATATAGTTAATTTAAATAATTTAATTTAATATTAAAAATTTTGATAATTTTTATAAATTGATTACTCAGATTTATTTACCTGCAAACTTTTTAACTTGCAATCTTTTAAAAAAAAATAATTTTTTCCAAAAGTGATATTGAGGAGACTATCTTTATTTTTTAATATTTTATTTATTAAAACAAAAATTATAAAAAAATTAATATTAAATAAGTACTAGATAGCCAATTTTTTTTGCAAACGCCTTTGTCTGTCGTCAACCATGAGGATTCTATAGCCTGGACCATTAGTTCTTCTGGGAGGTATTTGTTTCAAGAAGGTTACAATTGCTTGATACGGACGAATCGTCATTTTCAATCTACCCCGTGTTTATCCTGGAAATTTTTTTGGAAAATGAAATTACCTCCCAAAATAAAATTATTGATCTGGAAAATTTTGAAATAATCCTTACCAACAACAGATTGGTTTTTTTTTTTTGTTTTGGGACCAAAGAGAAGATTCATTCATCAGGAATCAAAACAAGAGTCTGACAGAGGACATCAACAAAGCGAGAAAGCATAAAAGTCATAAGCCAAAAGCATGGCAAAGACCTAAACAAAACAAACTAAAAGAAATACAATCAGCCAATGCCTTCTCTGTCCCGATTGATCTCAGGTTGCTGAATTTCCTCACCATCTGCCAAAGAATCTCGTTGCAGGATATTAATCAGAGGGAGCGGGGGTTGGAGAAGCCAACCACTTGAGATCACACCCTTTAGAGAGGAGGTAGCCATCCAGTCGGTTACAGTGTTTTCATCTCGTTTCACAAACTAGAAAAAGAGAGGGGGCTGAGATCCTAAGGCAGCAAAAAGATCAGAAAGTATCCCATGGTGAGGAAGGCCACGCACAGCTTGAAACATTGTGACTAGTAAGGGCATTAAATAGTTCCAGACAATCCAATTCCACCATAACATGATGGTTAGGAAAATTATCAGCAATATTTATGGCCCTGGCACATGCTAGTAATTCAGCCATGAAGCTTGAGTCAGCTTGAACTTGTTCACTCCAACCTTTAGGATAATCCCCAGAGTCGAATCTGTAGATGATTCCAATTGCAGCTTTGCCTGAGGTTGAAGAGAAAGCTCCATCACAGTTAATTTTTATGATATCTTGTGCAGGGGGCGACCATTTAGTAATAGATGCAACAGGAGTAGGGCACATTCTAGAATCTTTTAGCTTGAGGGCCCAGAATTCTTGAACTACAACATGAGTAGTCTGTAGAACCTTATAAGGATCAATTGCACTAGCATTGAAAATTGAGGCAGACTTGGTTTTCCAAATATTCCAGCAAAGGCAAGCTATATAAGCTTTATCATAATCCTTCATAAGAGGCTCATCTAGTAAAAATTTTGTGCACCAAATCTCAAAAGATGAGATTGCACAGGGGTTTATAATGATTGTCAGCAGAACCATACCATACTTTCTTGGCCCACTCACACAACAACAACATTTGTTCTATAGTTTCAGGTGCAGTCTTGCATATAGGACAAAAGGGGTTAGAGGCACATTTTTGGAATAAAGAGCATCTCTAGTGGCTAACGAGTGAGTAAGGGCACGCCAAAGGAAATGTTTTATTTTAGGATAAATATGAAGATGCTAAATAGATTTCCAAAGGGCTTTAGGGAAAATTGTAGAGGTGGATGGATTGGTGATGGGAGGAGTGTAGGCTCTTGAGTACTCCAATCTGTAACCAAGCTTGGGGAAATATTTCTTAGTTTTAGAACTGGTCCAGACCATTGTGTCAGATAAAGGAGTGCAAGGTATATGTAATTTTTTAATGCATTCTAAGGATTCTTCAGTCAACAGATGATTAACACTATTCAAACTCCATGCACCATCAGAAATCAGGTCTACCACCTTTAAGGTCTTATCTACAACAACATTATCCTTCTTAATAACCTTGCATTTAGGTAAACTGGGAACCCATGGGTCTGTCCATACGCAGATATCACTACTATTTCCAAGTTGAATGCATAAGTCCTTTAAGAGAAAATCGCGACCTGTGAGAATACTACTCTAAGCCCAAGAGGCTTTAGGACTGCAACTTGCCTCAAGAAAGGAGCAATTTGGAAAGTAAACTGATTTTACAACTTGTGCCCATAAACGATAGGGTTTATTCAGCAGACACCAAGCAGTTTGAGCAAGTAAGGCATCATTAAAGTTCAAAAAATCCCTAAAGCTAAGACCACCATCACCTTTTGGAGCACATAACCTATCCTATGCTTTCCAGTGAATACTATTACGAGCACTAGATTGCCCCCAATAAAAGTTTGCTACTAAAGTATTCAACTCCATACAAGTTCATTTGGGGAACTTAAAGCAAGTCATAGGAAAAATAGGGATGGCATTAATAACAGACTTAATCATAATTTCACGCCCAGTAAAGGTGAGAAACTTACTTTTCCACCCATGTACCTTTTGTTCCATTCTATCTTGGATATAAGCAAGAGCAGCCACTTTTGATCTTCCGCATAGAATCGGGAGACCAAGATAAGGTCCTGGGTTTTCTATTGCAGTTACATGTAAGAAAGAGTGCACCTCCTCTTTAATCATTAGGGGGAAACTAGCTGAGAAAAAGAGGAATGACTTGTCCTAATTGATTCTTTGGCCAGAAGCATTGCAATAGGATTGAAGGAGCTCTTTTATGATACTACAATTCTTTCGATCAGCATGCAGGAAAAGGATTGTATCGTCAGCAAATAAATAGTGAGTAAGCATAGGGCATTCATCAGTAATTTGAACACCAGTAAGATCACCCAAATTGGCATGCTTACTTATCATTAGAGATAATACTTCAGTAGTAATAATGAATAAGTTAGGGGAAAGGGGGTTTCCTTGCCTTACACCCCGTTCAGGCACTAGTTTGGCAATAGGTTTTCCAAAGATGAAAATATTAAAGGTTAAACATTTAACACATTTCATAATCCAATGAACCCAAGTTGCATAAAAGCCCATTTTTACAAGGATAGCTTCTATAAAATGCCACTCTAGTCTATCAAAAGCCTTATTCATATCCATTTTAAAACAAAAGTAATAATCTTCCCAATCCTCTTGAGTTTCAAAAAGTGGAAAATTTCATGAACCAGGATAATGTGTCATGTATTAGGCAGCCTCAAACAAAAGCTCTTTAATGGGTAGAAACTGCAATGGTCCGGAATACTCTTAAATCGATTAGCCAGAATCTTAGAAATTACTTTAAGAGCAAAGTTGCATAGGCTTATTAGGCAGAATTGAGAAACTTTTTCAGCATAAGATTTGATTCATTCAAAATACCCAGGTCTTCATTCTTAAACAGAAAGTTATTGACTAGAGTGAATCACTAACCTCATCCCAAGCAGATTGATAAAAATTCCTACTAAAACCATCTGGCCTTAGTGCTTTTGAAGCACTTAGCTAGAAAGTGGCTTGTTTTAGTTCTTCCATTGTGAGCAGAGACGTAAGCTAGACATTTTGAGCATTTAAAACACAAGGATTCACATAGCAAAGAACCAAGTCAAGATCTCTGGTATTACTACTAGAGAATAATTCTTCATAAAAACTAGAGAATAAATGGTCGATATCAACTTCAGATTTGATCCACTGACCCAAGTTATCTTTGAGCTTCACAACTTAGTTCCGTTGCCTTCTAGTGAGAGTGGAAGTATGAAAGAACTGGGTATTGAGGTCACCTCCAGAAATCTAGTTAACTCTGGAATGTTGCCACCAGTAGGTTTCTTCTAGTTTTCATAATCACTCCAGTTCATTAGTAAGGTGCTGTCCTATAATTCTACTTTCCTTATTGAAACACTCTTCTTTGACTCTTTCTATTTGAAGGAGAATATGATCTATTTCTTTCCTATTATTTGGAAAAGCTTTCTTGCCCCAAGCTACAAGCTCCTTACCACATCTCTTTGTGCAACTTACAAATTGGGGTACAATTAATTTGGCTTGGGGCTCCTCAAGAAACCAGGATTTTTTGACCACCTTTTTGAAGTCTGGATGTGTAGCCCAGTTGATTTCATACTTAAAAGTGTGAGGAGTTTTCTGGCCTTGATAGCAAAGGCATACCAATAAGAAGTGATGATCAAAAGCTACAGAATCAATGTGAATAAAGAGAGACTTAGGGAAATTTTCACGAAAAGTTGGATTAGCCATTGCCCAATCAATTTGCTCTTTGATTCTTTCTTCTTCCAACCTTTGGTTACACCACGTAAATCTTGAGCCTTTAGATTCTAGATCAACCAATTCACAAGATGCAGCAAACATTTGAAAATTTAGAATTCTATAAATAGCTTGGGGGTTGCTACTAAATTTCTCAGAGAGTGAGAGAAAATCATTAAAATCTCCTAGACATAGCCATGGAACGGTTATACTATGCACCCAATTGCCAATGTCATCTCTATGATTTTCCTATGTGGCTCCATAGGGAGACCATATATAAATGTAACCAATTCAGGCACTTCCTAAGAGGATGAAGTAATACATGTATGAATATAGTTCTTACATGAGAATAAAATTTGGATCGTGATATCATTACTCCACCAAAGAGCCAATCCCTTAGAAAGACCATTGGGGGAAACATACCAGGCTGAGGTCAAATTGCATTGCCATCAAACCCTTTCAAGTTTATCTGCCTGTTGTTTAGTTTTCATAAGAAAAACTATCATAGGCTTATTTTTAGAAACAACCTCTCTGAGGTTTTTGACTGCCAGGGGTGTTCCAATTCCTTGGCAGTTCCAAGAAAGTAAACTTATAGCTCTTAGGTGGCTGTTTGAGTCCAGCCACCAAAGCCCTCAGCGGGAGAGGAGATATCAGTACTAGTCGTCTTAGACCCAAAATGAAGCCAGTCTTCAGGGAAATCAATCTCAGCAGAAATAGGAACGTTGATAAGATCACCATCGCTAACGAGAGAAGGATTAGTATAAGAAATAGTTGAACAATGCTTATCGCCCTTATGGCTTGAATAGCGTCCTAAATGTCGAAATCGTCTCCTATCTATCTTGAGAGAAGGAGCCAATTCTTGGTGATCAGATTCTTTAGTAACCCCGTTGTTGAAGAGCTTACAATGCTTAAACGAAGCAGGGTGAGTAGGATCATCGCCACCTCTTTTCAAATCAACATTTTTAAGCTTTGAGGCCATCTCAGACATAGGAGAAATCGAGACAAAAGGAACAAGGGGCTTAGAAGCAAATTCATTCACACTACTTTTATTTGGGCTTTTAAAATCTGGACTCGTAAGAATCTTTATTCTCCTTTTAGGAGTACACACAGGATCATAATTCAAGGTAGGGTCGTTGGGTTTAGAAAATGAAATTTCCTTACCCATGGAGCTTGGTCTAAAGGGAGAATGATTGGAGCTATTAATAGACTTAGGCTTTAAAATTTCAGAGCCTAAGAGTGGTTGAGGAAGGGCGTGTCATCTATTGGGGTGCTGTCCTGGTGACGTACTATCCTTCACAGCATGTTCACTATGCTTGTCTCTGTTAGAAGATTGCGCATTACTGTGCTAATAATGGTTTCTCTCCCTATTTATCACTCGCCACTCTTGATTGGTATTACCACGTGCCACCATCCTTGCCCATCCTCGAGCTAATCAAGCTTATGTTTAACCAGTGGTGATTCCGTCAATTTTGTTGCCATTGTTGCTAACCAAGGTCCATATCCATGTTGTTTCTCTTCCTCACAAACAACAAGGGTAGGATTATGACATTGTTTACTATCATGCCCTATCATCCCACAACCATAGCAGAATGTCTAAAGTCTCCTATATTTAGTTGCTACCTAGAAATTTAAGAGGTCTGGTTTGGAAGACCAAAACCTTGGCAAGAAAGGATCAACATTCACCAAAATCTGAACCCTTGAGAAATTACTAAAGACGCATCCCTCAGATTATGGATTCTCAACCCATACTACTTCGCCTACCAGCTCTCCCATATTAATTGCATTTTCTAGATAGAGAGTAGCTGAAGGGAGATTATGAAGTTGTACCCAGAATGGAACTAAGTTGAAAGCTACATCATCCACAATCATGTAATCATCCCATAGCTGCAAACTAAGAATACAGCCATGGACCATCCAAGGGCAGCCGGCTTTCCCCATGGTAGTTCATGGGTTATTCCCCGCACCCACTGCGCTAAGGGAGCCTTCCCAGGTTCGATCCTCCAACCTCTCCTACATAGCGAAGTTGAGGCTGAACCTGATACCATTGAGTGCCAGCTGGTGGTTGACGTGAGGTGGCACGGCCCAGTCCACCACTCGCAGCAGTGGGCTCGGGGGGGTGTGACTGTTATATAAAAGGATACACTCTCTGTTTTCAGAAGTTTCAAAGTGAAAAATGTATGTGTTGGCTAAGCTGGCATTAATGGCATCTACTGTAAAGTCTCCTTTACTAATTTATAATTAACTCTGAAATCATGGTAATTAAGGGATAAACCTTCAAAAGATTACCAAAGTTGTTAAATTTAATAAAAAGGAAATTTCTCAATTCCTTTTAGAAAGAAATCCCAAATTCAAAATTTCAAATCTCGAACATTAGTTAGTAAACTTAAATTAGAGTTTAAAAGTAATGCGGAAGCTTAGAAATCAAATAGGATCTAAAACAATGAGTTTTAAAACTCAAAACTGATATTTGTATAGAAAATGACACGTGAGTCGTGGCTTACGACATATGCACCGCGGCTTATCTTCTTTGTGCCATGCGTCGCGGTGCATTGCATGAATTTGATAGCATCAGTACTATCATTTGACAACACATAAAGTGAACTTTCAACGTGTCCCATATTTCGTCCGACGTTCGATTAAGGTGGCTTCGGTGTTTACATGGAGCTTTTTCTTAGCTCTGGCTAATGGCACCAATTTCACACCCAAACTTTTTTTTTTATAAAAAGTTGAACATTAAAACCCATTTTGACCACTTTTTCACAAAATTTCACAAATAAGGTGTCCAATAGCTTATACAAACCATCTGACCACACTCAATGGACTCTTACAGACCCGTGCAACGCATCACACACAATTAAAAATACTTATATGAAAAAATCACTACTTAACCTCATTTTTCATAAAACACAAAGGGGAAGGAAATGTTGCACAAAATCATCATTTTCATTCTAAATCTTTTAAATTACACATGTTTCTACTTGCACAAGTATTTTGGCCCTATCCATGGATTTATAACTAAAACTCGCTAACTTAGGGTACAAAATACACAAGTTGTACACAAAATAATGCAAGTAGTACAACAATAATGTCAAGTAAACTTAGTTAGCAAATACATTAACATATACACATGAAACAACAAAAAGGAGGCATATAGAGGATTACTCCACAATCCTAGGCCTTTATGTGTTTTCCTTGACTCAGATTCGATAAGCTAGGTCTTGAAAATATTGAGAATTGAGGGGTGAGTACAACCACTCAGTAACCAAATTTTACCTAACCTATATAGTTGCATATCAATTGTAAAATAGATGTAGTTAGGTAAATACACAGATATTACATATAAACACTTAGTCACAATTCATAAAACTAACAACCATATAACCGGGCCCTTAACACACAATGTCATGTGATTTCACAAAGCACAACACAAGGTCATAATAATAACAATCATGTGCCCCTAACACATGTCAGGACCCAAAACTAACAACCATATAGTCGAACTTATATACATGATCATATGCCAATCTTATACCCTCTTATTACCTCCAACACGAAATCGGTGGCTATCACGTGGCTACATTCTTCATAGATTAACCCAACCTTCCACTTATGAGGAGCTACTAGACTAGTGTAAACTCACTCACTTATGTAATTTGGTTTCCACTAATACTAATAATCATAAGGTGTCGTACCCCTAATCTAGCCTCCTCATGAATCAGTGGAGACTAGTTAGTTCAAGTCCCTCATATAACAAGTGGGACAGTCTCAAATCTACCATGGAATAAGGGCCACCTCTTGATTTCAACTGTCAGTACCAAGGCAAGTTCTTGATTCTAATGGTTACTGCCAGAACCACGTAGATTTAAATCAATCTACTCCTCTTCCTAGGCGAACTCCCATCAATGATCATTCTATGCACATTTTATATAATATGCATTTTAAACAATCACTTCATGGCACATAAACTATAATATCCTCCTCCTTTTAGGCCACAATTAAAACCCAAATTTGAAGTAATTAGGAAAATGAGATGATAGTAATCATTAAATACAAAATTATTATAGGTTAACAAAATGGGGACCCCAAGATTATAAATTTAAAATCAAATCAAGTCTTGTAAAGAGGTAAAACAATGTTCGCAAATACGCGGAAGTAAGGGATTATCACATAAGTGGTTACAAAGGTGCAAAAATTTGGAACAAGAAAAATTTTGAAAATTTAAAAGGCGTGCGCTGCGGCTCATTGAACATGCACCGCGGCGTGTTCGCCTCTGTGACATGTTCCTTGGCTCGCAACGCCATGCACCGGGGCGCAAATGCACAAACTTTGACAGTGAGTTTCGCTGTCAATTTGACAGCTTGAGGGCCAACTTTCGACGAGCCCCAAATCTCCGTTTGACGTCCGAATGATGTGAATTAGGAGTCTACGAAAAGCTCTTTCCGGGCTCTAACTAATGGCATTAGTCTTAGGCTAAAATATTTTTTAAAACAAGAATTGGACACCCTTTTCAAAACTTACTCCTTTACCTCAACTTTCACAAATTTCAAGTGTCCTAACCCAAAATTAAGGACCAATGGCCACTGACACCAAATGACCACATACAACTCAAAAAAATTAACTCGTGTAAAGCACCAAAACATAAGAAATATTTTCAGATCAAATTTTCACTATTCAACCCCTTAACTCAAAATCATAGGAAGGGGGAGTTTACCACAATTTTCAAGATTTCCCAAATTATCACATAATATGTACTACCCTCACCTACATTAGTATTTTGGCCCTATCAACTTAACACATAAAAATCAACTCTCTCCCTAGGGCCTAAAATACCATTACAATATACTTTTCTCTTAATGCAAGTAAGTAACAAGAAGGGAAATCTTAGTTGGCAATCGAAATTGTCATACACATAAATTACCCAAAATAAAGAGGCCTATTACAAATGGATCGTGATCCTAAGCCTCGGGTTGTTTTCCTCTGTCCACACTTCTTGAGCTATTCCCTGAAATATTGAAGATAACGGGGTGAGTACAACTACTTAGTAAATAAGGTCTGAATAACCCATACTAATGCATAACAATTAGTTTAAATGCAAGTGGCAGTAAATATTATTACTTTAACCCATAAGCAACATTAAAAATAAGAATTCACAACCTAGCTAACATAATGGCATTCACTTGAAAAAATAATGCCTTTAGCATCTTTCATAAAAATAGAATTGCTCACACAAATCATTGACAAGCCTAATAGCAAAAATTATTACTCAACTCAACATATCCACATTATGAACTCAATATAGAAAACAAGTGTATTTTCTCACTATATGCATGATCACACCTCCCTTATATCCTTCTTATTCCTCTAACACAAAACTGTGGGCTATAACTCAATGGGATAGTCTATACTCTTGACCTCCCTAGCCTAAACACTTGTGAGGGGATTACCTGGCTAAGGCGTACCCAACTCACTTATGGATCATGATTTCCCCCATTTCTCACACTATGGGGTGTCATACACCTTAGTCTAGCTTCCTTATTGAACCAGTGGATAGTTAGTTAGGTTCGAGTCCCTCATTGAACCAGTGGGACAGTCCCTCATTGGACCAATGGGACAGTAAGGATAGAATTAATCTAGGCAATCCATCACACAGGTGGGGCTTTACCACATGGATTTCTCATCTACTCCGCTTCCTAGGCAAACTCTCGCCTCTCAAGATCATGCAATGGAGATTCATGCCATAACTCACACATATACAATTCATAGAACTTCACCTTATCATTTTTCATTAAACTTTATCATTACACAATCATTGGACTTTTTAAACACATTTCATGGAACTTCAAAGCCTAACAAGTCATTGAGCTCCCAAATCACAATCATTATACCTCACACTTTTGAACTCATTAAACTTCATCATTACACAATCATTGAACTTCTCAAACATATTTCATGGAACTTCAAAGCCAAACAAGTTGTTGAACTCCCCAAATCACAATCATTGTACCTCACACTTTCAAAATCAGTGAACTTTCCTATTTTCAAACATCATTAAACTCCTCATAAATAAATACTCATTTTGCTTCTCAATTTATAAAAATAATTGTACTCCCAATAAACATTAATACAAAAATCCACCACTATTGTTCTTAAGGAAAAATTTTGCATCATAAGGCATAAAACTCACAAATTTAATCTAGTGGATTTCTTTACAAATTAAGCCACACTTGCATCTTTCTCTAGTTTATACATTTCAATAATAATTCATAAATTAATAAACTAATAGGCACACAAGCATGAGATAGAATTCTCCCGATTACCTTAAACCTTTGAGAGGTCAAAGGTTTCACCCCTCAACTATTCACTCCTGAAGCTTTCAAGAAGCTTGAATGGTGCCAATGGTAATTACACTACAAGCATTTACCATGCAAAACATCAATATCTATTTTGAGATATTTTTCACTAGCATTTTTATCATTTCTTAATACTCAAGCTTTACTTTAAACTCATGTAGAAGTACCCATAAAGTTTCTTAGCTTCCTTTAACTCTCATTTATAACATTAAGCTTTTAAATAGGCATTAATGAAGCCACATTATTTCCAACCACCAAATTTATGGGAATTTCAAGCATTTAATGTCCTCCAACCACCAATCATCATAAAGTCATAAATATCAAGTTTACATAGCTTAATCTACCCCCCATTAACTTTATTTAAGTCAATGGGTTCGGACCCATAACCTCTATGGATCGAAAATCACCATTAGAAATCAAACCCTAACCTCTGCCATCAAGAAAATGGAAGAAGAGAGGAAGATTTAAGCTAGGAAGCTTACTTTGAGTGTTTATGAGCTCCAAAATACTCTCAACAATCAGTTTTTTCAAATCCTAACTCAGCTTTTTTGCCACTCCTTCATTCTCTTTTATTTTCTCTTCATTTTCACTTTAAATTCACGACTTAATACTGTAAAATTCTGGCCATGGGCCACGACGGATGCACAATGCGCCGCGGCGCATGGCACTGAGAGCTTCTCCTAGGCATGTTGGCACACATGCATCGCGGCAGACCAACCCCATGCCGCGGCGTGTGGCACAGAACCATTCCTTTTAGAAATTCTTCCTCTTCTATCCTCGGGTGATTCGATTCTCCTTCGAACCTGCATTTGGTATTGAAGTTAAGATCAAACATGCCCATTAGGCCTCTCTAGCCACACACCTTAAAGATTCACTTTACTAATCTATTTAAGCTTAATTAATCTAGATTTAAAATTGAGGATGTTACATAAACTCGCATATACTCAAATACTCTACAAATGCAACACATTTTTCATTACAATTCTCCACCCATAATAACAAAACAAAATCAAGTTCACAAATCACAAAGAGTGGTGTAATTGAGGTTTTTCTTTCTAAAACCATTTCGCAAGTTAAATACATTGCCAATATGCATTATTAATTTAAATCATAAATTACATTTCACAAACATAATTAATATTCAACTATAAATATTAAGTTTTTCCTGGTTACCTCAAATCTTTAAGAATTCAAAGGTTTACTACTCACACAAAATACTTCCAATCCCAAGCTTGAATGGTGCCCAAATTAAACCTCGCCACATTCATACCATAAGAATATCATCATTGTCTTAATCTTGAGGATTTATCAACACATATTTCTACACACTCTATTCTATCAACACATAAATCACTACCTATTCATACACAATGGGCTCTTTAGATTCTATTAATGCGCATTATCATTAATATCAAACCATCATCAATGTATACAAAACTCCCCTCACTACCTCATTAATGTTGATTTTTAGGTATTAAATGCTCCCATGGAAAACAACTTCTAAAATCATCAATGTGGTGTTCCAATATCTTAAAAAACTCCCATTATAAATCTCCATAAATAAGGGAGAGAAAGGAAGAAGAAGGCGTAATAAAATTACCTTAGATATTTGAGAGCCTCAATCTATCCACAAGAGTCCTAATGTGTGTGCCCTAGCAGAGCTTCAATGTGTTCTTTGATTTCTTGCTCTCCTCTCTTCAATTTTAGCACGCAGAGACGAATTTGATTTATCAAATTTTTGGTCGCACACCATGATGCATGGCATAGAGGAGCTGGGTTCATTCAAATCTACCCCTGTGTTAGAAATTGTGCCTTGGGGCCAATCATTATATTATGCACATTATTATTTAATGAATTTCTCTTTTATTATCATATCAATTGTATATTTAATATGATAATTGTATCCTTGGACAAACTATAGTGATTGTTCTAAATGTCCTTGGTCGGTCATCTATGAGGGATCATAGATGAAATAAGACTAGTATGACTTTAATTAATTATAGAGATACAAATCAAAGTCATAGGTGTTTGAAAGAGTACAAGGTACTAGACCGACCCGCTATGAGAAAGCTACATGATACAAGTCATAAACTTATCTCATATGTAACTATATCACTAAGTCCTTTGACCTGAGATCATCATGGATTCCTACATGATAATCACTGAACTTTGACCTAATCAAAAGTCACCTTTGACCAAGTGATCATAAATGCTATGATTGAGTTTAGTAATATTCATACAGAGGAATATGAGTGGTCAAGATAAAATTTGTCCCTCACATTAAGTGAGAGATATTACTGGGCCCCTCAATGAGTAAGACTGAGAAAATGTATGGCCATCCTATAATAGAAAAGGTTTTTTCATTGCTACAGTCAATCCACTCAAAGATTGAGAAAGTAATGGTTACGTAAAGGAGAATGACAATTCTATGTCTCACACTTGACCGAAATATCACGTGACAAAAAGGATGTGATACAGTTGCATGACAGGTTACATTGAATTATCGATCCCCATGTAAATTGGGTAGTTGCAATGTTTTACTAGAGGCCACTTGTGACTTGTGGGTTAATAGCATAATTAGCCTACTGCCAATTTCATATGGGCCTACAAAGTCACACACAAGAACAGCCAACTCGAGCTATAATGTCTAAGTTCATTGAATTTGAAATATGTCTAGATTCAATAAATGTAATATAGGGTGAATGAATTATATATATATATTTGAATATTTATTTGATAAATATTTATATATATTTATATGAAATATAAAATTTGAAATACAATTATATATATATATATATATATATTTTCAAAATATATATATTTATGTATGTGTGTATCTGATATATATATATATGTATATGTATATGTATATGTATATGATATATAAAATTAAATATAATATATATATTCGTATATATATAATATAATATGTATATGTGATATATATTATATTAGTTTTAAATTTTATTTTATATGATAGATTAAATTTAATAACTAATATGATGTGAGAGAATATCATGTTAGTTTTATAATTTAAATTTATAAGATAAATTTAAATTAAATATGATATTATGGATTAAATTTATGAGATAAATTTAATTAAATTTTCGTGGGTTTTTAAGTGGAAGACAAAAATTCTGATTCATATACTATATATAGATAGGGACATTCTTTATAAAAGATGAGAGAGTTAGAAAAGTTTTAACGGTAAAAAAATACTTTGAGAGTCACAAAACACTCTATAGAAAGGAAAACTAACGTTCAAAAAGGAACGGATGCTAGGAGTACTAGCACACTGTTTGAGTTAGAGAGCTGTTCGTGTGGATACTGGTAGAGGGAGCAGATCTATATTTTCAACTCCTGAGATCCAAATTCTTGAAGAGAAAGTGCGCCAAGTTTGAAGAATTAAAAGGTAACTATTCTATCCACCTTGACTTAAACAAGTTTGTTTAATCCATATCAGGATAGGGACTTTAAAATTTTAATCTTTCACCGTGCCTCCCTATCCAACACCCTGTGCGTCATGGCAAACTGACCACGTGCCACGGCATATGGCACAGAGAGCAATCTTTCACTTTTTCTTCCTCTTTCCTTGCCCAGGTGGCTCGCACACTTCTAAGGCTGAAACCATAACAATTACACCAAGTTAAGCCCCTCTGGCCATACATCTCATTAACTCACTAATCAAAATCACTAGGTTAACTAACCACGATTAATTTTCCTGGATGTTACATCTACATCTCGACCTTCTTTTGTGCCCTAGCCATTTTAAATCATATAGATGATAGCCGACTGATTGAGCTTTCTCTCTGTGAGAATTTTGCTAATTAGGGCACCACCTAGTTGGATAGTTTGTCGAGAAGGTTTCCAAATCAAGTCAAACCTCGGATGTGGGCGTCGAGAGCTTTCGCCCCTTTTGGTCATGATTTAATCAAGCAAATTACAAGTAAAGCTATTAAACTTAAGAGTCATAGAACCTATGTAAAAGAAAATAAGAAAAGAAAAAGAGACAAGAAGGAAACAAGATAAGAGTGAAAAATGAGTAAAAAGAATACTCCTCACGACATCCCTGCTACTAAGGGTAATAGAGCACTTAAAAAATAGGGAAGAAAGAACCCTTACACACCATCACAGTAGGTGGTGATGCCAAGCTCTCACACAGAGAAAAGAGAATAGACGCTCTAGCGAGAGCACTAACAATTTGTTAGGCATAATTTAAATATTAATGAAATTTGTTGTTCTTGTAAGGATCTTAAGGAATTTATAGATCATGTTTTCTTACTTTGTCCATTTGCCAGGGCGGTTTGGTTCAGATTTGCTTTTAATTTTAGAGCTTCAAATGATTTTAGGTTATGTTTGAATGGGTGAATTTATGTTAGGCATCTATATTTAAAATTCTTAGATTCTAAATTCTTTATTTTGATGATATAAAAATTTTTAAATTTTAATATTAAAATTCTTTGTTTGGATCTCAAATAAAATTTCAAATTTTAAATTCTATGTTTAAATTTAAAGGCAATTCAAACGTCATTGGCAGTCCGATTCTAGTTAAAGTTAGTGGTCCAATTCAAATTAGGAGTGGTGGCTTGGTCTCGGTTGACTCTAGCTATCCAAACTTGGATGATGTTAGTGGTCTAGTCTCAATTGACAGCAACCTGGTTGACATTGATAGTAAAATCCCAAACAATGCTTATGAATTAGCATAGGACAATTATAACAATTTGAGGGCTACAAATTAGACCTAGATGACGGCACCAAAATGTTCCTTATTAATATTGGCATTTGGCATCGGATGACAAATGCAGACGAATCAAAAATGGTGCTCACACACTAGTCTTGGAAAGCGATAGCGGCTACGAACCAATACTGGATGGTGGTAGTAGACTAGCACTAAGTGATGGTACTGGACAAGCATCAAATGACGAAGATAACTTTAAGTCTTCAAGTTAGACCAGTAAGGTTACCCTTACTAATCCTCCCTAAGTACCAAGAAATATGGTACTTACTATATTTTTTCAAATTACAAAAATGGGATCCTAAATTTTTAATATTTAAAACATCTCACAAGATCTTTAAAAATTGAAAATAAGAGTTAAATCAATATGTAGAAGCATGAGATTTCAAAAGAATTAATTGATTTTCATAAAATTGGGAAAATAGTGAATTAGTGTAAAAAAAGAGGCATGTGCCACGGCTTGTGAGCCTTTATTACATGCACCACGGCTCAGGCACAATACATCACAGTGCATTACACATTTTTGACAATAGATTTTGTTATCATTTGACAGCAACTAGGCGAACTTCCGACACGCCTTATTTCTTCATCTGATGTCTAATTGAGGCAATCTAAGTGTCTACAGAGAGCTTTCTTCTAGTTCTAGCTAATAGCTTTAGTTTTATACTCAAATTATTTCTTAGACAAAAGTTGAACTGTCATTTGAAAATTCATTCTTTTTCACAATTATACAAGACTTGAGTGCTCAAAACTCTTACCATAAGCCAACAGCTACTAATACCACCTAGACCATACTCAATGGACTAAAACAGACCTGTACAATACACCACATCACTAACAGTACTTATTAAACACATTTTCATTGCTCAACCCTTTAATCTCAAAAACAGAAGGGGGAGCGCTAATCTCACATTTCAACAATTAGTCATCATTAATTAAATATCTTACGCAACCCTTACTTGTACTAGTATTTTGGCCTTTCTTTAGTTCTCACAATCAATCCATATATACCCAAAGGCCCAAAACACACTATATAGTTTAACAAAACACATAATGCAAGTAAGTCACAACATGAACTATCCCTAGTTGGGAATATATGTAAGAATATACACATTAATACTTCAAAAAGAAAATGAGACCTACTAATAGGATATTAATCCTATGCCTTAGGCTGTTTCCCTCTGTCTTGTCCCCCTAAGCTAGTTCCTATGATATTGAAGATAATGGAATGAGTACAACCACTTAGTAACTAAGGTCTATCCAACTCATACTAAAGCATGTCAATTAATTTAAATGTAAGTGGCAAGGATATTATTCTCAATTCATTAGCATGATCAAGAAATACCGAATCACAATTCTCATTCACATTAGCATGTATTCCCAAGATAATGACTTATTAACACATTTTCACATAGATATAATGCTAAACTCATGATTTTCATCACTAAGGTCACAATACAAACAACCATATGTCCTTTTATCACTATATGCAAAATCACATTTTCCTTTTATCCTCCTTATTCCTCTGACACAAAACCGCAGGCTATAACACATAGGGATAGTCTAGAACTAAGACTACCCTAGCTAAACACGTGTGAGAGGTTATTCGGCCAAGGTTTTCCAACTCACTTGTGAGTCATGATTTTTTTCATTTCTCACACTCTAGGGTGTCACTCTCCTAGACTAGCTTTCTCGTTAAACAAGTGGATAACTAGTGAGGTTTGAGTCCCTTATTGAATAAGTGGGACGATATGAATAATGGATCCAGTTTAAACATCGAGCTTTGATGAAAGCCTTACCACATTAATTTTAATTCTCTACTCCTTTTTCTAAGCAAACTCCCATCTTTTATGATCATACAATGTATAAATATGCAATAACCCATAGCATGTAGGTGTTCACTACCTAAGCATGCTCAATTATCTCATTGTACTATTGTTACACATATTCATCACATAGATACATTTAATATGCATTATCAAACTCCACAACATATTATGTCATAGATCTCTTTTAACACATAATCATTGAACTCCACTTAACATATAATCATTGCACTCTATCATAATTCACATCATTGAACTCCAAATAAAACAAGTCATGGAACTCCACTAACATTAATTCATAAAATTTCACATTTTTACTATCATTGTACTTCAACTAATCACAATCATTAAACTTTACAACTTATGTCATTGAACTCCATAAAACTTTAATATAACTTTGTAACATTTTATGCCACACTTGCATTAAGAAATTTTACACATTTTAATTGTAAAGCACAAATCAATAAATCAATTAACACATAAGAGCATAAGAGAGAATTTCCCCAATTTTCACCACTTAATTGCACACTAAAGCTTACATAAAGCTTGAATGATGTCAAATATGCTCACTCTACAATTATTCACAATATAATTTATTAATATCCCTTTTTAGATAAATTTTACTATCAACTCAAATACTTCTTCACTCCTAAGATTCAATCTGTTCTCATACAAGGTACCTATAAGGCTTATAAACTTCCTCTAACTTCCATTAACCTCATTGAACTCTTAAATAATCATTAATGAAGCAACATTACCCTAACTACCATATTTATGATCGGATTTTTAGGTATTTATTGCCCCCAACAACCAACACTCACAAAACCATAAATGATAGGTTTTATTAGCTTAATCAACTCCTATTAACTCTATTTAAGTCAATAGGTTCAGACCCATAGCCTCTATAAATTGAAAATTATCATTCTCAACTAAACCTTAACTTTTGAACTAGAGAAAATGGAAGAGAAAGATAGATTGAAGATTGAAAAACTTACCTCTAGTATTTAGAAACTTTAAAATACTCACAATGCTTCTAAACCCTAAGCTCTAGTAGATCTCTTCCGTTGCTCCTTTGTTTTTCTTTTATTTCCTCCTAGTTTTTCATATTTGATACGCTCTTATTCCTGTAGAAAAGTGACAATGCGCTGTGGTAGATACATTATGCGTCGTGACGCATAGCATATAGAGGCCTATCTTTGGCTGTTAGACACACATGCATTGCGGTGAATTAGCCATAAGCCACAGCATGTGGCATATAACCTCCCCTTTCAGATTTTCTCCCTTTTTCACATCCGGATGACCTGATTTCATTTTAAACTCACATTCAGGGCTGAAATTATAACCAAACAAGCTCATTAAATCTCTTTAGCCACACACCTCACTAATAAACTTTAATTACCCTAGTTAAACTTAGTTAATCAGGTTTAAATTTTGAGGATGTTACAACAAGGGCAAATTGGCATTTAATGGTAGAGGAGGGTGGTTTAAAAGTGAATTGAAATTTGAAATTTCTAAACTTGATCAATACCAGTAATCCAGTACTAATTAAAATCGACCATGCAATCTCAATCAAAGTTTCTCGCATGATCCTACTCGACTCCAATAGTCCAGTCATGGTTGACTCTTGCCGTTCAATCCTGATTGCAGTCGATCGTTCGATCTCGGTTAGTACCGAATGTAACATCTTAAAAAAATAATAATAAACTAAGATGATAAAATAAACTAGGACTTAATTGGGATTATTGTGGGGGTTAATTATTATGCAAACTTTATTTCAAGTCATATTTTTATAAATAAATTAGATTAGGTGAAATTAAATTAAATTATTGAATATACATTTCTAACTTAACATGCTATAAATATCTTAACATCATAAAGATTTTATTTAAACAAAACAGCTAAACTTAATTTAACCTTTTAAGTTTAAAAAGTCTAGGAATGTGTGTGTTGTGTGTGTGTAGGATGGGATTTAAGTAGAAGAAAAAAGCAAAATAAATAAATAGGTTATGTGTGTGTGTGTGTAACAAGGAAGAGATGAAAAGTAAAAAAAAAGGGAACGATCAGATGCATTTTTAAAAATAGATGGTGGTTCTTTGTTCCTTCCCTATCTCCTTTCAGCACATAGTGAGAGAAGAGAGGAACAAAGCTTGTGCACAGTGTCATCCAAGAGGAAAAGAATTCCAAAGGTTAGACTCCATTACCATATATTTTTAGTATGATTTGAGATTCTTTAAGACCAAAAAATTTTTTTAAATATTTTTTTGGGTTTAATTTTTCCACTTCATTTTCAAATTCTTGACAATGGAAAATTTAAATTTCTTATAATTTCAAATTTCTTGTTGTTTTTGATGATGAGGAAAGTTTTGGATATAATATATAGATGAAATAGAGTTGTTGAGAGTATATTTTTATTGCTAGGACAGTGGGTGTGAATTATTTAGGTATTTTATTTGAATTTTTGTTGCTTAAACAAACCTAAATTGGAAAAAGGCAATGTGAGAATAATGTTCGTGTTTAATGGGTTTAGTTAGACTTATTAGGGTCTAGTAAAACTAATAGAATGATTTTTTTTACCAAAAAACTAATAGAACTATTAGATAACATGATTATCTAATTAATTAAAATTTAGAATTTATGAATAAAAATGAGTAGTTAGAAAAGTGGTGAAATTAGTATCGTATTGATGTTTTTGAATTGTATAATTTTAGACTAACTCTTTTAAGCTCTTGGATCATTTGGGAGCTTAAAACTAGATTGAATCCATAGGTGTCCTTTTTGAGTGACTCAAGGGGTGGAGATGACCCAGAATCTAAATTCTCTCATATGCAGTTTTAAGTGTTTTTGATATTATAAAAAATATGAAATGTTTATTATATGTACAAATACAATTTTAATGTTTTTAGAAAATATGTAAAGTGGCAATAAGTTAATTTGTTGATTAATGTGGGTGAAACAAGTAAGACATGCTTTATTGTAAATTATGAGAATGATTGAGAACTCTTTGAATATAAATTGTGAAATATGCTTATGTAGATGAAATTGAGCATGTTGATTAGAAATTATCATTTCTTGGCATGTGGAATTGCATTATGGTACATGATTGAAATTGTAATACATTATGGCATGATTAAGAATTGAAATGAGTAGGAGTTTAGTCTAATTAGGAGTTTATTATACTATAAGTTCATATGGCATAGACAACAACTAGGTAGCTCCTAGTGTTGGATAGCATGGCAACAGCTTTGACGGAAGTTTGGTGTAGTTCCGAAGAGTGGGTATGTGTTACTGGTAATAATTATGACACCTTGCAGGAATTCAATTAGCAGGTGAGATTATGGTTCAAGCTAGAGAGAGGTGATCTTTAGCCAGGTTACCCCTTTAACATTGGAGAGTTTGGGTTAGTCCAGTCACATGAATTGGTCCTATTATGAATTGTAGCTTATAGACTTAGTTAGAAGGAATAAGGAGGAAACTTAATTGATCATGCATATTTAAATGTTTCATTTTGATCTAATATTGTTAGTTACTACATTACATGCCCTTAATGCTATGCTTGTATATGTTAAAAGTTATAATTTATTGATTATTGAGATGTTTATCTCACCTTATGATTAATATTTATAGGTAACATAGTAGGTAGTGGCAAAGGAAGGACCCAGAGGCTTAGTGTGACATTCTCAATTTTAAATTTGATTAATTAAGCCTGAATTAGAATAATGTAAGTTTATTAGTGAGGTGTATGGCCAGAGAGGTCTAACGGGCATGTTTGATTGTGATTTCTAGCCCTAAACGCGAATTTGAAGCAAATCGAGTTACCCGAGAATGAGAAGAGGAAGAAATATAAAGGACAAAGTTCTGTGCCACGCGTCGTGGCTTGTGGAGCAGGTCCCCATGGCATGTAAGTCTTGACATACCTGGGAGGATGCTTTCTATGCCATGCGCCATAGCGCATAGTCACTTTTCTGTTAAAATACAGTTGCAAAATGAAGCAAAAGAAGAGAGAAAAATAAAGAAACATAAAGGAGAGATAAAAATGCTCTGCTAGGGCTTGAGGAATCCAAGTATTAGGATTATTTTGAAGCTCATAAACATAAAGGGTAAGCTTTCTACACTCAAATCTTCTTACCTTCTTTCATTTTTCTTAGTATTAAAAGTCAGGGTTTGATTGATAATGATGGTTTTCGGTCCATACAGGCTATGGGTCCGAATCTATTGACTTAAATAGAGTTAATAAGAGTAGATTAAGTTAAAGAAACTTGGTATTTATGGGTTTATTTGATTGGCAGTTGAAAAGCAATAAATATGCAAAAATCCACCATAAATATGATAGTTGGGGACAATGTGGTCCCATTAATGACCATTAAAGAGCTCAATGATGTTAATGAGGGTTAAAGGAAGTTAAGAAACCTTATAGGTATTTTTATACAAGTAGAAAATGAATCGTGAGCATGAAGAAGTGTTGAATTCCTAGTGAAAATTAGCCTGAAAGTGGATATTGATGAATTTCATTGTGATTGATTATAGAGTAATCATTTTAGCATCATTCAAGCTTCTTGGAAGCTTTAGGAGTAAGTATTTGAGGGGTAAAATCTTTAACCTTTCAAAGGTTTGAGGCAATTGGGAGAATTCTATCTTGTATTTTTGTGTGTTAATTAGTTTATTGATTTATATTTGATAATTGAATTGTGTGAGATTGATTGAAATACAAATATGGCATGATTTGTTTTGAAAAACCCACTATAAGGTGGTTAGCTAATGTAATTCAACAATTTTGAAATTTTGGAGTTCAACGATTGTGCATTTGTGAGGTACAATGATTTTGAAAGTATGAAGTTCAATGATTTGTTTAATTTAGAGTTCAATGATGTCAATTGTGATTGAGTATAATGATGTAATAATGCACGCTTGATTGTTGAGTAAATGCACACTTGAATTGTGCATATCTATGCATTGCATGATCTGAAGGGGCGGGAGTTCTCCTAGGTAGAGGAGTAGAAATTTAAATTCACGTGGTAGGGCACCTATTGAATTGATGGCTCACTTAGATTATTTATATACATATTGTCCCACTTGTTTAATGAGAGACTGTCCCACTAGTTCAATGAGAGACTTGAACCTAACTAGTTATCCACTTGTTCAACGAGGAAGCTAGTCTAGGGAGTATGACACCCCATAGTGTGAGAAAATAGGGAGACTATGTTTCACAAGTGAGTTGGGAAACTTTGGCTAGGTAAGCCCTCACAAGTGTTTAGGCTAGGGAAGTCCCAAATTATAGACTATCCTAGTATGTTATAGCCTACAATTTCATGTTAGAGGAATAAGGAGGATATAAGGGGGGATGTGATCATGCATATAGTAAAGAGGGCACATGGTTGTTATATTGTGCCCCTAGTGAAATAAACCAGTGAAAGCCTTGTCCTTTGAGAAAGGCCATTAATTTGAATTATATACCTAAAAACATGTATTATTTGTGATTGAGAAATGCGGGTATATACTTTGAAAACATGTTATATGATTTGATATTGATCATCACCGTATGTGTATTATTTGCTGGAAAGGAAAAGAATGAACTATACTTGTGAATATGTTCATGCTTGAACTTGTTATCAAATTGCCACTTGCATTTAAATTAATTAACATGCACTAGCATGAGTTAGTTGAACCTTGGTTACTGAGTGGTTGTACTAACCCTACTATTTTCAATACTATAAAAAATGGCTCAAGAAGATCAGATGGAGGAAAACAGCTAAGCCATAGGACTACGATCCTATTAATAGGCTTCTTTATTTTGAGTTTTATGTGTATATAATGATTGGAATTGCCAACTAGGAAACTACCATTTTCGAGTATCACTTGCATTATTTGTTCTATGAGCTGTGAGTGTATTTTGTGCCTTAGGGAGTGTGTTTGTGAATTATGATATTTGTAATAGGGCCAAAATACTAATGCAAATAAGAGTTGGGCATATATATGATGTTTATGAAATCTTTGATGATATAGGTAATTGAACTCCCCCTTTTTATGTTTTTGAATTAAGGGATTGGGTATTGAAATTGTGAATTATAAGTGTTTGATATAATGTGGTGCATTGCATAGGTTAGTTTTGGTATATTGTATGTGGTTTAAGTGGTGTCAATGGCTCTTGGCTTTTAGTTAATGATTTGGGACACTTCATTTGTGAAAAATATTGTAAAGTGCAAGTTTTGAAAAGAGTGTTTAAATATTGAATGTGTAATAATTTGGTTGCAAATCAAAGCCATGAGTTAGCATTTAGAAAGAGCTTTCCGTAGGTACCTAGTTCGCGTCAATTGGACATCGAACGGAGGAATGGGGTGCGTCAGAAGTTGCCCTAAATGCTATAAAAACTAACGGTAGAAGTTTGCTATCATAAACTGTGCAGTGCACCACAGCACATGGTGTCACGAGCCGTGACGCATGGCATAGAGGCTAACAAGCTGTAATGCACACCTCAATTTTATAAAATTACTTTATTTTCTGACTCTTTAGAAAATGCACTAATGCTTGAAATGATCTCATGCTTCCGCATAGTTGTAAACTTTGATTTGTCTATTTCAAAGTCTTTGGAAATGGTTTTAGTTTTGAAAACTTGAAATACCAAACTTTCCACCTAATTGAAAACTTGGTATTATGTCATTTACCTTGAACCAATCTCCTTAACTATGGAGATTTGTAAATAATTATGGATTAGAGAAGGAGGATATTACACTTAGAGCTAGATTGCACATTGTATGGCCTCCTTTATTTTTGTGTAGTAGGATATATATATATATATATATATGTTGCCAAATTAGGAATAGATTATGCATCTATGATTTTAATTGATTTTGTGACTATGATTTGTTGTCTCCCTAGTCTTTTTGTGAAGCAAACTCATGAGAGTTTGTTTTGGGCTAGTGAAATTATTATGGATTAATTATTATACTGTGATATTGTTGAATGTGGAATGCCTAGCCGTTTTTGTCGATTCGAGTATTATAGACTTGTGATATGGCTAGCAAAATTATAATTGACATTTATATATGATTTTAATAATAATGTTCATGATTAAACTGTGGTTTGAAATGTGCCATTTGACACTTAAGGATTTCTTGGTTGAGTTGTTAAGTTGGAAAGTCAATTCTAGCGTGAATGCTTGATTCTGTGATAGAACCAATTTGTCCCTGTACTGTGGCATAACACCCATTAATAAGTTATATCTTTCTTTCGTTTGCTAATAACTTTGTTAATGTGCAATTTTGAGCTAAAAGGTTTGAAAATTATTTTTATTAGGATCCTATTTTCAAATAGTTTTCTCTATCCTTATTTTCGGCAATCATAATTAAACATAGTTTATCATGGAAATAGTTAATTAGGTACATTAGCCTTAATTAACATGGCAGTAAAGTTTAATTAGTGGGTATGTTATTGTGGCTATTACACTGAAGATCTAGTCCTGGTTAGAGCTGGCAATCTAGTCTCAATGGAAGTCGGCCAAAGGCATTAATGTGAAAGTTGACGAGCAAACACAAAGGAAGAGAGAAGCTTCCATAGAAATTTGAAGTAATAAAGGTTTAGAAAAAAATTGAAATTACAAAAGAATTAAGGTAGGATTTGAATTTAGATTTGGGTTAAATTTAAATTCACACATTTTTAATTATCCAAATAATGAATTTAGCTCAAATCTAAATCCACATATATTCAAATATAAAAGTAATGAATTTTTGAATTTTTGGATTATTCAATGGATTTTTGGTTGAGGAGAAAATGAGCATAACTTGTCACATGATATTGTCTTACGGTTCTCCATTATTGATGCCATTTGGAGATGCATAAATTTAGCCTGTCTTCCAAATGATTATAAAATGCCAAAAGATGCGATATTAATGGCACAAAAGTGTTGTGCTTCTTTTTTTCCCCCCTTTATTGTCTCCGAATGCTACATGCACTACCACAGCCACGGTTTAGGAGAATGTACGGGGAAATAGCTATTCTTCTCGTTTTTTATTTGTAGAAAAAAAAAATATATCATATATTTTAAAAAATTAGTTAATTATATTAATTATGTTTAAAAATAAAAGAATTGAACTATAATATCTTTTATTAATTGTGTTAGTCAAATATTTATTAATTATTTCTTATGATTATAAATGAGTTTAAAAAATTGATTAACTATATTAATTTTGTCTAAAAATAAAAGAATTGGATTATAATAATTTTTATTAATTGTATTAATCAAGCATTCATGATTGTTTCTTATGACTATAAATAATAAAATTATAAAAAATAATTTAGAAAGTTTGCAATAAATGTATATTAAAATATAATTTTATTTATATAAAAAATAAATTAAAAATGATACTCCTATGAAAAAATGGAGGGAGCATTATGCAGCGACACGGTAATCTCCACACTAAGATTCTTTATTCCTCTCATTCTGGGAGGATCTATTGTATTTTTTTGGCACAAAAAAGAGCCCATTTTATTAATCATAAAAAAGTCAATTACACACACTAATCGCAGAAGCAAAAGCAAAACACCTAAAAGTACGAGTGCACAACCTATCGAAGGAAGAAAAACCTAAAAGTACAACCTACTGAAAGTAATAGAGATATATAAAGAAATAAAGCAAAAAACTAAGTCCAAGCCTTCAACCAATACCTTCACGTTTTTGCAACCCGCTAACTACACCTTGAGAATAGCCATAGTTCCTTGAATTTGCCAACATCAATGAGACTAGAGGAGATGGTGCTTCATCAAGTCATCCATTAGGATACATCGCCCTCACACCCTTAGCTACTAACAGGTCAGCAGCAACATTCCTTTGGCATTGAACCAGGGAGAAACAAATATTAGGCTTAGATTCAAGGAAAAAAATATCTTGAAGCATAGTTTCAGACTTCCAATATTGCCCTTCTACAAACCTCGAGGAAATGAGCTTAAACAGGACCTTATGGTCTGTCTCAATGCAAAACCTAGTAGTATGTCTTCAAAGCTTCAAATAAAGCCTGACACTCAACTAAAAAAAGCAAAATCAACCACAATTCTTTTCGATAAAATCCCCCAACAGAAATGCCATCATAATTTCTACACACCACTCCAATACCCCCTATGTTGCTGTGCAAAGGAAAAGCCCCATCCACATTTGTCTTTATTATACCATGAGGAGGAGGGCACTAGCTCACAGTTCTATCAAGATATGGCTCAACATCTAAGTACAACAAGATATCAGCTTTCAACCCAACCTTCCAAAATTCCTCAGCAGGATGTAATGCATGGTCAACTACAAATTTTGCATTCACTCTTCAACCATTAAAGGCCCACTCATATCTCCCTTTCCAAATTTCCCAACAAAGAAAAGCCATGAGACATTTATCAAAATCTATGGTCCCTTCCTTCTAAACAGCATGTCTTCCAGCTATTCTTTAATACTCCTTATATCTGTCTTACATATCATAAAACCCGACAAGCTTCCAAACCAACAATTCTTCAATGGATTCAGCCTCACACCCACAGCTCGAACAAGCACGAGAAGTAAAACACCTCCTTTTAAATAGTACTTCCCTTATAGCAAGAGCACCATTAAGCACCTTTCACACAAAATGTTTAATTTTTAGAGGGACTTGCAAGCTCCATACTCCTTTCTAAACTTTGGTAAATATGATAAGATGTGGTTGATTTACTAGAGGGCTTAAGATGGATTTGATTCAAGGCAAAATAATAGCCTAATTTGATATAATAGGCTCTATTTCTCATAGGCTGCTAAACCAACTTATCAAGACACTGATTTTGAGGGAGGTAAATTCTCTTAATAGCTTCAGCTTCTAAAGAAATCTGATTTTCAATAATCGACAAATCCAATGTCCATTTTTTATCAGTGCAGTTACACAGTTTCTTCTCAGCTATTGTCAAAGATTTATAACGTAACTTTCCAGGATCCAAACTTGTTATCCATCTATCCCACCATACCTTCACACTCAACAACAACAACAACAACAACAACAACAACAACAAGCCTTTATCCCACTAAGTGGGGTCGGCTACATGGATTGCAAGACGCCATCGTACTCTATCATTTATCAAGCTTTTAGGAATATTATTAATTAAGAGATCGTGTTCAACAACTTTTAAGAGTGTTCTCTTAGGCCTTCTTCTACCCCTCTTAATCGGACTCAAAGTTATATGTTCCACTCTTCTCACTGGTGCCTCCCTTAGTCTTCTTTGTACATGCCCAAACCATCTCAACCTTCGCACTCAATCCATCCTTAATCCTCCAAATAGCATTATTTAACAAGCAAATCCCTCCCTTTAAGAATACTAGACCAACCCCAAGATGCCTTGCTCCCCTTTATTACCTCTAAAACAGAACAATTAGGAAAATAATTTCCTTTAAGAACCTGACACCAAATCTCATCAAGTCTTTGAATCATCCTCCAAACCATTTTGGCCAACAAAGCTTGATTAAAACATTGGAAATTTTGAAAACCCATCCTTCCTTCCCGTTTAGACAGTCATCCCCTCTTAACTCTTGTAATAGATTTTATTACCATCATGCTCATTTTGCCCCCACCAAAATTCTAAAACCAATCTATCAAGATTCTGACAAGTTTTCTTGGGGAAAGAAAAACATGCCATTAGATATATAGGAATCGAGTTGGCCATAGACTTAATCAAAACCTCTTTGCCAACAAAGGAAAGCAACTTCCTCCTCTACCCTTGTAATCTCTTCCCTACCTTATTGCACACAAATTCAAGAGAAGAAGCCTTAGACTGCCCCCACAAAATTGGAAGCCTGAGATACTTTCTAGGTTGATCAGTATCATTAATTCCCAAAACATCAATATTCTCCTTCTTCACATCATCTAATGCATTAGCTGAAAAGGAAACACTTGACTTATCAAGGTTCATTTCTTGTCCCGATGCTGCACAAAACACATCTAGGATTCTTTGTATTCTTTTCAATTTTAATAAAAAACAAAGCCTCATTAGAAAATAAGTAATGGGATAAAATAGGAAACTTCTTGCTCAGTCTCACACCTTTCAAATCACCACTCTCCACATGAAACTGAATCATCAATTATAACACATCAAAAACAAAGATGAACAGGTATGGAAAAAGGTGATCCCCCTACCTTACCCCTCTATTAGGACTAATCACAAGCACATCTACACCAAAAACCTATAGATTAAAATGGATAGAAGAAATACACTTTTCAACCCAGCTCACCCAATCCTTACAAAAACCCATTTTTTCCATGACCTTCAAAAGAAAGAACTATTCAACCCAATCACATGCTTTACTGAGGTTAATTCATAGCCAAATCCCCTCTAGGACCAAACTTCTTACTTTCATATAGTGCTACACTTCATGAGCCAACAAAATATTATCATTCATTTGCCTCCCATCTATAAAAGCACACTGCTGTTGAGAGACATACCTATCTATCAACCCTCTCAAGATATTAGTCATTATCTTAACAATCACCTTATAAATCACATTGCAAAGCCTAAGATGAGAAACCACCCTGAGCTTGTCAATCTTACAAATCAACACAATATTAGTGTTATTAATAGCATTTAAGCCAACTGATCTCGAAAAAAAATTGCCTTACCATTCCACAAACCTCACTCTTTATCTTAGACCATGAAGAATGATAGAACATGGCAGAAAATCCATCAGGCCCTCGTGCCTTCATAGCACCCAATTCAAATACAGCTCTTTTCATCCCGTCTTCTCCAACAGTTGCAATAAGAAAATCAATATCAATTGAGGAAATAATGTAATATCCTGAAATTTTTTTTTTTGGACCTTAGATTGTTGATGGGCACCTTAAAAAGGACATAGGATTAAATATTAGGTCTAAAATAGTAAGACAGTAAAATATATATACATATATAGAAAAAATAATAACTAAAGTAATTAAATTTAATAAATGTTTGAAACTAACTTATATATAATATTAAAAGTCAGATAATCTTGTTAAGTTTTAAAAAATATCAGATCATTTTAAAATTATCTTTAAAGATATTATAAAAATAATAATAATTAATAAAAAGAAAATTAATTTAAGTTTATAAACTTATGAGTTTAAAATATAACCTAGTTGTAAATCTTACACCACTATTTTTATCCCAACATATTCTCAACCGCATTCGCTGGCTCTACGGAGTTCTTTCTAGGTACCTTTCAACTTGTATCTCCTTTTCACACGTTTTCATCTTCCCTTCACACTTCTCTTCTTTTTGCCTTCTCTATCAATGCACATAGTGCATCTTCTCTCTCTCCTTGCTCATTCTCGCCTTATGCATAACGCTTGTACACACATATAGATACATATACACGCAAGTCTATTGTTTCTTTTTATATACATATACACTAATTGATACATATGACCCGTTTGTTTTTCTATTCTTTTTCTCTTTTTTCCGCTTTTCTTTCTCTATCTATTTTTCTCAAAATTTCATCAAAAGGTTGTTGGCTAATTTTTCTTTCTTTAATAAGCTATATATATATATATATAAATTATATAGTAAATTAGCTAAAACCTTGTATATGTAAATTACAAAGGTCAAGTAAAATTAAGAGTTGTATAATTTTAGTTATGAAAACTTAAAGAGAATTTTGGACCCTTTAAGACACTTTTAAAGTCCTAGCTAGAGTAGCTTTAGGATAACCTTAGAGTAATTTTAGAGCAAATCTTTAGTAGTTTTAAGCTATATATTAATATTTTATATGTGTGTGCTTTCTATAGACTCTCACTAAGAGCTCTTCTTACTTGGTTTTGTTATGTGGCTGCTTGTTAGCTCGAGGAGAATAGGTAACTCAGGGTTTTTTCATATGTATGTAAGCTCTATATTTGATAACAAATGTGTAGAATCATAAATTTAATTATAAAAAATTCATACGTTACTTGAATCTTATCAAGCATGCTTGTAGCTTGGCTCTATATTATTGTAGTGCTTCTTTTTCAAGCATGCTTGTGACAACATATTAACAATTTTATCTAATGGAAATGGTATATTATTTAAGAATATTTATTTCTTTCAAGCATGCTTGTAAGTTGAGTTGATCGAATGAGATATTTCTATTTCTTTTCAAGCATGTTTGTATGCGATATAAATGTTGTATATATGCCGTATGCATTCGGGAATGGCTTGATGAGGAGATAATGATGTTGATGCATATATGATTTAGTGCCACGTGGTTTGCCTCTATTGTGCGCACAATGGTTGTTTTTTTTAAAGCCTTATTCTTTAATACTTACCTAGCTAGGTTGGTAAAGGGGGAATGTGGAATAATGACACCTCCTGATTGGGTTTTTCAAAGAGGGGAGCCATAATCTAGGCTTGGGCTCTGTACCTTTGGCTAGGTATATCTCAAGCACCGGAGAAGCTTGATCAGTCCATCATGTGGGCCAAACCATATTTAAGCCTATGGTTCCAGTCAGCAGAATAAGCATAGACAGAGCAACAAGGGGTTTATTAGTATTACATATTAACATGTTATGAGTTATATCTTGTGAAATTTTTATGTCATAACTAAATATTTTTTATATGAACTCACTTATATATTAGTTGTATAATTGTGTGGTTGTAGTTTGTATGTGTATGGTTAAATCTTGGTTACTGAGATGTTAGTGCTCACTCTTTTCTTTATCATTTTAGGTAAGCCTAGCGGAGCAAAGGGGAAATGTCTATAAGCTTGAGGCTTAGCTTGAGTAAGATTTAAGTCCCATTTTAGTTTGTAGAATAATCATTTGCTAGTAAATGACTCATTTGTCATTTGGGTTGAGTTTTAAAATTGTTTATTATTTATTGACGATGGGAAATGGTATGTCAGTTGAGGCCTAAGGCCATAGAAATTGCATAACGGATCTATATACAATAACTATTTTAATATAGAATTCTAAGTATTGTGACATTTATTAAATTAAATACTTGAATATTTATAGTAAGATGTACACGCATGTCTGTAGGCTATAGTAAGCCTAAACTTTTGTTAAATGGAATATTTATTTTTAGATTCTTTTCTATCTACCATGGTAGACTCTTTTCTACCATGGTAGGGTATTATTTATGATTTTAAATAGCAAGGGCAAGCTTTATAACCTTCATAGCCTTTTAAATAGTTTAATCGTTTTAAAAAGGCTAGATTTTAAATATCTAATTAGTAGAAAAAATTTTTATAAGATTAACTCTTTCTTACAATGATCATCTTTTCAAAATAAATTTGAGAATTGGCTTTAAATCTTTATGTCATGATAGTTATTTTTATTATTTAAGTTTTTAATTAGTAAAGTTAGGGTGTTACAAACAACAGGGCGAATATATTTCAAAACCTCATTTGTACCAAGGAACGAACTACAAGTAAACAAATCCAAGTAAAATTTATCAAATTTAGCATTAATATCAGCTATCTCTTCTAACCAAACCCCTTTATTCAATTTTAACCTAAGCATTGCATTTCAAGCCCTTCTTTGCACTGTAGTATTTTTTGCTTAATAAAGCAACAATAATGACAATCATACGATGGTCAAAACCAATTGGTTTCGAGTGAATCCCCTGTGCCATATCGAACTTTTCTCTAAAAACAACATTACCACAAGCCCTATCTATCCTTTCTTAACATGTGCATAACCCATCCTCTTTTTACTCCAAGTAAACTTTAAACCTTTAAACTCCAAATCAATCAATTCACAATCAGACAAAAACTTTTGAAAATTCAAAACCTTCCTAGCTACTCTAGGTCTCCCCCTTCCTTCTCCTCTTATGAAATAAGATCATTAGAGTCCCCAACACATAGCTAAACATCAATGATTCCCCTAGCTAAAGATTTAATCCTATTCCACACTACCAACCTCTCTTTCTTATCAAAGGGCCATAGATGAAAGAAAGAAAAATAGGACAATCCTTAAAAGCAGATAGTACACGAATATGAATAATATTTCTTGAACTATACAAGACATCCATTACTAACTTGTCTTTCCACCACAAAGCAAGACCACTAGACAAAAACTAAGGCTGTGAAACACTCATAAAGCAAGTTGAAATATTCACCTTATCCAAATGCCATTTAAAACCATACACCATGATAACCAAGTGATTAACTCATAATAGATTACCAAGTTGTAATTTAAGAAAAATAGGGATCCCAAGTTTTTCATAATTTAAACCAAGTAAAATTTAATCATTAACTTTTTAATGAGAGTAAAAACAAGTTATGAAAGTATGAAATACCTCAGAGGAATGAAAGAAATTCAAAACAGTTGGGAAACATCTTGTTTACTAAAAAATAGAGTAATATGCCACGGCTTACACACTCTGTGCCATGGCTTGTTGTTCTCTATGCCACGCACCCCGGCATAAGTGCCAATATGCCACGGTGTGTTGTACATTTTTATGACAACAAATTCTGTTATCAAATGACAACAGAATTGGGCAACTTTTGACTCGCTCCAAATCTCCGTTTGACATTCGAATGACATGATCTAGGTGTCTATAAAAAACTCTTCTCATAAACTAGCTAATAGCATAGGCTTTACTTTCAAAATAAGTCACACTAGGAAGTTGGACACCCAAACATATTTTTACCATTTTTACAACTTCCACAACTAAAAGAGGTGTCCAATATCCAAAACAAATGCCAAAATCCATTCCTAACATCCAGACCATATTCATTAGACTTTGGACTACTAGTACAATACACCACATCCATTCAAATACTAATATAGTATAAAATCATTCCTCAACTCCTTTAATACTAAAAATAGAAAGGGGAGGTAATTTCATTGCATTGCATTAAAAATCGATCACATCATGCTTAAAATAACTTTACTATACTTGCACTAGTATTTTGACCCTATCAACATATATAGCTCATCATACATAACTACTCAAGGCCTAAAATACAATCCAAATATGTTAAACAACTATATAGTGCAAGTATAAACATAATGCAACCTAGAATTGGCAATGAAATTCTATTACACAAATTAAACAATACTTAGACGCCTATACTAGGAATGCATAGATTCCTAAGCCTCCGGATTCTGAATCAGAGCTAGAGCCTGTAAAATGTTAGACGAAAGGGGTAAGTCTAATCACTTAGTAACTTAGGTAAATCTACCTTATGTAGTTGTATATCAATTGAAATAAACCTATAAGTATGAAAAGTAGATTTTTCTGAAAACATGCCTTAATACATAGTTTTACATGGATCACAACATATCATTTCCCAATCAATTCTTTTCTATTTAATCACCTGGTATATAGCCATAAGATACTTAAACATATGACTATAACCAGATATATTAACGCGACTTGCTATAACTCAATCATGTGATACGTCATACAATCACATGGGCAATGATCAACCATCCTTATACCCTTCTTATTTCCTCCAACTGAAATCGTAGGCTATGACACTAAATAGGATTTCATTCGTATGACTAGAATATCCAAGATCACTAATCGTGAGGTGTGACCTAGTTAAAGATCATATGACTCAGTATCAGACCACAGCTTCCCCCACTCTCGAATCTTTGGGGTGTCATATATCCTAAGCTAATCGTCTCGATATATTGGTGGAGATAGCTAGGTTATAGTCCTTCGACAAACTATAAGACAAGGCTATACCCTCATGCATCGGAGGGTAGCCGAAATACCATATGGATTTTCTCTACTCCCATATCTAGGTAAACTCCAGCCCATTGATCATGCTATGTACGATGCTCACTTAAAATTCACAAATTTCATTTTCAAATCAACACATTAGGCTCATGACCATACACTACCCAAGTAAGCATCAAATTTCCTTATCTTCACATTTATCACATATAATACCCACTTTCAATCATAGCACATTCATCATTATCATTCTCATAATTAACTATTTAATTTCACACCACATTGCAAATTACATTTCATTTCAAAAAAAACTTTTGCAACTTTACAATTCATTTTGAAGCAGTTATGTAACTTTAAAGTTTCATAGCATGTTACACATATTCGTAAGTCACAACTTACATGTTACACACACATTTCACATTATATTGCAATTAACATACAACTACCCAAAGTAGGATTCCCTTAAACATTTGAGAGGTAAAAGGTTTACCCTTCAATATTCTAAACCTCTAACCTTGATTCCTAAGCAAAATTGTGTTCAAGAGCTCAATCTACAATCAACCACTCATTTTCAACTCTTATCTTCCACTTCTAGATTTTTCAATGCCTACAATGTTTATGTTTGGACCTACCCATTAGGTTTATTAACTTTTTTTAGTCCCCATTAAAATTAATGAGCTATTAAATTTTCATTAATGACATTGCCATCCTTCCAACAACCCTCATTAATACTAAATTTGGATATTAATGATGTCCAACGATCAAAAGTATCAAAAATCATTATTCCTAGGGTTATATACTCAAATCTATTTCTATTAACTCCATTTAGTCAATGGATTCGGATCCATAACCTATATGGACTAAAAAATCATTCCCTATTATCAAATCTTAACGAAAAAACTTCATAAATGTGAAAGAGAATGGAAGATTAAGGTGTATGATTCTTATCTTTAGTGTTTTTAGCTTCTAAAACATTCAAAAAAACTCCCCAAATACAAATCCTAACAGGGCTTGGTCACTTGTTCTTATTTTCTTCTTCTTTCTCTTTATTTTTGTCTAGTTCGTGACTTATAGAGAGGTTCCGTCTTGCTTTAGTTGTTATCTGTGCGCTGTGGTGAATGTATTGCTCGTCGTGGCGTATGGCATATAAACACTTCATCCTTGTTTTCTTCTCCTTTCGATGCTTAAGTAGCCTGACTTCACATTAGACCCATAATGAGGGCTAAAACACAACCAAAATCAGTCATTAGCCCTCCCTAGCCACACACTATGTCAATTTACTCAATTATCATAATTAAGCTTAGTTAATCCAGGGATTAAAATTTAAGATGTTGTAGGCTATAGATAAAATTCCTCATTTATTCCACATTTTTCTTTTAATTTTCTTCATTTTGTCAATGCTCATCTTATTTTCCATTAAGAAAGTAATTGAGGGTTTAAATTCTCTAATAGAATCCTTAAGATTCTTATTGCCAAGGGTACCTCTAAGCCTTGATAGTTTCATGATATAAACCTCATGACATCTTGATGGCTTTTGTAGGCCAGCCATCAATATCCTCAACTACCATAGAACTAACCAAACCATCATTCAAAAATTTAGAGGCAAAACAATCCACTTACCTTTGTAACTTCATCTTAACTCAGCTGCCTAGTACAAGATCTTTTCTTCATGCTCCACATCTCCTTAAATTCACACCGATGGCCCTTCTTTGATGTCTATAAATCCTTCTTTAAAACTTCAACAAAAAGAGAGATCTCTACCAACTTCTCTTTTTCTTCCATAATAATTCTCCTTTTATTTGTATTGTCAACATTCACCTTCTTGTCCTATTTTCTCTTGAGATTGACATTACCTAACTTCTCAACAATCTCTTAATCTCTGAATCTTTAAAAATAACTAGTTCCTTCCCTTTCCCATTATCAACATGACAAGCCTCAACAGTAGCCCATCTTGATACATTCTTTTATGCATCTCTCTTATCAATTCTTAGAGCCCAACAGGCAAATGGGCCTAAGGAAAACACTATGTACTCCAAGCCCAATCCTTATCCTTATCCTTAATGACAACCTCAAAACTTTTTGATCATTCATCTTTTTCAAAGCAAAAAGTCCCATTATTGCTTTACCTATTAAATGCAGCCTCTTTTAAGACTTTCTTTTTCATATTAGACATTATAATCTTGAAATCCTTTCCCATCTTAACCTATCTGTTTTGACTACCAAGAGCGTCTAACATCATCTTAAAACCCTCCCAACATTCATAATCAACCTTTTGCTACTTCAGTTTGGTTTCAGGCTAACCATATTTAATGATCAGCAATGCCTCATCCTAAGTTTGCATAGCTTATATGGTTAACCATTGACAAAACCTTGTAATAGAGCAATTTTCACTACACATTTGCCTTGCCTCCTTACACGTTCTAGGGTCATGACTAGTTTTACCACAATGACAACAAAAATCATGGAGTTTCTTGTTAGAACCAGTGAGTAGACTTAAAGTCTTGAGTCATGCCAAAAACATTGTCCTTAAGAGCTATTTCGCCACACTAGATAATTTGCACGATAGCTCCCCAAGATTAAACAAACTTATCCTACAAAATAAGTAAGGCCATAGAACAACAAAGACTAGCATATATACTTAGCAACACAAAACAGAGGAGAAGCTTGAGAATTAAAGAGCTTAGCCCCAAACACATTGCATTCCTAGATTATATATAGGCATAGCATATGGACGAATTTGGCAAAGTTATTGGACATTAGTTTTAAAGAGCATAATAGCATATAAAGTCAATTTATTTGGACGTTTTCTGAAAGTTGAGAAGGTTATGACAATTAAATATTGTTTAAAGCCATTAACCCATTTAAATGCTTGCAATTTAAACATAATAAATTGTGATTTTTGCAAGAAGACAAGGAGACAAAATTAATTTAATAATTTAACAAAACAAATCTGGTAAAAAGACCCAGTGTCTCTTCAACTCATATGCTAGCCCATCTATTAGCTCACATTAAGAGCTTTCCTCATGTGGGTAATATGAGACTTCTTCTTTTGACATACTTACACAATAACTACAACAATTCTCATACATGACAATAATTCTCACTTTACTATTGTCTGGTTGCCTTATCTAGAAACCAGGTAAGAGCTCTTTCAATGGATCCAGATTAACTCTAATCCTCAAGAATGATCACAACATTCTACCATTAACATTTGGCTCTTCAATCATAACAACTTTACCTATCTTACCACCCAGTAATATTTTTTTGCTAACATTCATCACTTTTGCAAGAATATTATCCAACTGAATCCAAATTAGAGATCTTGAGACATTGATATCCTTAAAATTTCCATACTGCCTCTTTTCTTGAGCATTAAGAAGACAATTCTCAATCGCCCAAGGTCTTCCTTGAAGAATCCACCAACTCTCCTCAAATGAATCACATTTAAAGATATAATTTTTCTTATGATCTCAATTACATCAAGATCCTTTGACATATTCTAAGCACGTTTGATCATCAAGATCGTTCTTGCTTTATTCAATTCTTTATTTGTAACCAATTGCCTTGCCAAAATCATACTAGCTCCTCCATTCTCATCATTAGACTTCTAAACTAGAGGACAATAAACCGTATCTTCCTCCATACCTCTAAAACTCCGAACATCACAACACACACACTCTTACACTAGAAGACAGAGAGAACTCACTCACTTACTCTCACGTTAAAGACGAAGAGACCTCTCACTCTCTCTCTCTCTCTCTTAAAGGAGAAAACTCACTAAAGAAGATTGAGAATCTATTGTTCAGTTCGAAAGGCTCTACAGAAGACTCAACTGTCCATCTCATTTAATGGAGTTCTTCTTCATTCGGGTGTAACATATATTAAGGGGAAAAACTAAACATTTGCTTTTGGAGGAGATTCGCTATGCACTGCTATTCATTAACAACCAACCCTTAATTTTATCTCCCACAGATTTTCCTTTGATCATTTTCGTTTCTAAGTGTGTGTTTGGTTTTCAATTTGCCAAAAGTCCATTTGGTAAAAGTTAATTTAATGAAAGTTAATTGTTGTAACAAAATTTATATTTGAATATATTTTTTCAAAAGTTAGTTTAGAACATTGAAAGTTGTTTGAATTATGATGGTGAAATGTACTTTTGAATGTATGATTATTAAAAAGAACATTGATTTATGATGATTTGTAATTTTTATTATATAAATGTAACATATTTGAAATATTTAAAAAATGTGATAAAGATTTTTAAATAACATAAAATTTGATTTATAATGTTAAAAACTTGATCTCTTGTTATTTGTACTTTTTTAATTTGTAATTTTAGGAAATGTGATAAAGATTTATAATTTTTATTATACATTAATGCTAAAAATTAACATGATTAATTATTCAAAAACTTGATACTTAATTATTATTATTGAAATGATAATTATATTTTTAATTTATTAACTTTTTTTATGTAAAAGAATAAGATATTAAACTTGAGGTAATATGGTCAAATATTATCTTACTTTTTAAAAGTTTTAAATAATTATATTTCTCAAATTCACTTTTAGTTACTATTTAAATATGCTTTCAGGATATACTTTTATGTAGAATATTTTACCTAAACAACTTCCAACATTCTAAAAGTAAAATTTTACTTTCTGAACGTGTAACGAAAGCAAACCAAATGGACCCTAAATCTTCGTATATTCTTATCATATTAGGTTATAGTAATGTTCCATGTAATCTCCATGTACTTGAAAAAGATATTGGGAGAATGATCCCACTATACATATGGTTATTTTGATTTTAATATATTTGCTCCTCTCTCAAAAAAAAAGTTAATTTATAAAAATTATAAAAAAATTTAATAGTTAATCAGAGCATTCAAATTAAATTGTACTATATCAACTATGAACACATTTATTTAAAAATTTATAAATTTTATTTTCATAAATATAAAATAAAAATAGAAATTAAAAAAAATTTGGACCATGCAAATTTAAATTTGGATGATCCAAATTTTTTTTTGAACAAGAAACACTACATGCTGATGAGCACTAAGCATCGAAAACAAACCCAAGATAAATAAGCCAAGTCAAGTTTTTAAAATATTATTTAATGTTTAATATTTAATATTTTAAAAAATATAACTTTCAATACTTATATTTTATTCGTATTTTATTATTAATTTCGATACTTTTTTTTCTCGATATTTTATATCTTTATATTTTTATTTTATATTAATTTAAGTCTCTCTATAAATAAACTATAAATAAAGGCTTTGGACAAACTTAAAATAATAAAAAAAATAAAAACATAAAAATATAAAATATTAAAAAAATATAGAAATTAAAGATAAAGTATGAGTAAAGTGTAAAAATTTAAAACGTTTTTTTTAATATTTAATATTTTAATTTTTTTTGGTCAATAATATTTTAGTCTAATTTGAATACTGGCAACTTTTTTTTTTCCAGACCAATAGAGACTGGCAAGTCTGGGCGTCTTCTTTTTAACAACCACCCGTTTTTCCGCTGCGCTGCTGAGGTCTTTGAATCTGTCTATCGTGACGTTGAAAGTTCAATCGTCAATTCTGGATTGCGTCTTTTTTTTTTTTCCCTGAAAAAATTCCACCGCCATTACAAACAATATATCAAAGCTCTCCGTTGTTCCTGTATACTCTTGTCTTCCCGAGTTCCATGTTTGCAGATCTTTGAGGATATCGAAATTGCAGGTATGCTGAACTGCTCCCACATCACTTTTTCAAGCCTTACGTTCTAGTTTTAACTTTTTTTTAATTCTTTTTTTTTCACTATGCGATTTCTTTTCTCTTGCAAAACGTGGTATAAGCGGGCCGGAAACATCGAGTTAATTTCCAATTCCTGCAGAGTCATCCTTTTCCCCAACTGTTTTTTTTTTAGGAAAAGATTCGGTATTTCGGAAAGGTTGATTATAATCTTTAAGTCCCGCTTTTAAACTCTAACGCCTTACTCTTTTGGTTCAGTTTTCCTATGGTTTGCATTAATCACCGTACACTGATTCTCATTTTTGGCACTACTTTTTAACAGCTAATAATACATGGAAAGACATCAATTATAAAGTATGGAGGCTTTCATTACTGCTGCGGCGTTCATTACGGCCAAATTGACTGTGCTCTTGTTGAAGGACCTTGTCTTTTTCAAACTCAACATCGATGAGTTGAATCAAGAAGTTGAGAGACTTTCTGCTATAGCAGGTCTTCTCGACTATACAATTGACAGTGCAAGGCGTAACGGAGAAAAAATCGATGAAGATCCTCACCGATGGATGAACAAATATAACGACCTGATGATTACAGTAGCAGAGTTCATGGATGAAGTATGGCGCGCAAGGTCGAAGCGTTCTAGATACAATTTATTAACCTGGCGTAAGCTAAGTAGAAAAGCCAGAAAGCTAAGACAAAATATCATTGAAATCGAAAGAAGAGGTGAATTTTACTGTATTTCTCCTACGTTTACTAATCCTCCAAAATTAGAGTACGATGGCATCTCAACATCCAAAGAGGTCATGAAAATGCTGAAAAATCCTTATATCCGCATAATTGGTGTGTACGGTCAAGGTGTGTCAAACACTTCTTTAACAAAGGAAGTCGCAGAAAAAGCTGAAGAAGACAAGTTATTTGATGTGGTGATTAGGGCAGTTGTAACACGAAATCAACAAATAGAGATTCTACAAAACCAAAGGAGTGAAGAGAAAGCCGGAAATAAAGATAGGCTAATATCTATGTTGATAATTTTGGATGACCTTAGGCAAGAGCTTGATCTGGGTGAAATAGAAATTCCATTGGGTGATGCTCATAGAGCAGTGTGCAAAATACTACTGACTTCAAGAGATGAAGAGGTATTATCCAGGATGGTTATGGAAGCAACCTTGCAGCTAGTTCGCAGCAATCATACCCTGAGCCGCGCATGTTCCTCTAAAATTAAAAATCAGGTGAGAATATGACATTTTGTTCATCCCACTCACATTATCTTTTCTTCTAGATTTTATCAACAAAGTTAGGCCGTACCATTTTTTCTTTTCCATTTTAGAAACCATTATGCATCTTACTTCCTTTTCAAATAGCTTATATATATTATTTCACCCCCCTCCCCCCGCGCCCCCCAGGGGCGGGGTGGGGGGGCTTGGTAATAAATAATAAGTCAGTTGTCTTTGGTTTTCTTATCTATCAGCCACCAAAGGCAATCTCATTTTCAATGGAGACAGATGTTGGCACACCTGAGGAACTTGAGAGATCTGAGGACTTACCAGTCAAGCCTTCTTCTAATATTGCTGATAAGGCAAAAGTTTCTTATGTGGTGACTTTCTTGATCACGTTTTCTCCAAATATTTTTGTCAATCACCAGCCATTATATATCCTAGTTCCTTTACGATAGCATATTTCTGTTCTTTCTACTTATAAGAACATTATAAATGTCAAATTCTTTCAATAGCATCTTTATTCTTTAGTTTCCCATCTGTTTAGGAAAAGGGCCGAAGCCACCTTGTGCCTTCCCTTAAATTGGAATTTTAGTGAGAGCTGCATATGCAATAACATTTAATTATGTATCTCATTCACACATGCTTTATTACATTCTTAAATCAATTATCCAGCCTGATTCTTCAGTAGCATCTTTACGCCCCTTTCCACATAGTTTGTGACAAGTTAGATGTCTTTGGTTTCTCTTATTTATCAGGAGCCAGAGGCATATGAGGAGTCAAAGGAGTCAAGTATATTGGTAGTTGAGGACTTGAGCGAGCCTTCTAACATTGCAGATAAGGTTCCACCGTTTCCTCCTCTTATTCTTTCTGTGAAGTTATTATGCATTTTGACATAATATCTTTCCATCATCTTTACCATACATCTTACTTCCTTTTAAAACACCTTATATGCATTATTTCACCCCCTCCCCATGCCGCGCCTGGGGGGGTTGGTAATAACTAATAAGCCAGTTGTCTTTGGTTTTCTTATCTATCAGCCACCAAAGGCAATCTCATTTTCAATGGAGACAGATGTTGGCACACTTGAGGAACTTGAGAGATCTGAGGACTTACCAGTCAAGCCTTCTTCTAATATTGCTGATAAGGCAAAAGTTTCTTATGTGGTGACTTTCTTGATCACGTTTTCTCCAAATATTTTTGTCAATCTCCAGCCATTATATATCCTAGTTCCTTTATGATAGCATATTTCTGTTCTTTCTACTTATAAGAACATTATAGATGTCAAATTCTTTCAATAGCATCTTTATTCTTTAGTTTCCCATCTGTTTAGGAAAAGGGCCGAAGCCACCTTGTGCCTTCCCTTAAATTGGAATTTTAGTGAGAGCTGCATATACAATAACATTTAATTATGTATCTCATTCACACATGCTTTATTACTTTCTTAAATCAATTATCCAGCCTGATTCTTCAGTAGCATCTTTACGCCCCTTTCCACATAGTTTGTGACAAGTTAGATGTCTTTGGTTTCTCTTATTTATCAGGAACCAGAGGCATATGAGGAGTCAAAGGAGTCAAGTATATTGGTAGTTGAGGACTTAAGCGAGCCTTCTAACATTGCAGATAAGGTTCCACCCTTTCCACCTCTTCTTCTTTCTGTGAAGTTATTATTCATTTTGACATAATATCTTTCCATCATCTTTACCATACATCTTACTTCCTTTTAAAATACCTTATATGCATTATTTCACTCCCTCCCCCTGCCGCGCCTTGGGGGGGGTTTGGTAATAACTAATAAGTCAGTTGTCTTTGGTTTTCTTATCTATCAGCCACCAAAGGCAATCTCATTTTCAATGGAGACAGATGTTGGCACACCTGAGGAACTTGAGAGATCTGAGGACTTACCAGTCAAGCCTTCTTCTAATATTGCTGATAAGGCAAAAGTTTCTTATGTGGTAACTTTCTTGATCACGTTTTCTCCAAATATTTTTGTCAATCTCCTGCCATTATATATCCTAGTTCCTTTACGTTAGCATATTTCTGTTCTTTCTACTTATAAGAACATTATAAATGTCAAATTCTTTCAATGGCATCTTTATTCTTTAGTTCCCCATCTGTTTAGGAAAAGGGCCGAAGCCACCTTGTGCCTTCCCTTAAATTGGAATTTTAGTGAGAGCTGCATATACAATAACATTTAATTATGTATCTCATTCACACATGCTTTATTACTTTCTTAAATCAATTATATAGCCTGATTCTTCAGTAGCATCTTTACGCCCCTTTCCACATAGTTTGTGACAAGTTAGATGTCTTTGGTTTCTCTTATTTATCAGGAGCCAGAGGCATATGAGGAGTCAAACGAGTCAATTATATTGGTACTTAAGGACTTAAGCGAGCCTTCTAACATTGCAGATAAGGTTCCACCGTTTCCTCCTCTTATTCTTTCTGTGAAGTTATTATGCATTTTGACATAATATCTTTCCATCATTTTTACCATATTCTCTTTCAATTATATTCAATATTATTAGAACCTGGCTGAGCATTGAACTTGTTGGGGTACTGGTTCACTCGACTGTGATTAGACTGTGGTTTAACCAGTCTCAATGAAAATAATAAAATTGAAGGAATATGCTTGAAAAATAAAATAATTGTGGATAATATTTATCCATATCCTTATCATATGTTTCAAATTTATAGTCAATTGCATCAACATTTTGTTAAAACTATTTATTGTCCATCATATATAGGATGTACATGTAGTGCGTTCTTATTTTTTTGTTTTTTGTTTTCTTGCTTGGGGGAGAGGAATGAACAAGCATGAGTTCAATGTTTAGTCACATGGAAGGGAAGGTTATTACATTTCAAATATTCTTCTTATTTAGTGCAACCCTATTGTTTTCCCATATCATTTTTATCTAGCATGAAGGTAAATCTAATTCATTACAAGATCAATTATAATAACCATAAAGTATAAGCTTCCCATGCAACGCATGGGGGAGTAAATGCTAGTTTTAATAAATTCCAAATACTTCTATTGGAATCTTTCGTTCCTTTCTTCTACTGTTTGTAATTATTGTTTGTTTTTGTTATTCTCTTATCTTATGAACCGTTAAAGTATGAAGACTCCCACTCTTCAGTTTTAGAGCCGAATCCAGGAAAACCATCCTCATCCGTAGATTCTGGCAAACGAGATGATATCACCAATGAGGAACGTGAAGATAGATCACTCATTGCCCATAGTTTTCTCTTCCCTATTGATTATGAGTTTACCAAAGAAGATTTGATCAGATTATGGATAGCGGAAGGGCTTTTTCAGAAAAATCAGAGCCCAAGGAATAGAGCAGAAGATGATGCTGGGGTCTTGTTTGACTCATTTGTGCAGCGAGAAGTAATAATTTCCTCTAGAACTGACCCGGTCTTGGATTTTCATAATCCCAACAAAAGAAGGTTGCTCTATAAATTTTCCAGATTGGCAGAATCTTTACTCAGCCCTACTATTTTTGATGCCAGATCTGTTAGAATCTCAGATGTGCCTGAAGTGGTAACGCACATGTGCATACTTTGTAAAAGCTTTGATGATACGAAGTTTAACGCTATAAAAAGGTTCAAGTATCTTCGGACTCTTTTCTTACTTCCTGATCATGGGGTCTCTTTCAAAAAAGTTCCTCGTGATCTCTTCTTGAGCCTGAAGAATTTGACATCATTGAACTTCAGTTATAGCCTTTTGTCTGAATTACCAAGTTCCATTGGGTATTTGAAATCATTACGGTATTTGGATCTCTCTCACACACCCATGAAGGAGTTGCCTGATTCGATTGACAATCTTCAAAATTTACAAACTCTGAACCTCAGAGGTTGTTTCAATCTAGTTGAGTTACCCAATGGCATGAGTAAGCTCACCAAGCTCAGGCATCTTGATTTTGATGTTATTAGACAGTTGCAATCTATGCCATCTGGAATTAGCAACTTAACTAACCTTCAAACTTTGTCAGCGTTTATTGTTGGCAAAGAAAAAGGATACAGAATTCAAGAGCTGGGAAGCATCAGAAATCTTACTGGATCATTTTGCGTTTCGAGGCTTGAGAATGTTCTAGACATAGAAGACGCTGAGGAAGCAGCTTTGATTGATAAGAATTACCTCACTACTTTGGAGCTAAGGTGGAGCGGTAAAATAGTTGAAAATATTAACACCAATGATGAGAAAATACTTGAACATCTTCAACCCACATTGCACCTACAAGAACTGCGAATACTAGACTACGGTGGTTCCAAGCTTCCAACGTGGATTAGTGACCCATTGTATGAATGTCTAGTTGATCTTTCTCTCTACAGTTTCAAAAACTGTCAGTTCCTTCCATCCCTTGGTGATTTGCCATCACTTCAGTCTCTGCACATCACAAAAATGGATGAGTTAAAGAGAATAGACCAGCTATTCTGTAGAAAGAGTAGTGGTAATTCACAGGATCATGCATTTCCTCGTCTTGAAAAACTAGTCTTTGAAGACATGCCCAAATTGGAAGAGTGGGATGGAGTAAAAAGCGGTGATTTCCCATCCTTGCATGCCCTGCGGTTGAAAAACTGCCCCAGATTGAAATCACTTCCTCGACTGTCATGCTTAAGCGAGTCCCTTAAACATTTAGAAACGAGCTACTGTCACAATATTATGCCATTTCTAGATGGACAAGAGAATGTTTCTCTTGAAACTCTTCTCATCAAGGATTGCCCGAAACTTAAAACATGCTTTGACAAATCGCAGGGCCAAGATTGGCCAAAGATAGCACATGTCCCCGTTATTTTGATTGATGATCAAGAAATCTCTTCGGTCAATTGTTGATCGATCTGGTCGTTTCAACAGGTTCAGTTAGACCACTTTCAATTCAAGAATGATTGAAGAAAATGTTTTCCATTCAATGTGTACATGGAGCTCAAGGAGAATACCCAGGATTGTAATCTTAATGGCTAGACTGGAAGAACACATATTTTGTAGTTTGTTCATTCGTGTTCAAGTATGAAAGTGTTTTTCCTGGTCAACGATTTCAATTTCTAATTTTCTCATCTATATATTGGAAATAAACGCTCGTCTGTACTTGTATCTAATTACAGTGAATTATTTATTATGCTATACTGTCTCAATGTGTTTTTGTGTAAGTTCTTGAGGAGCACTCTTAAGAGTTTGACAATCTCTAGATATTTTTTTTTTTTGGGGCCAAAAGTGTGCTTATTGCTAAGGCAGCTGGCGCGGGGCACTTATTGCTGGCCTTGTTATGAGCTAGCTAATCTAGAGGGAAAAGAAGTAAGGAACGTATAATTTTAGCTTGTTTGATGTTGGAGGTGTAGTCTATAGATGCTAAATGATGTTCACATTTTAAATATTAGCTATAAATTTCTACTTGCTCGTGATTTGTGAAGTTCTTCAAAGAAAATGCCAATAGTTTGCTATTCAGTTCGTGATAAAGCCGAGACCTGGGATTGCTCTTGATGCTACAAAGTAATTTGGTTTTAATCTTTCAGCATCTTATGTGGGATAATATTTTAATGATTATATTTTGCTTTGTCAAGTTTTACATCGCAAGGATCAAGATAATTTTATATGTTTATGACCTTTATATTTGCTGAAAAGAAGATAACACAAAATATGTGAGTCTGGTTGGAAGAATTTATTGAAGAAATTGTATCTTATGGCACAATATATGGTATTTTTTCTTTTTTACTTTTTCGCACTTCGGCATTCTCTTACTAAAAAAAATCTGTTTGGAATACTGCCGGTATAATTAAATGTGAGCAATTATTGGAATAAAGAATTGAACTTAAATGCTGTCTTCATATTTATAAAAGATATAGCGTTCTATTAATGTTGATGTCGTATTTTCGTATTGGGGTCTTAAAATTTTATAAAATGTGCATTGTGCGACGAATTGTGTCATATTATACCTCAGCATACCCGTATTTGTGCATCATAATGTCCATATATTCTGGCACACGTAATCGAAAGAGGGTGCTCCAAGCATCGTATGTCTGTCCGGGCTCATAGAGGTGTGCTACAGATCGTCTATTTGTGACAATTGGTGATTCATTTAGCTTTAATAGCATGATAATGAGATGTGATTTATCTAATTATGCATCCTTTAATAAAATCCACCCGTGCATGGGATAGTAAAAGCTAGGTCTCTTAAAGAGATGCACTGTACTACCTCCATCTCCATTTGTAAGATATTTTTAAAAAAGATTTAATGTATCAAAATATAGGGTAAACATTTTTAAAAGAGATGCACCAGAAGTATTTTTGGAGGAGTACCCAATACTCTAACATTTTTGTTGGAGAAATTTTATCCTTAAAGTTATTAAAATGGAGCATTTTTTCTCTTTTCATCAAAATTTCTAATAGTCAAGGTTTGAGGTCAACATTAAAATTTTGATGGAAAGGACAAAAATGTTTCGTTTTGATAATTTTAAGAGCAAAATTGTTCCAACAAAAACGTTAGGGTACTGTGTGCTCCTTGAAAAATACTGAAAAAGCAAAAATGCACCTTAATCCTAAAATATATTATACTTTGATAAAAATAAAATTTTATTAATAATACTTTTTCAATATTATGCTTACAATTATATTCTCTCTCTTTAATATTCTATTGAATAGTATGTTTGAAAGTTTATATTTTTATCTTGAAAAAATAAAGTTGTGAAGTGTAATTAATAAGCTTTATTGAGATGTTTAATTTTGTTTAAAAATGTTTTATAAATTGAGATAGAAGAAGTACTACTCCATTTCTATTTGTAAGAGAAATTATCACTTTTTATTTATTTTTTTATATAAAAAAATTACATATTTCAATAAACAGTTATTACATATTTTTTAAATCGCCCCTCATAATCTACATTAATAAGAAATAATTAATATATGCTTGTGTTTATTAATATGGAGTATTTTAGTCCAATTTCTTTATTTTCAGACATGATTATTATGGTTAATTAATTTTTTTAAACCATATGATACAATTTTTTTCTTACATATAGAAACAGAGGGAGTATCTTTTATTGAGATGTCAAGTGTAAGTTGACTTGTATTAACATAGTATGCAGAAAAAGTTCTACACCAATTAGAGTTGAGCTAAAGAATAGGTATATAAGTTAAAAAGATCTATAAATCTAATGTTTTAAGATTTTATATTAAGATATATTATCATCTCATTCATGTATCTTCTTAAAATATTGGGCAGTTAAACTGTATTCTCTCCTAAGACCATCATTGTGAACTCTTTATTTTACAGTAAAATTTGTCCCTTGATGTGGTGAGTTTTTTTCTTTTTTTTTTTTTCATTCCAAAGGTTTTCTCATTTTAAATTTTGTGTGTCATCTCTTACTATTTTCTGTTATTTCTCATAAATGTTTTTAATTTTTTAATTCTTTTTAATTTTCCTTTATCTTCTGCACGCTTTTGCACCTATTGGAGCCCGTTTCTCTCTCCCGGTGCACTTCATTCGGTGTCGAGTGTGACTCCCTGATTTCTACCTACAAGGTAAGGAAACATTATTTTTTTTACCATTTATAAGTCGGCATTATTTTTTATTGTAATTTTTTTTATACTCTTCATTAAATCATTAAATTTTGGTAAAAGAAAGCATGTTTATTAAATGATGTATATTTAATATGAGTAGAAAAAATTGATTCAAAAAAATATGGATAAAATTTAAAATTTATTAAATATAGTTAATGATTTTTAAATTTTTTCTTGATTTTAATAAAATATATTAAAATAGTTTATAAACAAGATGAGAGAAGGAACTAGTAAATCATTCTGTTGCTATCTATATTCATGTATGATCTCTCTCCATATTCCTTTCCCTTGGCTCATCTCCGAACATGACCGACACCTTTGCCATTTCTGATCACACATTCCCCTTTCAAGGTTAATAAATTGAAGTTTTGATAAGGGCATATGCAAAGCCACTAATTTGTGCAAACCACAAACGGCGTCTTCATTCCTTCTTTTTCCTTTCTTCCACTAAAAAGGAATTTAGAAGTCATAAATAATGTAACTTGTCTTAGACGTACTCTTTACATATAGACCAAGCCTGTTGTTACTTCTGATTAATTACAAGCATAAACCTATATTCTCATCGTCACTGACCAAAACATTTTTTTTTTTAAAGCCTATTGTACCCACTCTTTTTTATTTATTTATGTGTAAGTGGATTAAACAAGGTTTTTATGTACAATGACTTGTAAACTATTCAACCCATCCTTCAGAATTTAAAGACAAAAAGGAATCAACTTTAAACTAACTTCTAACGCGGCAATAGGAAGCTCCAATCTAGAGTTCAAGCTCATTTTCAACTTTGATTCTGTTTTTAACCGGGAAACAAAAAACAATCAAATTCAACTGTCATTCAACTGTGAACGAACCAAGATCTTTGACTTGCAGCTATATCCAAAGCCAAACCAACTTTTGCTTGCTTTGGAGAGTTCAGCCTCGTCTTAAACTTCCATTCAACTCTGAACTGCCGTTGTAGTTTGTGCATGTGAATGCGTGTCAAAAAGAAAGTTCCACATTGCATTACCACCAAGAGTATAAATAAGGAAAAATTACTTGTTAATTTTACCAAAAAAAATTATTACTAAAAAGTCTCAATAACAAGTATTCTTAAATTATTAAATGGGTTTAATCATAGGAGAAATGGTTTCGCAGTGCAATAATAACATTTTGTTTTTACTCCGTTTAATTTTAGACAGTTGTCACATTCACCTGTCAATTTCCATTTAATTGTATGAAAATTCAAAGGGCACTTACACCATCCTTATCAATTGAATTAATTAAATTGATTCAACAATATTGAAATTCTCTTCACATAAGAAATTTGGAAAAATCATTTTTAAAAAAATTCAATTTATAAAAAATAAATAAATAAAGGATAAGTTTCCTCATCTATATTTATATCTATATAAATTTGGCACGTTTTGATGAACAGTAAATGCCACCAGTTTTTCCCTTTTTTTAATCTTCTGTCATTGCAACACTGTCGGATGGTGTAGATATACAGTACCATCGGACTTTTGTTTTTTTGTTTTTTGTTTTTTTTTTAAATTTGGTAGCGTCAGATATCCGACTTTGCATTTTTTTTTTTTTTGTGAATCCAAAGTTTTCTTTTTTTTTTTTTTTTTCCAGATGGATGCGGTACATACAAAACTTATACTCAAAAAGGAAAAAATATTTAATCTATTTTTATCTTAATTAATAATATCTTTTTTCATTTTTTAAAACCTATATAAATATTTTTTAATATAAATAGTTATAAAACACAAGCTCTCTTTTTATTTTTTAAATTTTATTTTCATCTATTTAATCATTAGTTAACTATTAAGTTACATATATTGAATTAAAATACCCCTATTTAAATATAAATACTGTCTAAAAATTATTTAAATTACCAAAAAATTAATTTTTTATTATTTAAAGGTATTTATTTTGTAACTTTTTAAAAAATTAAATATATAAATTGGTCAAAAAAATATTCAAAGGCATGTATGGACTCAATAAAGAGAAAAATAAAATAAAATAATGTTTAATAATTTGGAATAGTTAGACCAGTTTAAATAAACTCAAAAGCTAAATGTATTAAGAATCATGCTCAACTATAAATTTTGTATATGTTCAGATATTTTAAATTCGATATGAATTGAGGCTCTAAGGTTAATAGAGAGAATATAATACTTTCTCCGTTCAAAAATGTAAGTATTTTTAGTTTTTTTGAGATGTACTCATTATCTTTTTTTAAAAGTGTTCCTATTGATAATGACTTTATGTTTATTGTAGGGTGTTTAATAGGGATAAATATCAAAAGATAGGGTTAATTAAAAAGTAAATAATTATTTATTGAGGGTAAAATTTAATTAAAAATGCCTTATTTTCGAACAGAGGGAGTATTTTAATAAACTTGATTTTTAAAAAATTGAAGAAGTGTTATTTAAAAAAGTAGTATATAAGACTCCCCATTAAAAATATGAGTGGGGTCTACATTTATATATTTTAAAAATTTAAATAAGGTGTAAAAAATAATAAGCCTTTTATATTTTGAGAGTTCATGTAGGATTTTATACTAAAAATTGATGGCAAATGTAAGATTTTTGGTAAAATAATAGGTGTTAGATGTATAAATTTTTTTTTTTTATATACTCCCTTCATTAAAAAATAAAAGGTATTTTTTAAAAGGTTGGATATTAAAAATATAAGACATTTTAATCTTTTAAAATGTAATTATTACCTTTTTTAAAAAATTATCCTATTAAATAAATCACTTTATATTTATTTTAGAGTGAAATACTCTATTAAATGAGATAAATATGAAAAAATGAGATTTATTTAAAAATAAATATTATTTTATTAAATGTGAGATTTAATTAAAAATATTTTATATTTAAATAGAGTAAATATTCATGTTTATATAAAAATAATTTTTAATATTTATATTTATTTTTATTTTCAAAAACTAAACTATTTTCGTACATCGGGCCATGAATCTAGTTATCTAAAAATGTATGATTATGACAGTTCGAGTTAAAGTTTAAGTACTTTTTATGGTCGTGGGAAATTTGTCGGCAAGAAAAATGATATGATATGACCAGGGGTAAAAAATGAGAATGCTCTGGAAGCAATTAATAATGTACTTATTAACATCCAGTTTTCCATGAGGGAATCGTCTCTACTCATCAAGCCAAGACTGTTTCCCTATTCACTAGAACATTTGAATCCTAAGCTTCAAAATGGGTTCTAACCCAATAAGCGAATCTGGTTTTGTACCAGCAACATTTCAAGTTTTTCTTGAAAAATTTCTGACTTTTGCTCAGAATGAAATTGCTCTCATCTTAGATGCCGAAGAAGAATTCAAGAAGCTGAAAAGAGCAGTCCTCAAGGTTGAAGCTCTCGTGGACTGTGTCGCAATCAAGCAGCAACTGTGGTGCCATAGCAGCCAGAGGGCCGTTCAGCTTTGGCTTCGCGACCTTCAGAATGTTATACATGATGCCGATGACTTACTAGATGAGATTGACCTTGGGCTTATGAAGCTTAACTCCAACACTGACGGGGAGGAGCGGACCCAAAAGGATGAGGTAATCAATCTAGTCTTTCCTGAATTGAAAGTAGGGATTCCTCGTAAGATGGCTAATATTCGAGAGAGGCTAGAAGGCATGGCAAGGGAGATGGATGGTCTCTTTATGACTGATTTAGTCAACATCCAGCAGCCTAACTTTATCGGAGATGTGCAGACTAGCTCATTAGTGAATAAATCATTTGTGATAGGAAGGCAGACAGCTCTGAATGAGATTAAGGGACTGTTGTCGCTAGGGGAAACAACAACTTGTGATATTTCTGTTATTTCAATCGTGGGCATGGCTGGGGTTGGTAAAACCACACTTGCCCAACTTCTCTTCAATGATGATGATGTGATGAGGCAATTTTCACGCATCTGGGTGTCTGTTTCTAAGGAAGATACTGTGGAAAAGATCACACATTTAATTTTGGAGTCTATTGAACCAGAGGCAACAATGCTTCAGGTCTTGAATTTGAACGCTACTCAAACTAGACTTCAAACTGCACTTTCCGAAGTCAAGTTTCTGATTGTGTTGGATGGCATGTGGAATGAAAATGGAAGAGATTGGGATAGGCTATTATTGCCTCTCAAAGCCAATGCTAAAGGAAGCAAAATCTTAGTAACTACAAGAAGCATGATTGTTTCTAGAATTGTTTCCACAATCCCAGCCTATCATGTGAAGACTTTATCTGTTGAAGAATGTTGGAGTCTGATCAAACAAAAAGCATTCTCTTGTATAAAAGAAGACGAGCACCAAGAATATGAGAAAATCGGTTTAAAAATTGCACAAAAATGTAAGGGGTTGCCATTAGCTGCAAGAGTTATTGGAAATATTCTGCGTACTAAATTTGACAAGGAGGGATGGCAAGCTGTATTAGCAAGTAAATTATGGGACCTAGGGCATGGTGCAAATGAGCTTCTTCTTGCATTGAAAATGAGCTATGATCATTTACCTTACTCCTTGAAAAGGTTTTTCATATTGCTCAATTTTTCCTCCTGATTATGAGTTCAAAAGGGATGAATTGGTCCAATTATGGATTGGAGAAGGGTTTATTGAAAAAAGAGCATTGAGAAGACCAGAAGATATTGGCAAAGATTACTTTGATCTTTTGTTGTCGAGCTGCCTTTTCCAAGTTTCACGTGAGGGTCAAGGCAATCATCAGACATACAAAATGCATGATCTCATTCATGGCGTTGCTGAATTTGTTTCTGATGGGTTATGTTTCAGATTGGAAGATAACATTCCACGTCCACCACAAAATCTTAAAACTCACCCGGTACTCAACCTTGCTCTGTAAAGATATTCAACCATCAGCGGCTTGGAAGGTTTTTCACAGATGTAGCCACTTGCGAACGTTCATTTTGTTGTCTCAAGGTGCAGATAAAGTTCACCAAATCCCTCCTGAAATTTTCCACAAGATGCCTTATATCAGAGTACTAGATTTAAGTCGTACTAACATTACGGAACTGCCTAGTACAATTGATAAGTTGAGGCACCTTCGTCATCTTGATGTCTCGAACACAAACATTGAAAGCTTGCCAGAATCAATCACAAAGCTACGAGGGTTGGAAACCATTAAGCTAAACAATTGCCTGCAGTTTCGTCATTTGCCTAAAGATATGAAGAACTTGACGAATCTTCGACACCTTGAGTTGGATATACAGAGGCAAATAAACTCTATGCCAGCACAATTTGGAAGGTTGACAAATCTTGAAACTTTATCTGCATTTCTTGTGGCCAAAGAGAAGGGACAACAAATTGAGGAGCTTAAAGATATGAATTGCCTTCGGGGAGCCATTTGCATCACCAATCTTGAAAATGTTACAAATAATGAAGAAGCTGCCGCAGCCAAGTTAGATCAGAAAGCATATCTGGACAACTTAAAGTTAGAATGGGAGGTTGAATATCACCTCACAGCACCAGAAGTCTTAGGAGGTTTGCGGCCTCATAATCTGATCAAGGAGCTAACTGTATCAGGTTATAGTGGTGCTACATTCCCAGATTGGCTCACAAGTCAGTCACTTTGCATGCTACAAAGCGTTTACTTGCATAACTGCTACAAATGCGTAGCTCTTCCGTCTCTTGGTCAACTTCCAATGCTCAATTCTCTTTACATTCATAACATGCCTGACTTGGACTCTATAGATGAAAACTTTACAGGTCGTGGCATGTCTTTTCCTTCTTTACTGAAACTAAAACTCAACAATATGCCTAAGCTTCGAGACTGGACAGATTTTCAAATTGGTAACATGCCTAAACTTTGTCATCTTCAATTAGACATTGTCCGATCTTACAGTTCCTTCCTTCCCTCGGATGTCTCACTTCTCTTGAAAAATTGGAAACTAGTCGTTGTCGACAAGTTCAATTCTCGCCAAATGGAGAAGTACCAGAATCCTTGAATTTCTTAATTATTACACAGTGTGACGTCTTGCGTCCTGATGAGAACATGATAAATTCAATCTCCTACGTTGAAGTTGATGGTCAAATTCCTGAAGGATAACTACCTGCCAATTGAATGCTCTTTTATTTTTGAAGCTACACAGATGAATGGAAGGGTTGAGCTAAAGGTATGATATTGATTACAGTTAAAATTGCAAATTAATTCATTGGATACATGATTCTTGAGCCAACGAGTGTTACACAAATTTAGTAACTTAATTTGAAAGGGCTAACATTGTTATCTTCTTGATATGCAGCTGTAGATGGATCCAAGTTGGTCTATTTGTGCCATTCAACGTTTTGGTTTGATGGTCAGAGTATGTTTGTCTCTCACCCATCCAGTCAAGAGTTCGATGTGATGCAGAAACCAGGAATCTTAAGTGAGTTTATTTGTAATTTGGAGGCTTGAACTGGATATAGATCATATTATTGGAAGATTTAAGACTACTGATTTTGTTGGTGGTGCAGTGTTATTTTGCATTCACTATATCCATAGCATTTTTAATGTTTTGGCATATAGTTTTTCTTGGTGTAAATCCGTAGCTGTGTAAGCATTTAAAATTTGAAAGTCTGCATTTGAAAATATTGGAAACAATTCCTAAACTATTATAATAGCTTGACAATTGCATGAAGATATCTTAGTTCAATGAATAAGCACTTGAAGAAATTAACTGAAATTAACACACTTCATACTAAAGTTGGGATCGGTTAGTAGTCTCTGGAACAGAGGGGTCGAAATTTCCTGTTGAAGTTATTATAAAAATATGACAATATAATTTAGATTATAATTTACAAGGTTGTATGTGCAAATATCATTATGGATGTGAGTATGTTATTAGGGGGGGTGGGGGTGGGGGTGGGGGTGGTGGAATCTAGAATACAACTAGCAATCCACCCGTGCGTTGCACAGTTGGGTGAAAAAATGGTGAGGTCCTGTGTACCTATCTTTTAATTAATATGATATTGTTAAAATGATTCTTTGTGATATTCTCTATTAGTTATGGTGATGGTTAAGTTGGGATGAGTTGGTATACGATGGGGACGCATTGTGTTGACTTTTACTGATGATGTAAGGCCTATTCAATTTTTTTTAAAAAAAAGACTTGTCCATATTCCTTTGCAATTTGGGGATTCTGATCTTAGTTATGGGGTTGGGCTATACTTGGGCCATTTGAGCTGCTTTGTCTGGACGTCATTGACATTTTTTGTCAGCCCTTGATTGTTGGGCTCTTTGTCATGGTCTAGGGAACGTGTCTAAGGATGTTATGATAGGTTCTTTTGAGTTAGAGGATGTAAGTAATAATCCATTTTTGTCCTATTCATACGTGGGGGGTCATTGTTTTGGTTACCTAAGTGATTGACTTGTCGAGTGGTTTGAGTGGACAGATTCATTTATTGCTTGGCCGCTTGTTGCATGATGACTCGTGAATTCATTAGGTGTTTGGCTCAAAATGGAAGTAATTAATGTCTAGCGTAGTATACTGCTATAGTATCGACATTGGGTAGGTTGGATCTGTTCTTTGAAGGCATGCTAGATATTCTGTAAGAACATTACATTGAACGTAATAGTGCAAACGTTAACATGGGTATACTTAAAATATTTTATTTTTATTATTTGTGTGACTTTGTTTTGGCTTTCCACATGCATGTGCAATTAATAAAGCTTTTAGGAGGGTTGATCCCAGGTGATGCAGTAAAAAAATGAAAGAGACGGTTAATGTAATATGCTAATAATATCATTCATATTTGTTATAGAGGATGATGTGAGGACCCTATGTAGTCGGCGATAAAAGTAGGTAGTTCACAGTTATATAGTACATGTCATTTATAAGCATAGAAGATAATATATTCAGCATTATATAGATAGAAATGCTGAAACTTTCCAAAAGATATGGTCTTAGACTTGCATTCAAGTCGTTGAGGTTGACGGTGCTAGGAGAGTTCTCTTGTACTCCATGAACTCAGGCATCATTGGATCAAAGACAACTGTTGTGGCCTTGGAGAAATTCGTAATGATGGAAATACCTGCATCGTGGAAGTAAAATATTGATGAATGTGTTATTGTAAAGTTGCATTGTTATTATTGAATCTTTGAAATTATGCGTTAAACTTGAACAAAGCCCTTCCATCACAAACATGATAAGAACCACACAGTCCTTGGGGTTCTTCAAACGATTAAAATCTTGCTGGGCCAATAGAGCAGTCTCGCCATATAAGAAACAATTGATCTTTCTTGCCTGCATGGAAAAGAAGGTAACATGCTTGTATATTGAAGTTTAGTTATGGTGGCAAATGTTCTTGTAAGTAAAAGCCTTACTGAGCACTTTGTATCATGATAGGTAGTTCTTCAATCAGGTCACCCTCGATCCATACATAATTCATTGGACTTACTTGGACGACAATGCCGTACACATCTGTATGAAAGTAGGATGACGTCAAATGAGGTAATGATATTTTTTACCTCATCTTCATAAAAATGAAAACTTTAGAATAAAGGACATGAACTTAACCAAAAGCTTGCTTTTCCAGCTCTAAGGTACGTTTCAGAAATGGTCATGAAGTGGAATGAAATCCTTGGAAGTGGTAGATGACATTCCTCCATGTCTGTTTTTGGGCCAAATCGCAGTTGGTGCTTTTGGTGGATTTCATCACCCCAATATGTACATTGGTAGTTGGTGATAATGTAACACTTTCCTTCTTTGATAAGGTTCATGAACCTATCGATAAGTCGCTTAGCAGTAATAACAACTCTCATCCTTGCCCCCTGTTTAATGACATGTAAAACAGAGTGAAGGTAACCGAAAAAGGATATCGTTATACTGACGAGTAGCATTTTAAATTCAGAGTAGTGTATGTTGAGTTTAATTTTTTTACGTTGTAGTCCATGAGAAGATCATTCTTACATGGTGTTTGATGACAATGAAGTCAAAAGACTTTTGCTTGCGGAATGTGCCATACCACGTATGTCCGGCATGGGTGTAAGTGTGATTGAACTATTGTAGGACCCTAACGCAGATGCATCCCCCGTCGACACCGACATGCAGCTCGTTTAGTGGAGTAAATCCCATCAAAGCCATCGAAAAGAATTTTTGCAGAGGTTTCTTTCTTTTCTCAGTAGTTTGATTAGTGATGATATATTAGGATGGTTGTGCTATTTATAGCAAACTCCATGACATGTAAGCATGTTTGTTGGTAATATAAGTTGGATACTTGAAATGTGATGCTGTCATGCAGTGGTGTGACTGTTTAGGGCGAGTGTCAGTTTCTGGACTACTCCTGCATGCACCATCAATGCCAGTAAAGTAGTGCCCTGCATCGCCGCTTGTTTGGATCGCTTGGCCTGAATAGTCTGTCGCAAAGTTTTTCCTGAACCGCAATAAATGAAGGTTACATAGTTTGATTCGATGTATGTACGTTACATTTATTAACGCTGGGTGATAGTTATCCAAATTTCTTTCCTTACGTTTGTATTGTTAAGTGTCATGTAATTTTTATACACAAGTGGAAGTATTAATCGTTTATGATGCTGACTGGTGACGCAAACGTTAGCTATGTAGGTTCTGTTTAAGCTTGAATCGAGTTTGCTTGCTTCCCAAAGTGATAACTTTCTCATCAAAATTGATAGTGCATATTTTTTTTGTATCACATAGTGGTCTTCTGGATGATTTTGCCATACAAAGATTTGTGTGCCTATTACCTATGTAGATATGTTTGTAACATATAAGGTTGTTGACCTTTATGATAATATTACTTAGCGTAACATGATTTCATTCCTATAAGCTCTTGTTTTGTCAATACTTAAAGTACAACACGCACTTCGATTTGTTCTTGACATGCATTAATTTTGATTGAACTAAAGATATTGCTCGTTAATTTGAAGTGAAAAAAATTATAAATATTAATAAAGATATTTGTAATGGTGGACTCAAAAAAATTAATTACAAGGGGCAAAATTTAAACTAAATATAAATGTTGATGTTGGAGAAAAAAATATAAATATTAATAAAAAATAATCTATGAGAATTTATAAAATATTAATTGATGACTAAAAAACCTTGAATGTTATTGTTATTTGATGTAAAGGTATGGGAGGTTCAATGGCAATGGGGGAAAGAGTCGTTAGAATTAATTTATTTGAAAAATATCTATATTATATATTCTAATATTTGTTACATATTTTGGCATTCCATTGAAGTGCAATTTTATTTAATGGTATTTATGTAATTGCAAATCTGCAAATGGTGGACAATTATTTTTGTAACTTTATTGTAAGGAAATATTCGTAACGTAATTATGTTCATATGACTTGCAATTATTTACATTAATCTTTTGTGAGTAAATATTACTTTCGTTAAGTTAAAATGATTAATATATCTCTTAGGTTGAAATGATTTTTGCAAGAGTAGTAATAATGAATGAAATACAAGAAACTGGAATATTTTTCCAAAATAATAATGGGAAGGGTTAATAGTTGCATAAGCAATAAAGGATTACTTAATAGTAATATGAAATTAGTATTAACTTTAACCAAAATGCATAAAGGCAGGTAAAATTGTGTGTGAGTTACATTTTGCAAGGCATTAGGCCTTGGCTTGTCATGCTTAAATACAATGATGAGGACAAAAGTTGTTTCACATTAATTAATGTTTTGGAAGACCTCCCTATAAATGACATTGGTCGTTGTTGTTTTCGGTTTCTTGTTAGAGTCAAGAATGAGCATTTTTAAGCCTGCAATTGATTTGACTCGTGAAAGAGCAACATAGAGTTGGCCATGAGTAAAAATTGGTCTCGGAAGGTATATTCCAACATTCTCCAAAGATTGACTTTGACTTTTATTTATTGTCATTGCAAATGAAAGGATAACAGGAAATTGCCTTCTTTGCATAGTAAACGGCAATGTGGTCTCAGATGGATTCATGTCCATTCTATGCAGTAACACTTCATCATTAGAAGATGATCCTTTAAGTATAGTTGCCTTGATGAAATGTTTGCCCAAGTGTGAAATGCGAAGTTGTGTATCGTTGCACAGTCCAGAAGCTTGGTCTATATTTCTAATCAACATAACAGGTGTCCCTATTTTCAATATTTTCAATATTAACAAGTGGTATAGATTGGATCCAATGAATCATTGTTGTGGGCTGCTTTTGGGATTGAGTCAGAGCTCAGATAAGTAGTCGCCTTGCCTGGTAATAAGGAGCACATGTAGTCATTGATTTCATTAATGACATCTAGTATCGGTATAAGAATTGCTCTATCTGTAAAGTACTTTGAGTCAGCATGATTATGCATAAGATCAGGATATGTGTTTTCAACAATTGCTTTTAATGGATTTGTAAAGTCTCGGATCAGCAAATTGGGCAAGATGTCAATTTCTGCAATGCCATCATGTGGTAATCCTAACTTCCCATCTCCAATATCTAGTAGCCATTTGGAAAATGTTATAATTGTATCCTCAGTATAGGTTGAAGATGATGAGGAAAGTCGTATATTTCTAGTCAAGGTGAAAACTTGGCAATAATTCCATAAGTAAGATGAATTGATTGAGGCATTAATAATATATGCTCTTGTTCCCTTAGTGATCACTGGTAAGATCTGTCTAAAGTCACCACCCATGACAATAACTTTCCCTCTAAAGGCAACATCTGTATGCATGATATCCCTGATCGATCTGTCAAATGCTTCAACACAATGATGCTTAATCATTGGTGCTTCGTCCCATATAATTAATGAAGTCCTAAATAAAAGTTCAACAAGAGGAGAGTTTTGCTTGATATTACACATTGAATCTTCATTGATTTCAATAGGGATTGCAAATCGGGAGTGTGCTGTTCTTCCAGATGGCAATAATGTGGTTGCAATACCGCTAGTTGCAATAGCAAGGACAATTTGACCTATTGAGCGTAATGCAGAAGTCAAAGCGTTCCAGAGAAATGTTTTTCCTGTTCCACCATAGCCATATATGAAAAAGAAGCCACCTTTTCTTGATTGAATTGCATTAATAATCTTTTGGAAAATGCAATGTTGCTCATCAGTTAAGGAAGAGACTAAATTTTTGCTTGCTCTTGTAAAGTACCTCTATCAAAATTAAGCTTTTGGGCTATAAGATGATTGAATAAGTTAATTTCAATAGTCCTACCTAGTAGAGGTAAGCCAGGAAATTCAGATAAAGATTTCCCATTTTAATGAAGAAGGTCATCAATTGCTAACAAAGCAGCTTTTTCCTTATCAGATTGTGACACAATGTTACCTGTAAAAAGTTATGTAAACTTGATATTAAAATCCTGTGATAAGTAATTTGTAGAAGTTTTCAAGTATTTTTCTACGAACCTTGTAAAGTATGGTTTGCTTGGGGAATATAAAATAAGTCAGTAGATAGGAATGTTGATGTCTTCTCCCAAACATGTTGATGATCAGAGATGCAATGAGATAACAACATGCTTACAAAGAATTTTTGTAGGTATGGACCACTTGCCCAAAATGATGCTTCTATAATAGGATTAATATACTCTTGATCATCGTCTAGAAGGCCAAGTATATAACATGCAGCCTTAAAAGTTGGATGCATAGTATCTTCCACGGTCTTAATTTGCTCAAATGATATTGGACCCTTAACTTTTGTTAGCAAAACTCAAAGATAATATAATTCCCTTGACGTAATCCTGCCAACAGCAAAACCTCTTTTTCTTGTAGTCCATTCCTTCTTCTTGCGATTGAAGGCATACTTGTGTGGGAATTCAATGTAAGTAAGTTTTCTTGCCTGAGTATCTAATTTATTGCATTTCATCCAGCTAAGAACTGAGATTCCTTGACTCTCGGTTTGTTCAAGAGGTTGCTAACCTTTTGTTTCCCTTTGTATATTACTAAGTTTTGATTTGGAAGGTGGAAACTTAATCTTTCAACAGAAGGAAAGCGGTGGTGAATTTCAAATGAGAAAATTCGCCAAGCTGCTTCACAAGAAGATATATACCTGAAGTCATAATAATGTTTAATCTCATCAAATAAAGCTTCTGGATTCCTTTAATCATTGCCATAAATCCCTGCAATGACTCGATCACTACCCTTGCTAATGTATTTGAATAAATATTTGATCGAACTTGACTAGTTGGTTTTTTCAACATTCAAATGCGCTTGGAATAACTTTAACAATGTTGGATTGTAGGGAACAACATAACGATTATCCAAATTGACTGCCTTTCTTCTCAACTGTTCGACCATCATTCCATCTTCTATAAGTTGGGAAGCCATTATCATCAATAATTGAATGGTCAATAAATTTCTTAGGAAAAAACTTACTACATTTTCCTTCGCTCATGCAAGGTGAATTTCTATTTACATGTCCACAAGGACCATGTAACATGTGATTCTTGACCAATTCGTATAATATAGGATACTCATCTTTGTCTGGGATCTCGGCAGAGATTTTTTCATTAAGATCTTCAGTTGTTGTTATTTTGAATTGATGTTCGAGAAATAATAGGATATGAGCATGTGGCAATCCACGTTTCTAAAATTCAATTGTGTATATCTTTGCAAGTTCATGAGATTTCTATGTAAGGATTAAAGATCGTATTAAAAAGGCAATGATTTATGGAAAAAATTAGTTTCAATAATGTCACTAAAGGGTTGCTAGACATTAATTGGATGGGATAAATAGAAATAGTTTGAAAGTTCAGAATCGTTACCTGCACGGATGGGGCTAAAGATTTGCTTTTCTTTTACAACTTTCAATAGTGCTTTTAGCTTCAATTTAAAGACACGGCATAGAATATCTGGTCTATTAGGTGCATTTAAAGACTTACTGGAGCAGAATCTTTGAATTTCAGGCCATGCAGGATTACATGTGAAAGTCAAAAAAATATCTGGATAGCCTGCCCAGCAACATATGGCCATGGCATCTTGAAAATTTTGTATCATGTATCTTGCACCACTAGTAAAAGAAGATGGCAGTATGATCCTTTTCCCAGTTGACAAAGCATTTTTTTCTCCTCTCATAATTGCATTGGATAATCCTTGATAAAGATCAACTCTTAATTCTGTTTGATGGTTTCTAATGTAGTCGAGACATTGTGCTTCCATCATAGTATACCCATCAACAATAAATTATTGCAAGAGCCATTTTGCATGAAGTAACAATGATATCTCATCTGTTCTATCCATCAACTTGTATGTTAAATACTCCCTGATGGTCAATGTTTTTATATTCTGGGGAGGTTCTGTTACTTGATAGTTGTGTTCAACTTTAGAATCATATCCTCCAGTGCTATCAAAAAAGAGCAATGGATATTGCAAAGGAAGGTATGCATAGTGAAGCTCATCAATTCATTTAAGTTTGCCGGAGGTTTTCTCAACAATGATGTCTCTTTTATAGAATGAGCTATCAAAATCACCTACAATTAGTGCTGCAACCTCTGATGTGATCGGTAAGTTGTAGGTCCTCTTGTCAGTTGATCCAGTTCTTAATAAGCATAATTTCAAATCAATCTGTGGATTGGTTCTCAAAATTTGAGAAGCCAACCTATATTTCTTTGCATAGGGGTTGACTTGGTCCAAGCAAGCTCTGATTTCATTGACAATAAGAGGATCAAGAACTGACGATGCATCATGTTGCCTGTTCATTAGGTAATGTGTATATTAGATTATGAGGCAACTCAAGTAGAAAAAGAAATCATTTGCCAATTTTGCATAACAAATATAAATTAATTTACCTCACTGCTAATATACGATTTGATATTTCATTTCTTTGTCATAAATATAAAGCTGGGAGTACACAGGTGTTGATCCTTCTGACGGTAGCAAACTTCTGATACGATGATAATTTTGGCCAGATAAGATGAATGCATAAGGACCACCGCCAGAGTTGATTGAGTAATGTATTTTACCCCCCATAGATGTAAAAGAGAACATATTATTGTATTGCCTGATATTGGAAAGGAAGTTCTTTGACAATTTTGACTTCTTTTCTAGATACAAGCTATGAAACAAAAGAGGAGGGTCTTTGATAGGTGGTAGCTTAATTTTTCCATGACAACAACAGAGAGAGAAAATAGGTTGGTTGGAAGAAGAGAGTCTACAGACTCTTTCGTTTAACCATAGCAGTCCATGACAATAAATGCATTCATGAATTGCATCCCCCTCATTTATGTAATCTATAAAAGAAAGTGTAAATCAAATAAAATTTTGATCGTTACTTTTAATACAGCTATCAATTAGAGCCAGTTCAACCCTAAAAGGCCAGCCCTTAAAGGGCCAAGGCTTAAATGAGCCAGCCCTAATAAGCCTGATTATGTTTCAAAGTTTTCTTTTATAAGGCTTAGCCCTAGCCCTCAGGGCTGAAGGGCCGACTCTCAAGGCCTCAACCCTTTTTTTTAGCTTTGTTCCAATTTAAAATTCAAAAAAATATTTTGATAATCCTAAAAAAAGTTATTATACATAAAATTAAGTTTAATAAAATAAATTTAAATTAATTTATGCCATAATAAATAAAAAAAACTTAAACATGAAGGTTTAATATCAAATAGTAATATCAAAATTAATATCAATAAAAATTAGACTTGGATAATATTATTAGCTAAATCTTAATGAATGAATGAAGGAGGGACGAATCAGTCTAATATATTTATTTCTTTTAGTTATATATTTAATATTTTAATTTTTTATAATATAATTTTTTTAAACAAAAGTAAAAGGGCTTAAAAAGGGCTAGCTCTTTTAAGCTCGAATAACCATTTTTCCTTCCAAAGCAGGGGCTTGGCCCTAGTTATTTTTGAGCTTATAAGGGCCGACTCGATAGGCTCTGCCGTAATTGACAGCTCTAACTTTTAGCAATATGATAACAAATTATAAATTAAACAATATAATAAGAAACGAAAAATAAAGTGTTAGGATAACATTGAAAATTTCCTACTTCTAGTTGACTATGTAGTAGAAAATAACAAAAGAAAGAACCCATATGTACAAGCATTTATATTATTTAAACAAAAAATTAACATTCTATCAACAACGGAAAGAATTAAGGTGGCCTTCAAACCAAAACTGTGGGTTTCGTGATAGAAATATTAGGAACAAATGATGAATTAGCATTGGGACATAATATTAAATGATGGAATAACCATGAGGAAGACAAATATAAAAAAGGCAAGGTGTGTTCAGCTATGATAAATCAATGGGATCCATTTATTATTAGTCAATTTACCAGAATCAGTGCGAATGTTGGTATTATCTTCATTGTCTGTGTTACTTCCATTTCCTTCACTGTCCAATTCAGATGACGTGGAACCTGATTTCAAATATACAAGTCCAAAGTAAAGACATATTGGTTATAAAGGGCATGTCTTAATTATCAAAGATATTTTCTAGGGAAGCAATTGAGACCCATGTATTTCTGGGATGGAGCAGTAGGAATATGGCATACCTTGTATTGTTTTGAATTCAAATGCACTATAGAGGTTTCGTGTAACATTCTTGGCACGAATCTTTGCTGGTTCTTTTGGTGTTCCTCCTGTCTATTTACTTGCAACATGGAATGCATGGCTTCTGACGGTTGCGTATGGTTAGTCATGGTATCTAACATGATGGTTGAAAATAAAGATAGAAAAGACAATTAGTACTAAAGCAAAAAAGATGGCCATTTCCTTGGAAAGGTAAACTCATATTAAAAGACCTTGGCTTCCACAAGTGTTCGAAGAACATTGCTCTGATAGCTTCCGAAATCTTGCACTTTTAATTGGCCTAATGGGTATCTCATAGTGGAGTCCTTGCAAATCATGGGATATTAAGTTATTTGTTAGGGAAAACATTGATAACTTGGTCATTAGAGAGGTAGATGTTTGATAGATTCTCTTGTGAAGAAAGCATACCTTGGTGATTAGTAATGTCTTGCAATGGACGTCTCATAGGCATTGATGATGGTTGAACTTGTATATTTTTCTCGTGGACCAATGATTGTTCTGCTTTCCTAATTGAATGTTCAAGGCATAACTCTATGGGATGCTGCAATTGGTAGAACCTTTTGCTCTTGACTGTAGAAGACATGGAGGAAGAAGTTTACGGGGATGATAGGAGGAGAACCTTCAATGTTGCGACTGATGGTATTGACAATGTGGACAATGGGTTTATATGTTTTTATAATTGTTAAAGTTTACATGGCAATAGTTGCATGGGGGGAAGATAAAAGGCATGAACCAATTTTTAGACATTGAGGCAGGGGGGACAGGCACTATCATGACATAATTGATCCTGACAAATGTGCTGTAAAATATGTAAATATGTCATATTTGGAGAGAACACCACCTTTCAAAATTAGAGTTACTATGAATTGCATTCCATGTCATTTACACATTATAGTGCAAATTATACCATTAATGAAAATCATAATTTATGCATGGATGTTTAATTTTGTACCTGTGAAGAAGTCAGCTTTGGCTTCTTAATGTGATTATTATGTAATTATTAATTCATAGACAAAATAATTAGATGATAAAATTCTAGTTAAATGATAAAGAATATTAAATGAGGAACTACATTTTAGATTATTTGCATTAATGAATTGATCGTTAAAAATATATCCTTGTATGGTTTGCAAGATCTAACTTGTTATGTCACTTTAAGCATTATTTGATGTAATAATTATGAAAAAAATTTGAATGATATATTAATGTTGTCATGAATTGATTAAGAAATAAATTTGTTCATCACATGTAGGAAATAAACAATTGAATGCATAACAGCATACATTGTAAACAAAATCATCATGTCATTGACATGATAAATAATGAAAGTTAAAAATTGACTATTTAATAACTTTTAGGTCAGTACAAAAGATGTTAAACCATTTGTGTATGAATTTTTGAATTTATTAATTAATAACTAAATAAATTGAATCTCTTTTGGTAACAAAGACAAAAGTCAAATTTATAAACAAGTACTCGATGTCATCGGAAGTTTAGTTTTGTTGATACAAGCAAAAAGGTTATGAAATAGATAGCAACTGAAACTTTCAAAGTCATTGCACGATCATAACTCCTCGAAAAGGAACATGATTGACAAACAAGTGACATAAAAACAAGCATGGAATTCTAGAACTCAATAACATAATATTCTGTGAAGAACTTGAACAATGATTCTCATAACAGAAAATGCACAAGACATAATGACACTGGTTAATTGCAAACGATCTACGTCTCTTTCTCTTTTTTCATAACTCTGGCAAGTTTGGTTGTCAAGAGCTTTGGAGTTTTCATGTCTGATATGCCAACAGCTTCTCCGTCATTGGTCGAAGTCTTACATGAATCCCTTTTTTTACCCTTGGAAGCAGGTGTGTTGAACAGGTTTGCAATTGGTAAGTCATCAGAATTAAGGTCTAGGATAGGTAAAGCCTTACTTGGACACCCATGGATGGACAAGTATCTAGAGTTGTTTGCATGGCATCTGTGTCGGACACCTGACATGACTGTAGAATTATAATAAGCATTGGTTAATAGTTTGCAAGTGGAGACTCATAATGCATGCAAGTACAAGGGAATTACTTGTGTCTGTGAAGCCTCCTTCATGTCACTATGTTTTAAAACCTGGCAATGAAAAAAAAAATCAGGAATGATATAAGGAAAGATTGCATCTGAAGTTGATAAAATGGATCGCTGAACTGTTTATCTGTATAAGTAAACGATTTCAATTCGTCCTGATCTCGACTAAATTGAGAGACCTCGAGACTTGTGTTCCTGTACTGTATATTATACTTTGTTAGCTTTAGTTTAAGCAGCATTTCCATTCCTAACAATTTATGTAGTTCTCTGGGGAATGATTGTGGTCTATCATCCTGTCATGAATAGCTTTAAAATAAGCCAAGATGACAATTTTAAAGTATTAAAGATAGGGTGCATAAGCATTTCGATATTCCATGAACTTGTTTCAGTACATCTTTAAGGGTTGAAGCAGTTGTGTCTAAAAGTTTTGTCATGTGTCTATCAAAGAAAGCAACAGATATCTCCCCCGTGTTATCAGCAACAATGTAGTGAACCCTAAACCTGAGAAAAGTATGGTGGATTAGTAATAGTAATGTGCATAAAGAGAATACTATGGAGGAGGAGCTTTAAATTACTTGGGACCCATTTCAGTTATATATGTTTTACATCCACCGTAATAAAGTTGACCATTTTGAACTCTTGGTTTAGTTTTACACGAATTGCAACCATCATATGTCCAACCATTGGCAGTTTGTAACTTGTAGATTGTTCCCTTAGTACCAAATTCTATCTCCTGTGAGTGCGTGATAGTTGTTGTAGACAAATATTAGATAATAGGCAAATAAAACAAAATAGACAATTATAAATATTTGGTAATTGAAGTTCACACTTGTTGGGAAGGAATAATCTCTGATATATGAATTCTTTTTGCCAAATCTATTATTGAACGAACAGAGGAGAGTCTTGTGTCCTGTGCAATGATCTGGGTAAAACTCCGAGGATGTGAGATGGGAGTCCGATGCAGCCTGAACATATTAGTCAACGCAACATGTAAAATAATAGTTACTAACTGAATTAAATTAAAGTATTCTGTAAAAGAATTTATTTAAAAAATATAATTTTTTTGTAACAATTGGTAAATGCAATTTCATAATTCGGACAGTTATTAACTTTTTCATGAAATTATTTATTATTAAATAAATTATAATTTAATATTTAATGTCAAAATATTGTAGTGAAAGATTAGTTAAATAGTAAATATTAAATTTTATTAATTTATCTACACAGATTTGAAAGTGACAAATGAATGAATAAATTAATATTTCTATAGGGACTAACAAAATGAAAAAGTTAAATCTTAAAAATACAACAAATTTTAAATAATTAAGAATTAATAATGAAACTTGTATTAACAATTAACAAATAAGGTATATTACATGCAGGAATGCCCAAGAAAAAGGACTATTTGCTTCAGGAATGCTAACTATGAGATACACAAAAAATGACCGCTTACCTGTCAAGCAATTGTTTCGCTTGAGGTATATCTGGATTATATGAGACTTTAGTGGCATTATATGTGTTGCTGATCTGGATGTTACCTACAAAATATGATCACATTTGCCATAATTAGTTATTGGATGATAAGGATTATATACATAGCAATCCATATATGAGGAACTTCACGTACCATCCTTGATATCTATTCGTGCAAATTGAATGGCTATGATTATTGGTGGCTCTATATCATCCTGCTTACTCCAATAAGCATTAGCAACTACATCTCCCCAAAGCAAGCAATTAATAGTCCTATCCCTGCATGAGAGAGCTAGGACTGGTCAAACTCGTGGTGTAAAAAAAAAACCAGCATGACCAAAAAAGAACATAATTTTTTTTGAGGGGATTACTCTTCGTCTGCTATTGTCAAGGTAAGCCTACTTTGCGGTCCACTTTGTGTCTGATATTCTTCAAGTGATCCAAAGGATTTTAGGAAGCTAATGATATCTAAGACAAGTACAATGAGAAAGTGACTTGGCAAAGTGAAAACCAACATGTAAGAGTAACAAATATCAAGGATGGTCTATTGCGAGATTAGTCATTGATACTTGCCAATGAGAACATTTGTCTTAAGTGTTTTGCAATTTAAATCATCCAAGAGCCTCTCAATTGGGACAATGTCAAAGTGGTCTTGTGGTATTACTGCATCACAGGGTTTAATGAATGTATTAACATGGAAAGTTAGCTTCTATGGATGCTTTGTTGGCCTATAATTCTACTTGTTACGAGAGACTGTGAAGTTCTCGATGAAATAAACTCCTCCTTTAGCTAGTTCATTCTTGAATTGCTCATGCAAGGCCTTGTTGCCGATATCAGCTTCAATAATAGATGACTTTGAAAGAAGAACACAATATGACATGATCGTGAGACATCAGCAATAATTACAGAAGATAAATGCTCCATGAGGCACGAGATATAATCAATAACATACCTCTTCATCCATTAATATCATTACAATTGACACCGAGTCATGGGGAGGATCACGGTGAAGTTGAGTCCACTTACTAAGAACATGAACAACAATAGCTGATGCCTCCTTCGTGTAGTCAATATCTTTGATTAGTTCATAGTCCATCGTTCTTAATAGATATTGGGATGTAGAAGCTAAGAGAATCAGGATAACATGTAATGCAGTTGAAGTGAAGGAAAAAAAGTCATTAGATGAGTGAAATGTTTTCAATAGATGTCCTTATTTATAACATACATGATGGATTGATTCGTTTGCTTTCGTAATGTGTTTGAACATAATGATCCTAAGTTTTTATAAGAAATAAATGTTAGATAACGTGTGTATTAATAAAATATGCAAGACTAATATCTAATTTATAGTCTAATTCTATTGAATATACAGTAAGAACACATTATTAAATGGTGATGACATCATCCAAATAAAAATTATCACAATTGGTGGGGGAGGGAAAAGTGGGCGCCAAATTTGGCACCAACTTTAAACCACCTGCATACTGACAAATCACCGTCTTACAGCTTCTTATTAATGGACAAAACTGACAAATGTCAGCAACTAAACAGGCTTCATTTATATGGCACTCAAGAATGACTTAAATGCACGTGGAGAAAATATGAAATGGGATGGCCTTATTGCTGACATAAAAATATCCCTTTTGCCACCCATTGATGAAGCAGATTTTACAGCAATTAGCTGCTTGTCTATACATTGGAGGCGCTATGACAGTAAAGAAACGGCGAGGCGACGCTGTTTAATGCTGATCAAGCTGTAAAATTATCATTTGCCTCCTCTTCCACTCTTGCATCTAACATGTTTCACATTATTAGGAGGACACTGAAGTACTATTAGGTATTATTGAAGCATTTAATAACTTCTATCACAGATTATACTTTTGGTGCCTACCTGGTAAGGATTGGTCAATTTACCGAAGTGTTTAATGCAATTGGGAAAAGAATTTTGTAACAATAAAAGAAGAGATAGATTTGTATAGAGTAGGGATGCTCTAACATTAACTCAAATGCTGTGCTTATGAAGATGAGTTAATGATTTCGTGATGACAAATAAACCTAGAGAAAAATATCATTGTAACTACCATGTGGTGACATGAACAAAGACAATATGAAAAAAAATTTTAACTTGAGGTTTTTCAAACTGCATTTGAAAGATCAGCTTATGTGATGTTGTGGCAATCATAAGTAATTATGTAGAGATTTTATGGTTGAGTGTGTGCTTTTCTTTCTTGTTTACTCTCTCCCCGCATGATATTCAATATCTAGTGATAGGCATACTCTGTAATTAGACTTAAGGGCATGCAAATTTGCACAGCAACAAACTGTGAGGGGTTTGTATTATCTGTTTTAGAGCTTAATTCATTTTCTTCAACTTCAGTTATATTGCCCCTCCAAGATAACAGTCATATTATTGTGTAATATGTGAGTTAAAGAAGTTGCATATACACTCTTTGGATATTAGAATATATTCTTATGAACAGTGATTGTTCTACCTAGCTTTTGTTTTTGTTTTTGTTTGAGTTCTTTTGTCTTTCAAATAAATGCTCATTAGTGATTATAACTTTTTTTTAATGGAACTTTATATCAGCATAGGCTGTGGAGGTTGCTCAGCATACTGCTTCCTTGATTGCAAGGTAGGAGGGGGTTGGTTTCAGTCATGGGATGTTAAACACTGATAATATGAGCATTTTGGGTCTGACTATCGATTATGGTCCATTTTGGGTCTAAAGACAAAGATCAAATAACATAGAACATTATTTGTTCTATCCTTCAAACACCGTATTGCTCTAACTTTGATGGATAGGAATATTTGACATTCCTGAGACTATTGAGTTTACGAGTCATGTTCGCTTTTCACATTAGAAATAATTTACTACTCCACATGTAGATGTCAAAAAAGTCTGGCATGGTGTAACTAATAGTCTTCAAATCTATGAAATAAAATGCAAGAAAATTTAGAGGAATCGACGAAAAGTGTAATGCATGGAAAAAAAAGGATATGACACTGAAGTCATATTAGAATAACATTAAAGGAGAACAGCTTCAAAATTAGGCATCATCCTAATAACACAGAGATTATACTATACACCCCCATTAAAGTGTGGGTGTAAAGTTACAAGCCATTAGCCATCACATGTAAAATAAAACACATCAGATCAAACTATGGATTAAAGAGTCAAACAGCACTAAATGAGATGAGAAACTTGGGTCTAGCACATAGCAAATACATTAACACATGCGTCAACTCAATTAGTAGTGCTCAAAGCAGTGGAGAGGAGGTTTCGCTTTAATTGACCAAATTCAGACATGTCGAGGTCAAAAATGATTGTCATGGCAGTGGAGAAATTGGTGACAATGGGGATACCTATAACATAACATGAAAAAGAAAACTTAGACAAAACCCAACACTTAAATCTTATATAACACTATATGGATATGATGTAACATAACCTGCACAAAGATCCTCAACAACATATAAGATAATGACAACTAAATCAATAACCCCAGTATAGTTGATATAGTCTCTTGCTGCCAACACTATAGCTTTCCCATACAAAAGACATGTTATCTTCTCAAGCCTAGACATAAACAGAAGGGGTTATTCATGAAATAAAAAGTGTGCACATAATAGAGACTATCATGCAAAAAATTCTCCAGAGGTTGCCAATACTCTACGCTTTCAATGACGATGGACAAATGATTAGTAAGATCTCCACCAAGCCAAACATTGGTCAAGTCAGATATCTCTACAACCTTGCCGTACACATCTGGGAGTAAAGAAAAGATCAACACAATGGGATATTCAATTACAGTACTGAAAAAATAAACATACAGAGGGTACGGACTCTACCAAAGCATTGCCTTTCAAGCACGAGGCTTAGTTTCAAAGAAGCTATGTTCATGAATTGAAAGCAAACCCTGAGAAGGGGCAGATAGCACTCTTCAATTTCTGTCTTGGATGAAAAGCGGACTTGCAATTTTGCATGGAACTCGTCGCCCTAAAGAACGGCCTGAACGTTTGTCATCATATAACAATGCCCTTCTTTAATGACAGACGACCACCTATCGATAAGGCGTTCAGTTGTTAGAGTTGTGCGCATCCTTGCTCCCTATCAGAGATAAAACATCAACGTTACACTAAATGGGCATAAAAAGAGAACTGACCATGCGATGAAAAATAAAAGTGCAGAATAAGGAAGCCCTTACTCGATGGTCGACTATGACAAAGTCGAAAGATCTAATCTTCTGCAGTGAACCATACCAAGTATGGCCAGAAATGTTATAAGTGTAGAGGAAGACACGAACAACCCGGACGCATATCCAACAACCATCAACTTCAGGCTGGAGTTTGTTTAGACAAAGGAATCCAGTTGATGCCATGGAGGCCTCAGTGAAAAGAGTAACACGATCTGATATTGAAGGCATCTGGACAAGATTGACTGGAGAAATCTATTTCTCACTGGTCGAATTTGCACAGAACAGATGATTATGCTGTCCTACCTCTATGAAATCCTTTCTGGCACATGACGGAGGGCGGTGATATATGTGTTGTCGAAGGCAGATGGAGCAACTACATTAATAACCTACATTCCAGAAATTACCAAAAAAGTTGACGAAAAATATTCATTAATGAAAAGATATGGCTTCAATGGACGAAAGTGTCAGTGATGTGTGAAATGAAAGGTTGAGAGTTAAATAAAATGTCAGGCTTTAATTACAAATGAACAGTAGAAATGCAGCAGCAGACAGACAGACACGATGGCAGAAAACCAAAAGGAGCTCACACATAGACTTTAGAAGGAAAGTCTTCCATGACATTACTGATGCCCATTGAAAAAGGAAATGTTGAAATCCAAACGTGCTGTTAATGCCATCACTTGCATCGAGACAAAAAATGCATGCGGATGGAAGATTACATTCCAATTCAATTGAATTCTCTTCTATGTAGGACCCAATGACTTGACTCTAATAAAAAAAGGTAATGTGATGACAAAGACTAATCATGATAGAAGACCCAGTATAAATCTACCTATCCGCAACAAAAAGGAAACACCTTTAACTTGACACAAATATTTAAAATATTTCACATTATTAGTGCCATAATCATGAGACAAATATTGAACTGACACAAATATTTAACTCACTTCTTACATGAGCTAAACTAACAATTTCACTCCATTAAAAATACTACTACATAAAACAAAAAATAAATACTAAAATAAAGTTGCCAGTATAACTACAATTGATTATGGTTACATTGAAATAAAATAAAATTCTGCCTTCCATGCCCAAAATGAATACATAAGCTGGTTTATAACATCCTTGGCCCTCTGATAAAGGTGTCCATCAACAGCCTGCAGAAGACAACATATGATAGAACATGAGGGCATATAGAGTGAATAACCACCTAGTGAATAAGAAGTAAAAGAGAAATCTCAAAGTAACTAAACAATGGCAGAATATCAAAGAGAATATGGCTTCACGAGGATACTCAGTTCATTCGGATCGTTGCCTCATGAAAGACAACTGCCTTCGACCAGATACAAAAGAAGGTCGTGCTGGATCAACCATGGAATGAGCATATAGATTGTGAGTAATGAAGCTTATGCCAAACAAAAGTAGGACAACTTTAAAAGTAGGACAGCTCCATATGCACTACGATGAATAATGATGTGCTGTAGGTATTTATTGAAAGATATTCAAAACTCAAAAGGAATCCGAAGAAGCGGGAATGAAGGGGTCTGAGTGATGGGAGGGAAACTTAAATAATGTGCGCCCAAGTTTTGTTAGCCAAATGCCAAGCCATCACTATTCATCGTAATTGGTCCTGTTCATTCAGGATAAGCTAATGAGAGAGGAGCCGATGGAATTTGAACAGCTTTAAAAGACGGGTTTTGTATAAGATATTAGATTTCAAAAGCTTATAGCTACTGCGGATGCTTTTTTTTTGTTGCCTGCACACCTAGCTTTGGTGGGTCAGTCTCCCAGCGGGAATTTTTTACACACACAAGGCTTGAACCTGAGACCTTATTTAAGTGAAACTGAGTCGCTTATCACTTGGACCGACTCCTATTGGCTGCTGTAGATACATTTGTTGAAAGAAAAACAGCCCTACCTTCTTAAGATCGTCTTATAATCAGTATTTTTCCTGTTAAGCATATTCATTGCATATTTTCAATAAGAATTTATTGCTTGATTATATTCTATATAACTTGTTCCCTCTTAAAACAAAAGGTGATAAATGGCAATTTTATATATTTTTATCTTTTTAATTTAGACTTTTAAATATTTTTTTGATATTAGTTGAGTTTAATTGGATATTATTTGATTTTATTAGCTAATCTTCAACTTTTAAATTTTAACTATATAAATTTTTTATTTTAAAATATAAATGATGTCTTTAATATTTTTGTATAATTGTTATTTAATTTTATTTTATTTGTGTAGCTCTTCTAGATTTAATTTGAATAATATTAATGGAGATTATTTTGGATAAAAGAATATAGGCATACTCGAAGTAAAGTCAAGAATTAAATCTTTAAAATTTTGTTTATAATTATTTTGAGTTTTTTAGTGTAGTTTTTATTTGGGGTTATTTAAATAGTTTTGTCATTTTCATTAAATTATTAGGTTTTGTTCCTTTGAGGTGACGCATGTTTATATATATATATATATATATATATATATTAAAGGACGGGAGGAAAAGAAATTGAGTGGTGGCAGAATTGAGATGAGAAGGAACGAAGGAGCTGTGGCGAGCGCTATTCGTCTTTTCTTTCAATTTCTTGGGCGATGGTTTCTCATTTTAATATGTAGTGTAGTTCAATTTTAATTATATGAAGAGTTAAATTTTTAATGTGATCAATTATAAATTATAATCTTAAATTTAAATTAGAGTATTTAATATTTAGGAAAGATTTATTTTAATTTATTTCAATTTACTTTTCTTCTTTTTATATTTAAATTTTATGATTTAATTACTATTATTGATTAGAATAATTTTATTGCATGATTTTTGAATTATAAATTTTATTTGAGATTTTGCTCGTTATAATCGATTGATATAGTAACATAAGTGATTTGGCCTGGCTTGGATGATTATTCATTTTGTTTCTAATATGATTAATATAGAAACAGCTGTTAGATTGTGGATTAAGTAAGATTTCAATCTATAACTTAATTTTTTATTTAATTATTGAATAATAATTTGGAAAATATATAATAAATCTAAAATAATAAATTTAAATAAAATTAATTTATTTTGTGGATAAGGAAAATTAAGTTTAGTAATTAGGTTGCGATTAATTGTGTTATTTGTTCTTGATAATTTTCTTAGTTGACTTTCCTTTATTTATTTAATTTTAATTTAGTTTTTTAAAAAATTAATTTCATCATAAAAAATTCACCCACTATTTATCTTTTATAATTCTAATTTAAATAATTAATTTATAGACTCTTAGGAAAATGATCTAGATTGCGCTTTACTGTAAAATTTAATTTTATTAATTTTGGTGTTATTTGACAGTAGTGTTAAAATTTTGGTATCGTTGTTGGGAAGTCAATTGTGTTAACTAGTTGAATTAGGAAGATTAGTGTTTGCCTTTTTTTTTTTAGTTTAACTTTTCCCCTTGTTTTGTACTTTAATTTGATCATTTTGATTACCAATATCATTTTTGTGGTAGTTGAATTTTTTTCTCACTTGCTCATATTTTTCTAAAGCTTGATATCTTTATATTTGGGCAGTGTTGAGTGAAATCTCAATTTTAGCTATTAACTAACCCTGAATTTGGCCTTATATCTTTCATACTAAAAATTTGATGAAAGAGAGCATTTAGTTTCAAAAACAGTAATCATGATTGTACCAAAAATAAGCATGTCATCCACATGAAGACAAGTAATCATACAATCATTATTTATAAATTTTGTATAAGCACACTTTTCCACTTCAACAGTTTAAAAACCATCACTTATCAAAACATGATCTAATTTTTCATGTCATTGTTTAGGAGCTAGTTTCAAGTCATACAAAGATTTAACCAGTTTATAAGTTTTATTTTCTTAACCAGTTTACCTTCAGGTTGCACCATATATATCTCTTCTTCTAAATCACCATTTAAAAATGCAGTTTTAACATCTTTTGGTGAATAAATAACTTGTAAACTGAAGCCAGAGCAATGAGAATTTTTATAGAAGAAATTCTTGTTATTGGAGAAAAGATGTCAAAATAATCAACATTTTTTTTGTGTAAAACCTTTACAACCAACCTTGCTTTGAATTTATCAATAGAATCATCAAATTTTTTTTTAAAAAACTCATTTACGCTCAATAGGTTTCACACCTGGAGTTAAATATATCAAAACCCAAGTTTTATGATGATTAAGAGAATTAATTTCAGCTTTTATATCTTCTTTCCAAAGATGAGCATTAGGAGAAGAAATGGCCTCATAAAATTATGTGATTCATTTTATATCAAATAAGTATAAAAATCATCTCCAAAAGTATTTTCCTTTCTTTACCTTTTACTTCTTAAACCTTCACTTAAATTTTCATTTCAAATTTGTTTATAAGAAGGAAAATTTTCTCCTCTTTTGAGGTAAAAGTTATTCCTTTAAAGGAAAAATACTTTCAAAAAACTTTACATCTTTAGTCTCTATAATAGTATTATAATTCAGAATATCACTTTTCAAAACTAGAAATCCATAAGTAGCATTGTATTCAGCATAATCAATAAACATACAATCAGAAGTTTTAGAACCCAATTTTTTCTTTTTAGGGTAAGGTAGTAAAATTTTTGCAAGACATCCCCACACTTTCAAATAATTAAGATTTGGAGAAAAATCTTTCCAAAGCTCATAAGGAGTTTTATTCAACTTCTTATCAAGATTCTATTTTGTAAAAAGAAAAAAGCAGATAATAATGCTTCACCCCATAAATTATCCAATGTAGAAGAACTTACAAGCATAGTGTTCATCATTTCTTTTAAGGTTTTATTTTTCCTTTCCACAACACATTAGACTCAAGTGAGTAAGGAGGAGTTACTTCATGAATAATACCTTCTTTTTCACAAAAAATCATTTAATAAAATATACTCCCCTCCTCTCTTAGACCTACTCTTTTAATTTTTCTATTTAACTAATTTTCTACCTTTGTTTTATATAAAAGAAATTTTTCAAAAGCTTTATCTTTATTTCTTAATAAATATACTTTGGTATATCTTGAAAAATCATCGATAATAGTAATATAATAATTCTAACCTCCTCCAGTCATTGTTTGTTTTAAATCTCCCAAATCAATGTGTATCAAAGATAATAACTCGGTTTCTCTTTGAGTAGAAAAATAAAATTTTTTAATTTACTTAGTTTCTGCACATACTTCACACTTATTTAAATCATTATCTTTAATTTTAGAAATTAATCCAAGATGTTGCATTTTTATCATATAACCTTTACTAACTTGACCTTACCTAGAATGCTGTAAATCAAATGAATCAACCATATAAATATAAAAATAATCAGAAGAGGATGCATTCTTATTCATTTCATCAACAACATTCAGCATAAATAGTCCCTGGTTATAATAGCCCTTTCCCACAAATACATTATTTTCTATTATTACAATCTTATCAAATTCAAATGACACTTTAACCCTAGCCTTCTATAGTAGAGCCACAAAAATCAAATTTGCTCTGACATCAGGCATATATAGGACATCATTGAGAGACAACACTTTTCTAGATGTGAGCTTAAGATCAACTTTCCCCTTCCCTTAAAATTTTTTAGTTTGAGAATCAACAAGGTAAACTCGATCTTCACCTTCCTTGATAGGATTATAGGAAGAAAACATCTCCCTATTTGCACAAATGTGCTTAGTAGCCCTAGAGTCCACCACCCATTTTTCACATCAGAAACAACAAGAGCTTGGGAAATCACAGTAGTAATGATCTTTTCATCATTGTTCACATCTCCTTGAACCAAATTAACATTTGGCTTAGGAGGATTATCTCTCTAGCTCTTTTTCTGTACTGAGCAGCATGATGTCCCTATTTATCACAAACATAACAATTGCCTTTCTTTTTAAACTTGGGGTTAAAATTCCTAGGCTTGTAATCAAGCTTTTTATTCTTAGAGTCATACTGCTTGTTGTGTGATTTTGTTTCTACCAAGTTTGCTTTCGATGCTATCTATTTTCCTTTTGGCAGCTTGAACCTCCTCCCTGTTGGTATCTTTGATGATGATGTGAATAATGAGGTCAGACAAATAAGGTCAGACAGTGATAATTGCTTCTGTTTATGTTTACGTTATTGCTTGTAGTCATTCCATGAACTTGGCAGCTTCTCATTAGGACCTCAGTCACAAACTCATCTGGTAGATTAATATTTTAAGCACATAGTTCCTTTAGCAACTTATAGTACTCATTAATCTACAACTTGATATCTTTGTCATCTTTCATCTCCCACTTATAATAGCTACCCACCACAAACTTTTGTTTCCCAACATCTTTAACAGTGTAACTTATTGATGAAGAGACTCCCAATTTTGTTGGCCTCCTTATACACACAGTAGATATCAACAATTATTAGATAAAGAACTATGGTAGTTTGCATATCTTATTTACATAGACCTAAATATCTTTCTGGGCCTAAGGAGCATCTATAGGAGGCTCAGTTTAGGTTAGAGCAGCAACAACTCTGTGCATGTCAAGGACAGTAAATATTTGTTCCTACCATCTTTTGAAATTCTTCCTATCAAACACTTTAATTTTAGATATATCTGGGAATAGTTTAGTCAAGGGCATTGCAGTCGGAATATAGGAGCCACTACCACTAGAACCAATTGCAACATCACACCCTCGAGAATACCATGTTGTTCAACAACTCCATTGCCCTTAAGATTATTGGCGATAGTAGTGTAAAATTTATTCCGAGTCATGCCAAAGACACTGTCCTTAAGAGAAATTTTGACACAATTGTCGGAGCTCCCTAAGATTAAACAGAACTCTACTGTAAAAATAGACAGGGTGATAGAATAGTAGAAATAATCCAAAAGAAAAATTGAACTCAGGAATGAAAACACAAGAGAGGGAGAGTGTTTCTAAAAAACTCAAAAGGTATGCCCAGGTCTCATGCATGCACACTGCTACTTATAGATATATACTCTGCATTATCGTTGAAGCCAAAATTAAGGAGCATTAACCCACCATTCAAAGAATAAAATATTATTAAAACAAAGCATTGATGGGATGGTTTTGGATGCTAAAGGTTTGAATCACATGATAATCTAATATGATAAAAGGTCTTGAAGAGAATCCTCACGTTTCCAACGCATTAAGGAAATAAATTATCATTATTCTACCATTTGGACAAAATAAAATGGCATTAAAACTAACGTTTCTAGACTTGTAAATAAGTTTCTAACCATATTAAGATTTGATAATTAAAAGTTAAATGGAGTAACATATTGAGCCAAGGTAATTAAGGGAAATAAACTTATTACTTGAATTTGAATTTAAGTAAGATAAATGAAGGTTTTTTCTAGAAAAACACTTTTAAATAATATTTTTGAATTTTGTCAAAAATATTTTTACAAAATTTGTTGAGACCTCTCCTCTCATGTAAGTAATGAGACTTATCTTTGGACACACCTCTCACAGTAATTACAACATATCTTTCATTCATGAATGAGCAATGTGATGAGACTTGTGATACTTTGATTGTTGAGTTGTCCAATATGGTCAATTATAAAAACATTATGCATTATACATCTTATTAATGCCTAAGTAATCTAGTCCCATTTAAGAAGTGTGAACATGATAGGGATGGGAGTTCACTCATAGGAAGGAGTAGTGAAAGTCTATATTGAATGTATCTCCTTAATGCTTAGTAATGTACATGTTGGAGATTATCTTCTTAGTACCCATTGGGGTAAGGTGTTAGATATTTACGCTCCTTAGCATCAATGTGATGCAATGTTAGAGTAACAACACCCCGATCTTGTGTGATAAGGGAAAGCCATAATCTAAAAGTGGGATAGGACACCTTTTATAGGGTGATCCTACCATTGAAGGGAGCTCGGGCCATTAGGTATGTGCATTTGGGTCAATAGAGGCTTTAGTTTCAATCGAGGTTATATGAAGGCTTGAATGGTAGAATGATCAGGCTAGAGTATAGAAATGGCTTATGAATATGAAAATATTTATATTTGAATATGCTATAAGGGTGTTTTTTTTACCTATATGAGCTTTACTTGCTTATAGTTGTGCATGTTAATTAATAGTTATGAATTATTCTGTTATTGAGATTTTATCTCACTTTGTGGTTATATTTACAGGTGAGGGCTTTGGTAGGAACAAAGGGAAGGAAGGGACTAATGAGGATTGAAGAGCTTCATTTGTATAGCTCTTCCCTTTATGTTTTGGTACTGTAACAAATAGCTTATGAAAACATATGCCAACTTAGGATCATTAATTGTTTGTATTAACTAGCATGAGAATTATGGTGTATGGGTATGTATCTCAACCTAGAATGATATATCTATATTAAAATTATTGTGAGAGGTTGAAATATTAGTATAAATGATATGTTTATGTTGCTTATGTGTTGGATTGGCCAAATGATATTCATGGTGAATTATAGACAGCCCTTAATATTGTTGTGAAATCGAGGTTTTGGTAGCCAAATTGTGTATATATAGTTGTTGTAGTGTGATATAAATGGTTTATCAAGTTGTGTGTGGTCTATTTGAGTTTTCTAAGTAGTTCCAAAACTATTGGCATTAGGTTGTCAGTTTTGGATACCCTTATGTGTGTTATAGGTTGAAAACAAATCATTTTGGATTTGAATATCTAACGTTTAAATGGTTGAATATTTGGGTGTGAGACCAATGCCAATAGTTAAAAGACTTAAAGAGCTATGTGTGACACTTGAACTAGTCAAATCAGACATCAAATAGCGAATGGTGCACTCTGAAAGTTAGATCTAGAGTGCTGTCATGATAGCTATTTATTGTCATGGTAGCAGTGACTTGTCATGGTGCATCACACAATGAGAACCTTGGGTTCTCTACATCATCCATCGTGATAGATGGCACATGTGTCGCAAGGGATGGAGCACTTTTTGGGCAATTAGAAATGCTTCTTTTAATGCTTGTTTAATATGTTTTTTAAACTATGGTTTGAGCTCAAATGGCCTTTTAAAAAGGATTTTTTTTAGAATCTCAACATTTTTAGAATCTCAACATTTTAAATTTATTTCTAAACCCTTAAGTTGTAATGATTATCCTTAGGGATTTTAATTAATCTTAGTTATCATACGATGTGTTAAATTGTTATTCTAGTAAGATCAAGGTAGATATTAACAAAAAAAGCATCAAAGAGTTATATTTTCATTAGTCAAAACGATGATAGAATAGTGACTGAAATTGAATCTAAAAATACCATATTTTTAGAAAATGAATTTCCTAGTAGGGAAAAATTGATCGCTCTGTATCTCTTTATTAGACACAAGATCAACATGATATAGAATAAACAGATAGGCCTAAATTATCATGATATGCTAATTTGAATGGGAGCTATGAAGGGTCTACTAAAAGACCTAAACAAAATTAAAATTAATATGAAATCCCACTTCAGAGAAGTAATAAAGAGGGTGTACCTAAAAAATACTCCTAAATTGAGGGTGAAGCATTGATAATAACTCCTCAAGATGATGATGAGCCACATTTTGTAATAAAGCTTTGTTAGGGCCTGTTAAGGATAAATAGAAGAAAGAAATGGAAGAAAAAATGGATTCCATGAGGACTAATCAAGTATGAATACTATTTTATTTACAATGTGGCTGAAAGGCTATTGGAAATAAGTGGATTCTCAATATCAAAAGATATGGATTAACTGATAAATATAAGGCTTGCTTAGTATCAAAATGATATACATAACTTGAGGAAATAGATTACAAGGATACTTTTTCCCTTATTGTGCCTTCAATTTTATTAGACTAATTCTAGCAATAGATATAGTCTAGATTTAGAGTTACACTAAATAGATGTAAAAGTTGCTTTTCTAAATGGTGATCTGGATGAGGAAATCTATATGCAATAACCATTAGGTTTCATTAAAAAAGAAAAGAAAATAAAGTTTGTTGATTAAATAGATCAATTTATGAATTAAAACAATCATCCAAACAATAGTATTTGAGGTTTCACAGAGCGATAACCTCATATGTTTATTAAATGATTAAGGAAGACCATTGTGTTTACATGAAGAGGTTCAAAAGGTTTAAAAGGAACTTTATAATATTATTCCTATATATGGATGATATTCTATTGGCTAGAAATAGTCTAGATTTGATGACCACTATTAAAGAATATCTTTCATTGAATTTTGAAATGAAGGACATGGGTAAAGTAGAATACATTCTTAGAGTTAAAATCTAAAGAAATCATTCTAAGAAAGTCTTTTCTCTTTCATGTGAGAATGATATAATGAAAATTCCTAAGCATTTTAATATGGAAGACTCTAAACCCATAGATACCCCAGTAGTTCAAGTGTGAAGCTTAGTCTTGATATGGGTCTCAAAATTGAGATAGCCAAAAAGAATATAGAAATAGTTCCATATGCCAACACAATTGGAAGTTTGATTTATGCAATGATTTGTACAAGACTAGACATCTGCTATGTGGTAGGACTTGTAAGTCGCTAACAGTCCAACTACTATAAAGAACATTAGAACGCTATGATGAGGATTTGGAGGTACTTGAAGGGTATTGTTGATTATGCACCTTGTTACAAAGGAAGTAATCTATGCCTAATAAGATAATCCAATGTAGATTTGGGCAAAGGTAAAAATGAATGAAGATTTACTTTTAGCTATACTTTCTTACTGAACAATGGGGTCATTTATTAGAGTAGCAAGAAGCAGACATACATTGCTTTACACTTTATGGACACTAAGTTTGTAGCTTATTTTGTAGCGGTGCAAGAGGCTATATGGCTTAAGAGATTTTCAGAACATCTCAAGTTTAGAAATTAAAGTACAAATCAAGTATTAATTCATTATAACAACATTGCAGCTATAGCCTACACCAAAAATCCTAAGTACCGTAGCAAAACCAAACATATAGACATCAAATACAATTTTATAAGGGATTATATAGCAAAAAAGTTGTCGCTATACAATACATTTCTATGAAGTGTATGATAGAAGATCCCTTAACAAAACCCATAACTAAGGAAATATTCAAAAACATGTAAAGGCTCTTGGTATGTCTAGATTGTGAAAAGGAAAATTTAATGCAATATTTTAGTTATAATGAGAATTATTCATTTATTACTTCCATATGTGTGTAAGTGAGAATATACAATAGCTAGTATATCACACAAGTTGATAGGAGTTGTTTTGAGTATTTAAACCTATAAATCATAGGTTTAGACATTAATGGTAGTTGGGAACCATTAATGTTTGGAAATGAGCATTAAATCCAAAATTATGAAGGTTGTTGAGCCATTAATGACACTACAAGAGTTTGATGAAGTTATTAGAAGCTAAACAAAGTTAATAAACCTAATGGGTAGGCCTATGTGAGAAGTAAAGCATTGATATTTAGAATGAAAGTGTGAGAGTTAGACATGTGTCTTTAGTATTGTTAAATGAGTTAGACATAATTAATTATAGATTAATCATTTGGGTACTACTTTAGGCTTGGAAAGTTATTGCTACATGATTACTTTCATCAATGATTATTCTAAATATGTATGGGCCTTCTTTATGAAAGAAAAATCTGAAGCTTTAGAGAAGTTCAAAAAATCCAAGAAAATTGTGAAAAGTAAGACAAGGCAAAAAGTTTAGTGCCTACGGACTAACAACTAGGGAGAGTGTAACATTCTAAATTTTAATCCTTGGATTAACTAAGTTTAGTTATGATAATTGAGTAAATTGACATGATGTGGCTAAGGAGGTCTAATGATTGATTTTGGTTGTGTCTCAACTATAATTATGGGTTCGGTGTGACACCTGAGCATTGAAAGAAGAAGAAAATAAAGATGAAGTATTTCTATGCCACAACAACTAAAGTAAGAGGAGACCTTTCTATGCCATGCGTTGCAAAACACAGCCCTTTTTCATTGAATATTAACTACAAATTGAGACAAGAATTAGAGATAAAGAAGGAGAAAATGAGAACAAGCGACTCGAGCTCTGCTAGGGTTTGTTCTTGGATGATATTAGGAATATTTTAAAGCTAGAAACACTTAAGGAAAGTGCCTTAACTCCTATCTCTTCCACATTTATGAAGTTTTTGATTAAGGCTTGATAGTAGGAGATGATTTTCAGTCTATATAAGTTATGAGTCTGAATCTATTAACTCAAATAGAGTTAATAGGATTAGATTGGAGTATTTAAACCTAGAAATAATAAGTTTTAGGATTTTTAGTTGTTGAACCTTATTAATATTCAAAAATTTTAATTATAAGGGTTGTTGGAAGAGTTGAAATGTCATTAATGAGAATTTAATGGCTCATTAATGTTATTGGAGATTAAGAAGAGTTAATAACCTAATGGGTAGCCCCAAACATAAACAATGTAGGCATTAGAAATCTAGGTGTGGAAATTAAAGTTGAAATGTGTGTGTTTGATATTGTTGATGAAGTTTAACTTAGTTAATTGTAGATTGAGTTCTTGAATACCATTTTAGCTTAAGAAGTCAAGTTTGGAAGCTTAATATTGAGGAGTAAACTTTTGATCTCTCAAAGGTTTGAGGTAACTGAGAAAATCTTACTTTAAATAGTTGTATGCTAATTGATTGGTGGTTGTGAATTATGAATGTTACATGCATGAATTGATTTTTGATGTGAAAGCATGTTATTAGTCTTAACAAGTGTTTGAGATATGAATATGCATAATATTATAATTGATTTGAAATATGAGATTAAAGCCAAATAAGTTTTCGAACTTTGAATATGTATATGATTTGAGATGAGGATATGTTATGTGTATGATGGGATAAATGTGCATGGATGGATGTATATGGTATATGTGAAAATGATTTGGATGCTCACTTGGATAATGAATTTATGTGAGCCTAACATGTTAATAATGAATAATAAGATTGTGAAAATAGTAGGCATCGTACATGGCATGATTAGTAGGCAGGAGTTTACTTGAGAATGGGAGTAGTTAAAATTCATATGGTATTTTGACTGCCATCTAGTGCACAGGGGTATAGCCTTATCCCATAATTAATCGAGAGACTATCCCATAGTTTGTCAAAGAACTAGAACCCAGCTAACTTTACCAATTTATTGAGGAGATTAGTTTAGGGTATATGACACCCTGGAGATTTGAGAGTGAGGGAAGCCATAGTCTAAAGAGTGAGTCATGTCATCTTTAGCCAGGTCATACCTTATGATTGATGAGTTTAGATAGTTGAGTTACATGGATGGAACCTTATTCGGTGTTATAGCCCATGGTTTTAATTGGAGGAAATAAGGATGGTATAAGAATGGTTGATCATTGCCTATGTGATTATATAATGTATCACGTGGTTGACTTATATTAGTCGTGTCAATATATTAGGTCATAGTCATATGTCTAAGTATCTTGTGGTTATGTACCATGTGAGCAAATAGAAAAGAATTGATTAAGATATGATGTGTTGTGATCTATGTAAAATTATGTGTTAAGGCGTGCTTTAAGAAAAATCCACTTTTAATGCTTATGTGTTTGTTTCAATTGATATACAACTACATAGGATAAGTTTACCTTAGTTATCGAGTGGCTAGACTCACCCTTTTCTTTTAACATTTTGCAAGCTCTAACTCTAGTGCAAAGAGGGATGACGCTCCAGAGACTTAGAAATTTGTGCATTCCTAGTGTAGGCCTCTGGGTATTGTTTATTTTGTGTATAGAATTTCATTGCCAATTCTAGGATGTATTTTGTTTATACTTGTACTATAAAGTTGTTTAAAGTGTCTGAGTTGTATTTTAGGCCCTGAGTAGTTGTGTATGATAAGTTTTATATATTAATAGGGTCAAAATATTAGTGCAAGTATAGTAAAATTGTTTTAAGCATGATGTGATTGATTTTTGATATAATGCAATGGAATTACCTCCCTTTTTTGTTTTTGATATTAAAGGGGTTAAGGAGTGATTTTGTGTTATTTAGTATTTGAGTGCATGTGGTGTGTTATACTAGTAATCCTAGGTCTAATGAATATGGTCTAGGTGTTAGGAATAACTTTTGGCACTTATTTTGAGTTTTGGACACCCTTTTATGTGTGAAAGATGTGAAAAGTGATAAAAATGTGTTTCTAACTTATTGGTGTGATATTTTTTGGAAAAGAAACCCATGCCATCAGCTAATTTATGAAAAGAGTTTTTCGTAGATATCTAGATAATGTCATTCAGATATCAAACAGAAATTTAAGGTGTGTCAAAAGTTGTTCGATTTTACTGCCATTTGATAGTAGAATCTGCTATCATGAACACATGCAACATGCCACAGTGCATTGGCGCCTAAGCTGTGGTACATGGCACAAAGAGTAACAAGCCATGAGGTAGAGTGCATAAGTTGCGGCACATTACTTTGTTTTTTAGCAAACTTGATGTTTTCAACTATTTTCAATTTCTTTCACTCCTCTAAGGTATCCTATATTGCCGTAACTTAATTTTACTCTAATTTAAGAATTAATGGTTAGTTTTTACTTATTTGAAGTTATGAAAACTTAAAATCCCTTTATTTTGAAATTATAACTTGGTAATCTCCTTAAGGGTTAATCTCTTGGTTACTATTGATTTGAATTATTAATAGTGTTTAGTTTTCTGAGGATATTTCAACTTGCTATCAGAGTGTTTTAGAGAGTATACCTATAATAACCTAGGAATTCAAGAAAAAATTTAAAAATGCAAATATATATAAGTTTACATTTTAATGGTAATTATATTAGTTTTAGAATTACTATGATAAGAAGGAGTATAGTGGTAGATGGCATAAGTTTTAGGCATCAGGTCCCGTGTTCGAGTTTGATGAAGACTAGGAAATCTCATTTTTATGCTTTTCGTGTATAAAATTACCAAACTGCCCCTCTTGCATCTGATAAAAAAATTTCCAGCCCCTTCTTTGATTATTCTAGATCTGTCAAGAGAGAGAGAAGTGCTCTGCTTCAGGTTTCATTCTTTCGCTCCTCTTCTATGCTTTTCACTTCCTTCCTTTTCTGTTTTCGATCATCGCCGGTGTGAGCATTTATGGTCGATTTGTTCACAGCTAGCTGAAGGTGGAGCTCATTTTCTTGTCGCTGAACGTCAGCTAAACCTCTCCATTTTCCTTTCTTCTAGCTCACTGTGTGCCACTGTGTTGAGGTACAGATTATGGTCCGTCTTTCCTTGTGCCACTTTTGATGGTTTTCCACTTTGTTCTTGGTTAATGATGCTGCTTCTCCCTCCTCTGTTCTTGTTGCTGTAAGGAAGTCAATCGGATCTCATTCTTTTACCTGCTGCAGCGTCGATTATCACCTCCTTTTTCTTTGTTCATGTCGCTTGGTTGAGGTGAGGGGATTCAAACATTTTCATTATTGATTTTGCTGTGAGTATAAGTATGTTATGTTTTTGTGTGTGAGGTTACAGATTTTCTTTGTGGATGTTCTGCTATTGCCGTATTGTTGTAGAGAGGAGGAAATTCAATATTCAGTTGGAAATTATCTTAAAACTTGACAAGGATGTGTGTGTGTGTGTGTGTGTGTGTGTGTGTGTGTGTGTGTGTATAGGCTAATTTTTGAGTTAAATTCATTTTGTTTAAATTGGTTGATAGTGAAGATTTGGTTAGGATTAAGTTTAAAAAAAACATGAGATATGTAACTTGAGGAATGATGACTATAGTATGGACGTTGAAGTACTTGTTAGAAGAAATTAAAGTTGATTTTTGAATATTCATGGAGTTTCATTGATTCTTGTGGGCAGTATGAATTTTAATTTGGATGTTGCAAAGGATATTTGACTATGAAATTTAAAATATGTATAACTATTAGAATTCTTGGAGACCGATAGTTTTTTTAAGAAAATATTTAATACTAGAGTGGTTATGAAGGGATTAGAAAAGAATATTTGCCTCTGAAATTAATAATGTGATTTTTGAGTTGTCGAAGATGGATAATTGTTGATGAAATATCGAATGCTAGTATTTTATGAGCAGATTGGAAATGATGTATGTTTGGTGGCCTTGACTAAGTGCTAGTGAGTTTTTTTTTTCAAAAGTTTCAAATGTATTATAGTTTATATTGGTAGTGAGTGAGGTTGGAAAAGGAATTATTGTGATGGTTGAGCATTGAATAAAATCTTAATGATTTATAGGGAGTTGGGAAGAGCAGAAATTTGATTAAAGTTAGAGGAGAAATTTGAATTCTAAAAATGATAGGTAAGTGAATAGCGTCCCAACTGATACTTTATTAAAATCTCCTTTATTCAAATATTACATTTTTATGCAATTCTTTTTACGACAACAATATAATTATGAGATATTTTTGTTGATTAAATTACTACTTTATTTTGTGAAATTATTTTATCAGAATTGATCATTTTAGTTAATTAATAAATACAAGTTTGAATTCTAATTGTGGGATTTCATTTTAGAAATTATTGAATTGTTACGGAAAACATTCATGCGAGTTCGACATTGAAAGGAAAATTTGATTGAATAGTGATCAATTTCTCGCATGTTTGAAAATAATTTTAAAAAGAAACTTTATACAGAACACTAGTTGCTAACGGCAGTTCCGTTAGCCCTTGGCGTGCCATGGTACACCTAGCTAGCAAGGTGTTTATAGGAGGTGCTAACCTCGTGCAATGACCAACGCACATGGAACGGAGGGATGGTTATTCATGAGTATAGTACTCACGTTTGTTTCGTGGCTCTGGCCGCGTTTGGTTTGTATTACCCTCGTGGATTGTGTGTCCACATTTGTTTCATGGCCTACGTGTCCACGTTTGTTTCGTGGCTTCGGCTGTGTTTGGTTACTTACCTTTATGGACTGTGTGTCCACATTTATTTTCGTGGCATAAGCCGCGTTTGGTTATTTGCCCTCGTGGATTGTGTGTCCACGTTTATTAATTATTCTAATAAGTCCCTATAAATATGAATTTAATTATTTAATAATTTCATATCCCATTGGTTTTAATTAGCAATATATTTTTAATTATTTATTTTATTTTATTTGCTTCCTTGAAATTAAGTTATAACAATATTTGATATGATAATTTAATGGTTCAAGATTTCATTTAAAGTTATATAGAATCCTTTTATTCTACATTTATTTGAATCTTTATGGAGATCGCTGTCTTTTTAACTTACATTATTTTTTTTAACTTTTCTTTTATTTATATTTAATTATTTATCATTGGGACGTTATTCATTGGAAATTATTTTGGTTTCAAATTTATTAGTTGACTATAATCGTACTGCTTACTTTGAAGGGCATACATCTGTTTTAGGTGGAGTTTTGCCTAGCATTATCTCCTTTTAATATCAATATCTGAACTCACGTATTTTGTTTTCGTAGTAAGGTTAGTTGCTCCATGTAGCTTATAGTTAGGTTTCTAATTTAATATATGTTATTTGCTAGTTGGAAGGAGCTAAGCTCCTGATTGATATTATATTCTATGTAAAATTATTGCGTTATAAAATTTTAGGAGATTCCATTCTCGGGGGAGATTTTATCAGAATTTTTACAAAAATATTAAGGCTTTATTTAAAAGAAAAGTATTTTTAAAATAAAACATTTCTTGAATTAGGCTTAAAGGATGTGTGCTTTGATGCATATCCTATGCCAGTCACTCCCATATTGTTGGGCGTGACAATACCTCATATGAGTTCTACAACTTTATAAGAGAGAATAAGATATAATGTTAGTTGATGTGTCCGTACACACTATAACAAAATGGAGTCATTAAAAGAAGAATCGACATTTGGCAGAGACGTGTAAGAGCATGCTTCATGCTAGGAATTTACCTCCAAGATTCTGGCCACAGTGCATGAAGACGGTTGTCTATGTGACTAATAGACTACTTTAAGCAAGACTCAAATCCAAATCACCATATGAGAAGTTATAAAAGACTAAGCCCACAGTGAGTCATTTTTTAGTATTCAAAAGTATGTGTTATGTGTTCGTTCCTAAACAATAGCAAAGCAAGTTTGAGAAAAAGGCCATATGTTGTATATTCGTGGGCTATGATAATGAATGGAAAGGATGGAGGTGTTGTGATATGATGATAGGGCATTGTCATGTCTCACATAATGTGATGTTTGATAAAGCATCCTTAATGTGTAAGTGGATCTTAAAAAAAACTTATACTAGGACTCCTTATCAGACATGAATTGTACAACATAGAATATGAAAGCTTGAACCTCATTGTTTTGGTTCTGGATGCTATGGACACAACAAAAACAATTGCCCCTAAACCCTAAAAATAGAACCACGAATGAACCAAATTCAATGAAATACAAAGCAGATGACCATAATAACAATGACAATCCAATGAAAGAACAAGAAGAAATAGCAGATAGAAGCAATCAGCATCTGGGTCCATTAGGAAAAAAATTAGAACTTACCAAAGGAAGAGTTCAATGAGTTCATGGGATTCAGATGGCCAAGAAATGCATAAAACTTGAGATACACAATGGACAATAAACCATCTCACTAGAATTGAGGACCTAACCTCTCAACTAGGACAAGATTCGACGTCCTAGCCACCCTAGATCGTGAGAAAGAAGATTAGAGAAGAGTTGAGTTACCTTTAAGAAATGACTAAGCTAAGATTGCCCTACAAAGGTTGTTAGACAAGTGTGGAGAAAGAAAGAGATGACAGATGTGAAAAGGGCAAGACCTAGGGAATAAAAGGTAACAGTCGACTCTCCTAGGGACTCTGATCTAAGCGTACAAGAGAAAGGGAAAAGGGTTATAAGGATTGGGTCATCTTTTAATTATGAAGGCTTAAAAACCATAAACTTGGACAAAAAAGAGTCCAAGGAGCTACAATCTAATAACGTGCAGAATAGGCCCACAAAAAGAATTCATAGTATTGTCAAAGGAAATAAGAGAAATTTGGGCTCTTTAGATAAGTCTAAAACATAAATGCTACTCGGCCTACCATTAAATCTCATGACACATAAAATCAAAGCTAAAGCTCAATTCTCCCCTAATCTTAGCATCTAGAATGTAGCCATGAATGATTTAGGAAACTCTCAACAAGTTTCTCCAATTATTTCCAATCCTCTCATTGATCAGAGAAAGCCTCCTAACCTAGAAAATAGTCAAAGCTTTGTTTCAGAAACTCAATTCAATGATTCTTCCATTATAGAATCTGACAACAATTTATTAAGACCGGTAGATATTTTAGAGGACTTCATTCATAAGGACATTGATGATGACATTTGTTATATCTCACTCCACTAAACATCATTAACCAGTTAAACTCATGGTAATTAAAGGATTAAGTCCAAGAGTAATTACTAAGTTTTAGTTTAAATCCAAGGGATCCTAAGTTTTCATAATCAAAATAAGTTTATAACAATCATAAACCCTTATATTAGAGTAAAAACAAGTTACGGAAGTATGGGATACCTTAGAAGAGTGAAAGAATTCGAAAATAGTTGAAAAATAAAACATGTGCTGTGATACAGGGAAATGCGCCACAGCTTGTGCACATTGCATCATGGTGTGTTGCTTTTTATGCCATGCACAATGGCATGTTACACAAAAATTCAACAGATTCTGCTGTCATTTAATAGCATAATCGAGGAACTTTCAATACGTCCCGATTTTCTATTTGACGTCCGAATGACGTGATCTAGGTGTTTATGAAAAACTCTTTACATGAACTAGCTAATGGCACAGGTTTCACTTCTAAAACAAGTCACACTAGGAAGTTGGACACCCAAATACATTTTAACTACTTTTTACAACTTTTACTCAAAATGGGTGTCCAAAACCTCAACGTATCGTAAAAGCCTTTCCTAACACTTGGATCATGTCCATTAGACTTAAGACTACCAGTACAACATATCACACACACTTAAACCACAGTACTACCAAAATTCACTCCTTAACCCCTTTTTACCAAAAATAGAGAGGCAATTTGTCATTGCATTGTATCCAAATCAATCAAAACATGTTCAAATATCTATTTTTATGCTTGCACTAGTATTTTTAGCCTTAATATATATATATATATATCTCAACATACACAAATACTCAGGACCCAAAATATAAATCAGACATTTGCAACAACAAAATAGTGCAAGTGAGATGGCATGCAACCTAGAATTGGCATTCAAATTTTATTACACAAATAAATCTAAGCTAAAGGCATATTATAGGAATGTGTTAATTCCTAACCTCTTGAGCCTTCTCCCTCTTTACACCAGAGCTAGAGCCTGAAAAGTATTAAATGAAAGAGGTGAATCTAGCTACTCAATAACTAAGGTAAAACCTATCCTATGTAATTATATATCAATTATAAAACAAGTACATGCATATGAAACCAAATACTTAGGACATGTACACACACATATTATAACTCATCCGTCCTCATTAATAACATCTTTGTTTCACCTATACTAGGTATATTATCATCATATTCTCAGATACATAACCATGACCACTTATTCACGTGACTTACTATAACTCATATGTGTGATACATCATATATTTACTTAGACAATGATCAACTAACCTTATATCCTCCTTATTTCTCAGACTAAAACCGTGGGCTATAACACTGAATAGGGCTCTGTCCGTATGACTGGACTATCTAAACTTACTAATCATGAGGCATGACTCGGTTAAAGATCACATGACTCACTCTCAAACCACAGCTTTCCCCATCTTGGAATCTCTAGGGTGTCCCATACTCTAAACTATTCTTCTCATTGAACTGGTAGAGAAATGCTAGTTTCTCGTCCTTTAAAAACTATGAGACAGTCCCTCGATAAATTGTGGGACAAGGCTATACCCAATGCACTGAAAGGCAGCCTAAATATTATATGGATTTTTTTCTCTACTCAATCCCTAGGCAAACTCCCACCCATTAATCATGCCATAAATGATATTCACTCATTTTCTACATTTTCATTTATTGTTTATCACATTCACACGTTGGGTTTATGATCATGCGCTACCCAGTGAGGCATCCAGTAACATTTCATCACATCTCTCCTCATTTATTTCTTATTTAACACACATTTACCTCAACACACTCCACATTAGTCTTCCCAAAGACATGCATGTTCATAGTTTAAAACTAACTTATTTCACATTTACATAAATAACATTATGCACATTCAAATTTTGCATACACTTATTGAAGCTAGTACATGCTTTCACATTAAAAATCAATCCATGCATGCAAAGTCACAACTAGAAATATATTTATAATCAATTAACATATAATACCCAAAGTAGGATTCCTCAGTTACCTCAAACTTTTGAGAGTTAAAGTTTACCCCTTAATCTACTAGCTTTCAATCTTAAATTTTCAATCTAATAGGTGCCCAAGAGTCAAAACTACAATCAAGCAAGTTAAATTTCATCAACTTACTAACTCAAGCATTAAACCCTCAATCTCTACTTTTAAATTGTTCAATATTCATTCCACAAGAGTTTGAGCCTATTCCTTAAGTTTATTAATTACCTTTAATCCCCAATAATATTAATGAACCATTAAATTTTTATTAATGGCATCATAATCTTCCAACCACCCATAATAAATGAATTTTTTTGATATTAATGGTGGTGTCTAACACCTAAGACATTGAAAAATTCTTATACTAGGTTTAGATACTAATCTATTCTTTCCCATTAACTCCATTTAGTTAATAGGTTTGGACCCATAACCTATATAGATCGAAATCATCATCCTTATTCAACCCTAACTCAATCCTTGAGAAAATGGAAGAGGAAAGGAGAAAAAGGGTTTAGGAATCTTACCTTGGATGATTTAGAGCTTCAAACCTTCTCAAATCCTCTGATAAATCATGCCTAATAAAGCTTAATGCGTCTCTTCTATTTCCCTCTCCTCTCCTCTCCTTTTTGTTTTTGTCTTTTTCGTGACTGATATCTATAGAATTTACACTATGCACCATAACGCATGTCCCCAACGGTGCGGCATGTGGTACAGAGAGGCGCACTGTGCACGCACCATGACATATGGCACAGAGGCTTTTTATCTTGTTTTTTCTTTACTTTTTGGTCTCTAAGTGATCTAATTTCACTTTGAACCTAAATTATACTTGAAATCTAACAAAAAACACTGTTTATTCTCCTCTGACCAACACCACATCAACTTACTTAATTATCCTTATTAACCTTAGTAAATTAGGGAATTAAAAACTAGGATTTACATGTACTGTCACCATATTTTCAAAATTGTGAAATGACCTCTCATTCTTATGACTTGCCACAACTTAACACGTGTGATGTCTCATATATTTACTTAGACAATGATCAACCAACCTTATATCCTCCTTATTTTCTCAACTAAAACTGTGGGCTCTAATACTAAATAGGGCTCTGTTTATATGACTGGACTACCCAAGCTCACCAATCGTGAGGTATGACTCGACCCAAGATCACATATCTCACTCTCAGACCACGACTTTTCCCATTCTTGAATCTTTAGGGCATCTCATACCCTAGGCTATTCTCCTCATTGAACTAGTAGAGATAGCTAGGTTCTAGTCCCTCAATAAACTATAGGATAATCCCTCAACAAATTGTGGGAAAAAGACTATACCTCCGTGCACTGAAGGTAGCCTAAATATTATATGGATTTTTATTTACTTTCAATCCCTAAGTGAACTCCCACCCACTGATCTGCCATATATAATACTCAATCATTTTAAACATTTTTATTTTCATTTACCCATTATCACAATATCACATTAGGCTCACGATCATGCGCTACCCAAGTATGTATCCTCATCATTTTTTCAACATTATTCTCACTTATCTTCAAAAATTCATTTCTCATTAACACACATTTATCTCAACACAATATCATATTCATTTTTCCAAAGACACATACATGTTCATAGTTTAAAAAACCATCCTGATTTCACAATTTGCATTTCAAGCCAAAATAGCATTGTGCACATTCAAATTTTCATACACTTATTGAAGCTAACACATGCCTTTACATTAAAAATCAACCATGCACGTAACATTCACAATTAACAATCAATTAACATATAACTATCTAAAGTTAGGTTCCTTCGGTTACCTCAAACCTTTAAGAGGTCAAAGGTTTATCCCTCAATCTACTAGCTTCCAAGCTTGAATTTCCAATCTAATAGGTGACCAAGAGCCAAAACTACAATTAACCAAGTTGAATTTCATCAATATTACTAACTCAAACATTAAACCCTCAATCTCCACTTCTAAATTGCCCAATACTTACTCTACAAGAATTTGAGCCTATTCCTTAAGTTTTATTACTTACCTTTAGCCCCCAATAATATTAATGAACCATTAAATTCCCATTAATGGGGTTACAATCTTCTAACCACCTATATAAATAAAATTTTTGGATATTAATGGTGCCCAACAACCCAAGACACTAAAAATTTCATTATACTACATTTAGATACTCTAATGTACTCCACCACAAACTCCATTTAAAATAAGTAAATTTGAACCCATAACCTATATGGATTGAAAATCCACTTCTACTATCAAACTCAAACTATAAATTCATAAATGTAAAAGAAATGGGAAGATTAATGAGTATGGTACTTACCTTGGGTGTTTGTAGCTTCTAAAATACTCTCAATGTCGTCTACAAGTAAACCTTAGCAGAGCTTGGTGTGTCTCTCTCATTTTTCCCTTTTTCCTTCTCTCTTTTTCTGTCTCATTTTGGGACTGATAACTATAGAATTTGTATCGTGCACCACAGCGCATGTCCCCATATGCCGCGGTATGTGGTACAGAGAAGACAACCCTTACCTAATGGCCCTGTGTGCCACGGCGCACTGTATACGCGTTGCAACATGTGACGTAAAGGCTTTTTCAGCTTATTTTTTTCCACTTTTTGATCCCAAGTGACCCAATTTCACTTTGGATCTAAATTATACCTAAAATTTCAACTAAAAATAATTATTATTCTCCTCTAACTACACACCACATCAACTAACTTAATTATCCTTATTATTTTAGTAAATTAGGGAATTAAAAACTGGGATGTTACAAGCATTCATGACGATGATTTGCTTGATGAAGATTATAATAATCAAGCCCATAATGACGATCTTGAGGATGATGAATTTAGTGATGATTCAATTAAAGAAGCATCTAAAAATTAAAAGACTAATCTAAATCTAGGTTTATTTACTCCTTTTTTTTTATTATGGATATTATTTGCTAGAATTATAGGGGTTTTTGTGCAAAAAATTTTCCTAACTGTATAAGAGAAATCATTAATACTTATAATATTCAAATTCTTATTTTGCTTGAAACTAGAGCTAGTGGTAATAAAGTTGATAAAATTGTGGAGTTTTTCTGACTAGATTCAAGTTGAAGCTACTAGTTATGCTGGCAATATTTGGTTATCATGGAATAATGATATTTTCAATATTAATTATATTTACTCTAATGTTTAACTGTTACATTGTAGGGTCAACTTTTTAGCTTCAAAAAATTTTTATATGCTATCCTGTGTTTATGATGATCCTAACCCTTACAATCGTGACCCCTTTTAGGACTCTATCATCTCCATTGCTAAAATACTTTTGATCCTTAGCTAAATGTAGGCGACTTCAATGCCTACCTTTCTTATTAGGATAAATCTAGGGGAAATAATTTCAATTAGAGGTCTATGAAGCAATTTAGGCATTGTATAATTTCTTCCAATCTACTTGAACTAAACTTCCATGGTGACATATTTACTTGAGAAAAATGAAATATTAAAGAACGTTTGGATTTGGCTTTTTCCAACACAAAATAGAGACTTTAATTTCATCAGGCCAACTCTTTTCACTTGCTTAAGTATGGATTTGACTATCATCTAATCAGAATTCAATTACTTAGGAGGAGCACTAAAATCATCATTCCAAAACCTTTCGATGTCATGCTGCTTAGATGTTTAAAGATTCCTTGCATCTTCTTGTTAAAGATTTGTGGACCAATGATGATTGGAATGAGGGAGTTACTAAATTTATAAATTCTGCCTCTAATTAGAATAAGGAAAACATCCACAGCATACCTTCTAAAAAGAAAAGAATCTTGAGAAGATTGGAAGGTATTGATAAAAATAGAAACCATAGTGACAATTATTTTTTAAAGAGCCGGAGAAGTCTCTTTGGGAAGAATACAACAAAGTTCTCATGCAAGAACTAATTTGGTTCCGAAAGTCTCACTGCAAGTAGTTAAAATGAGGTGACCAAAATACTAAATTCTTCCATACTACATCTATTATCAAGAAAAAAAAGGAATCAAATTCTTTCCCTTAAAGAGAATGATGATACTTGGATTCATGATCTAATTATATTAAAAAAGATGGCTACTTCCTAGTTTGAAAACCTATTCAAAGAAGAAGACAATGTCAGACCTAAGCTTCCCACCAAAAGAAACTTTCCTGCTCTCTTACATTTAGCTTCAAACCCTTCATATAAATGTTACTGATGATGAAATTAAGAATATAGCTTTTGATATCGAGGCTTTCAAAGCCCTAGGTCTGGATGGCATCAATGCGGGATTCATTCACTCTTATTGGGAAGATTTGAAACATAGCATCATAAATCTTACCAAAAAATTTTCAAGATCCCGACTCTATTAGAAAGATTAATGAAACATTCATTACCTTGATCCCTAAGATTGATCACCCAACTTGATTGAAAGATTTTCATCTTATATCTCTTTATAATGTGAGCTACAAAATTATCTTTAATTGTATATGCGCTTGTATGAATCATCTTATTAGTAATAATCAATGCAGCTTCATTCAAGGATGACGAAATTGTGATAATATCATTGTTGCTCAAGAAACCATTCATTCTATGATAAACAAAATTAAAAATGAGGATTTATGGCTCTAAAAATGACCTTGAAAAGGCTTTCGATAGACTATCCTGGACCTTTATTGATAACACTCTCAAATTAGTCAAAATAAATAGCCATCTTAGGAAATTAATTCATGCCACTATCTCTACTACAAGGGTGAGAGTACTTTGGAATGAAGAGTCATTTATGGAATTCAAACCTTCCAGAGGCATTCATTAGGGGGACCTTTTTTCTCCTTATCTTTTTGTTCTTTGTATTGAATGCTTAAGCCATTACATTCTCACTAGTATTGACAAAAATAATTGAAAGCCAATTAGGTTGACCCCTAATGGACCTCCTATATCTCACTTATTTTTTGCTAATGATCTTTTACTTTTTTATAGAGAGTCATCCCTATCTCAATCTATGATCATCCAATAATACCTTTCATACTTTTGCTGTGCCTCTAGATAGAGAATCAATACTGATAAATCTAAACTATTTTATTCCAGGAATGTCAATATCAATCATGATTCTTAGATTAGTGAGTAGCTATGAATTCCCCTAATAGGAAATCTTGGGAAATACCTCGAAATTCTACTTATACATGAAAAAGCTTTTAAGCTTACCTTTGCTCCTCTTCTTGATAAGGTGAATTCGCACTTAGCTAGTTGGAGAAGTTATCATCTTAATATCGTAGGGAAATCTATACTCATTAAATCTGTTCTCTTTGCTCTGCCTAGCCATATCATGCAAACTATGCTCTTACTCGATAATGTCTTGGCTGAGTTAGATAAAAATATCTAGGAACTTTTATTGGGATTCTTCATATGGGAACAAAAAACCTCATCTTCTCTCTTAGGATTACATCACTTCTGACAAAAAAGATGGGGGCCTTGGCACCAAGAAGCTCAAGAGTCAAAATTTTTCTTTCATCATGAAACTTTGTTAGGCCCTCATCACCATATTGAATTGCCTTTGGTACGGGTCTTATGTGACAAATATAAATGTGATAGACTTGTAGTTCCAATTGTTTTTAAACCTAGCTCTTATTCCTCTACCTGGAGTAGCATATGCAAAGTTTGGGATAAGTTCACATCCTAGATATGTTGGAAAGTAGATAAAGGTGTCCAAATATTGTTCTAGTATGATAAATGGTCTGCCTTCCCCGCTCCTCTTGTCAAATATGCCTCCCATAATACTGACTCTATTCTTCATGCACGAGTCTCAGACTTTAGTAATACTGCAAGAGGTTGGAATTTTGACCTTTTGAAATGCTACCTTTATCCTGAGGTCATTAGATAGGTTGCACTTGTTCGACCTCTTAACCAACAAGGTAAAGAAGATGTTCTTATTTAGAGAGCTTCCTCTGATAGCAACTTTTCTATCAAATCTGCCTATAAAGCTTTAGAGATCCGAAAAGTTCAAAATTGCTCTAATATCTGGTCCAAGATTTGGAAATGGCCCACCTATGAGAAATTAAGAACTTCCTTCGGAAGGCTATTTGGGATCATTTCCAGACCAACTATACATGTACTAATGTGAATACTCCTTAGTAGTGAACATACCCCCTTAGTTATAACTCTACTAACTCCTCTATTCATATGTTGCGTGATTGCAAGGAAGCCCAAAAGGTATAGAAAAGACTAGTAAACCCTATAAAACTTAATATCTTCTTCTCTTATGATGTGCAGGATTGGATAAGTTGGGCTAAGAATGATGTAGGCAGTTGGATAACTAGAAGAATCCCTTAGCAGAGACTCTTTGCCCAAACATGTTGGAATATATGGAAAGCCAAATGTAGGAAGATCTACTCTAAGGATGACTTTCTTAAAGTGACATTGCCTTCTCCAGCATGCAGCAGATAATGAATGACCTAAAGTTACAATCTAAGATTAACCATGTCGATGGGTTTGTGAAAAACTATTGGTATAATGTTTTTGTCTGGACGAAGAGGTTATATAACAAAATTATATTTAAAGCACTACTTTCTTTCTTTTTGGAATACAAGGCCATGGAGAAACTGTGCAAAAAGGACTAAAGTCTAGTCATGTCTAAAGCCATGAGGCTTATATAATCACGGGTCGGATTGTCAAAAATAAAAATATCAAAATCTCCATAGGATGTCTTGTGGGTTAGAAAATTAATGCATTTGTCAATTAAGCTTGAATGAATACTTGTTGATAAAATCATTCTAAATTAATGATAGTACATTCAATCTTTAACAAGTTAGAAAAACCGATAATATGAGCTTAATTGTACGTGTTAATCTTTCATCAATAAGTATCCATTTAGGCTTTAACAACAAATTATTTTAAATTAACAACATTTCATTCGAGATTTAATAAGTTAAAAAAAAGGATAAAATGGGTTTAATTGTATAAGTGTTAATCCTTCATGAACAATTATAAATTTAGGTTATCACAACAATTCATTCAAAATTAATAACAATTTATTTAAGTTTTAACAAGTTAGAAAACTTGATAGGAATTGCTTAATTGTAGGTATTAGTCCCTCTTCAACAAGTATCCATTCAAGTTGTAACAATAAACTATTAGTGATTTACAACAATACATTCGAACATTTAACAAGTAAAATGCATGAAGTTTTGAAGTTCCCAATTTACAATTGTCCATGTTAGATTAACAAATAACATTAATAAAATAACAAGTGCATAGTTCATGAATTAACAACACACTGTTATATTATAATATGAAAGTAAATAAAAGATTGGTTTACTACTTATATTTTTTATATATATAATTAAAGGGCTTGGTAGCCTCTTTTTAGGTGGCCAAGGGGTTATGGGATCAAACCCTCTCTTAGCCACCTAAACCAAATATTTCTTGAATAAAAATATTGTTGGCATTGGAATTTAGGTGGTCGGCCACCAACTACCCTACTAGTGGCAGCAGAGGCTCTAGTGACCTTGCTACCAGTAAGGTTTTGGCGACGGTCCAATGGTAGTGACAATGGGAAGGTGACTTTTTTTTTTTAACTTTTAGGGATAATTTAGTCTTTTGATCTCACAAATTAATATCAGTCAAGAACTAAGAGATTGTAATTTTGAAGTCCAATTATCCTTGACTGATATTAATTTGCTCTCGAGGTTGGTTGCTATTTTTCCATATTAATACACTGACACCCAGACGAACACGAAAAGTTGCAGAGGAATATTGAAGCCTCTCCGATTCTTTTGTAGTTTCTCGTCTCCGTCACATTAATTACTCAGGCGACCAGGAAAAGTTGAAGAGATTATAGAACAAGGCGATGAGGAGGCTACAATTAAGAAGGGAGAAAATGAATGAGTCATAAGGCTGCAGAATTAAAATAGGTTTTAAAAGGTATATAAAAAAAATTTGGGTGCTTTGCAGATGAAAAGTTTTTGTGTACACCCTTCTCTTCCCAGCTATTAGATATAAACACATGGTGAGGATCTCCCCACTTTTCAGTCACCTTACCCAATTCACTGTGCCAAATCTGTTCTCCCCTTTCTCATCATGTGCCGCGTCTGATCCATAATCTCCAACTTCATATGTTTTCATTGAATGATCATTTCCGTGATTTGATTTTTGAGGTTCTAACCTTTGATGGATTTGAATCTCTTTCTCCCTGAATTTCCTGTTTTAGGTTTGAATTACTAGATTATATTGAGAAATGAGACCTTATCAATTTGATCTATATCCGATCATTTTGATTTGATTGATAGCTGACTGCTTGTATATTATCTTAAAAAATTTAAGAATGCTGCATTTTTGGTACAACTTTTACTCAAATATACAAAGTTAAATAGAGCAGTTAAAAAGAGTAATCAATTTTAGAGCTTGCATGGAATCAGTGATCAGTCCAATTCATATTGAAGAACTGGACGATTGTGTTAGGCATACATATATCAATCTCAATCTCAATGTCAATATATTAAATAAAATATGTAAGGAACTACGTTGTTTATAAATTATAAACAAGGGTTGGTTTGCATTGAGCTTGTTGCTCATGGTTAATGAATATTGTGCTTTCATTTTCTTCTCATTATTCCTTTCTCTTCAACATGCTTAACAATAATTTTATTATAGAAAAACTACTAAAACATGCAGTTCACAACGTATGTAGTTCACAACGTGCAGAGAAGGGGATCATAAAAAAAACATGAGTGAGTTTGAAGGTCCAGCAACATCTCTAGCATTACCCCTGCCTCTTCCCCTAGCCAGAAAGATCACAGTGAGTGTGGCTGCGACTGGCAATGGAAGCCTCTTCCAGTATCACCTCATGGTGGTCCTCACCTTGATCTGCAGTCATCCTGGCCTCTAGACGCTCCCCTGGAGCCGCGGGCACGACTATAAGCAGATCCACCTCTTTCTATTGGAGCAATGGGGAGAACGTAAGAATAGTACCACCGGCACAACAAAGAATAGTACTGGTGCAGATAAGTCTATACCCATATAAGGTAAATCTGTACCCATATAAGAAAGGTCCATATCCATATAAGATGTAACGTAAAAAACAAGGACCGGTATGGATGAAATAGTATGGGTATGGAGAATATCGGTATGGGTATAGCGAGCTGAGTATTGGTATAGAGGAAATAGTATGGGTGTAGAGAGCTGAGGATAGGTATAGAGGAATTAGTATGGGTATAGAGAGCTTGTATAAGCAAGATTAGTACCCGTATAGAGAAAAAGATCTTCCAAGAATGGATAAGTTTTAGTGTTCCGAAACAATTATAAATGACGGATTAAAACCACCTGAAATACTTTCAAAGAACAAAGGTTTGTAACGAAATAAGTTTTAAAAGATTCTGGGCAAAGTCGAACACTTCTCCCTTAGAAAATTACAAGGAATCAAGGCTTTAGAATTTAATACATTTCATATCAATATCAGTATAACCAAAGTAATATGGGTGTAAGGACTTGAAAGAACTAGGAATCAGAGTTTAATGCGTAAGAGTCTAGTTACCTCTTGATTTCCTTAAATGCCATTAAATTTTTCTACTAAACAAAATTTTCTTTATTTTGTAATCATTAAAATCAGGGTTTAATAAGTGGTACTAGTGTTAGGATACTACCTGATACAATTGATAATTTGAGGCACCTTCGTCATCTTGATGCCTCAAAACATAATCATTGAAAGCTTGCTAGAATCAATCACAAATCTACGAGGGTTGGAAACAATTAAGCGAAAAATTGCTTGAAGTTTTCTCTTATGATTATAGATATGAAGAACTCAAGTCTTCGACACCTTGAGTTGGATATAAAAAGGAAAATAAACTCTATGCCAGCACAATTTGGAAGATTGACAATTCTTGAAACTTTATTTGCATTTCTTGTGGCCAAAGAGGAGGGACAGTAAATTGAGGAGCTTAAAGATATGAATTACCTTTTGATCGGGGAGCCATTTGCATCACCAATCTTGAAAATGTTACAAATAATAAAGAAGCTGCTGCAGCCAAAGTTAGATCAGAAAGCATATTTGGACAAGTTATTGTTAGAATGGAAGGTTACATCTCACCAAGCAGCACCAGAAGTCTTGGGAGGTTTGTGGCCCAATAATCTGATCAAGAAGCTAACTATATTAGGTTATAGCGGTGCCACATTCCCAGATTGGCTCCTAAGTCAATCATCTTGCATGCTAGCTACAAAGCATTTACTTACATAACTGCTTCGAATGCACTGCTCTCCCGTTTCTTGGCCAACTTTCAATTCAATTCTCTTCACTTTCATAACATGCCTGATTTGGACACTATAGAATGAAAACTTTGCAGGTTATAGCATGTCTTTTCCTTCTTTACTGTAACTAAAATTCAACAATACGCCAAACCTTCTAGTCTGGGAAGATTTGAAAAATGGTAACATGCCTAAACTTCTCCATCTTCAATTAGAGAATTGTCCAATCTTAAAGTTCCTTCCTTTCCTCCAAAGTCTCCCTTCTCTTTTGAAACTTTGGACATGAGTCGTTGTCTAGAAGTTCAATTCTCGCCAAATGGAGAAGTACCAGAATCCTTGAATTCCTTAATTGTTAGAGAGTGTGACGTCTTACATCGTGATAGGAGCAAAATACTTTCTATATCCCCTATGTTGAAGTTTATGGTCAAATTCTTTAAGGACATCTGCCTTCCAATTGAATGCTATTTTATGTTTGAAGCTATAGCTGCATAGATGAATGGAAGGGGTAGAGCTGCAGGTATGATGATTACAGTTAAACTTGCAAATTAATTAATTGGATACACAATTCTTGAGCCATGGAGTGTTACAACCATTTAGTAACTTGATTTGTAAGAGATAACATTGTTATCGTCTTGATGTAGCTATAGATGGATCCAAGCGAGTCTATTTGCGCCTCTAGAAGTTTTAGTTTGATGGTGAGAGTATCTTAGTTTCTCACCCATCAAGTTTCGAGTTAGATACGGTACTCTGTTGAACCATAAACTGGGGAACCTTAAGTGATTCTATTTGTAATTTGTAGGCTTGAAGCGGATATAGATCATACTGATTGTTGGTGGTGCATTGTTATTTTGCACACTATATCCACAGCATTTTTAATCTTTTGACAGATAGTTTTTCCTTGTGTACATCCGTAGCTGTGGAAGATTGCATTTAAAATTTGAAATTCTGCATTTGAAAATATTGGAGACAATTACTAAAATATTATGATAATTGCATGACAATTATTTATTATTATTATTATTATTATCTGAAATTTGACAATATCTAAGTTCAATAAATAATTACCTGAAGAAATGTCCACACTCCACACTGAAGTTAGGGATCGGTTACAGTCTCTGTAACAAAGGGGCCGATATTTCCTTTTGAACTTGTTCTAAAAATATGACACAATGTGACTTGGCCCATATTTACTAGATTGTATGTGCAAATCTCAACTATCACTGTGAGTATCTTATTAGTAGGGGGAAAAAAATCTAGAATACAATGACAAAAGCTTATGGCCACTGCAGATACATTTGTTGAAAGAAAAACAAGGTACCCCGTGTACTGAGAAACTAAACATGGATAAACAACACCACAAAAATGCAACCCTTATAGGTGATAAAACACTGCAACTGTAATGACTTTTATTCATAAGATCACCAAAGCTTCCTCAGTATCCCCTCCTGACTTAAAATTGATGATACAATTTCTTGGAAATCATAACCTCTTGGCCACTGAATATACACGGGTAACTCTCTGATGTAATTTATAGTGCCTAGCAACTTCTACCACGTTCAACTTTTTCTCAATTACTTCAGCACAGTACATGGTTCTTCTTCCAAAATTTCCTTGACTGCAAGAACAGGCTTTGAAGATTTGTGGCTTCTAGCAGATGAGACGCATAACCCTTCAACATCAGTATTTTTTGCCCTTGACATTGCCTCATTTGGATTGAATCCTAGCCCTATAACAATCAGCATCAAAGTCAATCACACAGCCCTCTCACAAGACAATTAACTTGAACAAAATGGCATAAAATAAATGGTTTGCTTGATCTAAAAAAAGGAAAGCATGTAATATGCATGTTTTATAGCCTTTTCTAAGTTCAAATCTCTAATGTAATTTTGCTTCTTTCAGTGCTTGATGTACAGTTTTGATAGTTAATGGAATGTCACCTTTCACTCCAAAAAAACAGAGAGGAGGAAAGCATGTAACATGCATGTTTTATTATTGCATGGCAATGGCAAGTTTGGCCGTCTTCATGTGCGTTTGTTTTTTTTTGAAGAGGAAATTATTCAAAATAAAAATCTTATAATAATTGATAACTTCATAAAGGATGTGATTCATATGAAGGAAAAGAGAGGGAGATCATGTGAATATTATATCATCATCGAGTAACAGAGAGATGCTTGGGAATAAACTTTTGAAGGTTGGAATGTCACCAAACGAGAAAAGAAGAGCCACCAGCCACGTGGAAGTCCCTGCGTTGCACGTCCAAAGTCGCATCAGTTAAGAGCATACGCTAGCACCGTAGAGGTACTTTGATAATATTTGTTTTGAAAGTAACATTATAAGGATTTTTTTTTTTTTTAATATTCTATATACCAAGCATGACATAAAGTAGATACGCAGTGTCACCCTGTCATTTTGACATCTTAAAGAAGTGGGTTCGTTAAAAAGAATTTTATCTTTACACATATACTATCAAGCAATATAATATATATATATATATTTTTACTTTTCCTTCTTCATTTCCTCCATATTTGACAATATTAAAGAATAAATTTTTAACATAAATAAATTCAGTAGCTTTAGCTTGTTAATATAAAAATGCCATGTCAGGTATAATAAATTCAAGCACGTGTTCTGCCAAATGACAAAATCCAAATTTGAGACTGGAAATGGCAGCAAAACTTGAGACGAGAAAAAAGCTAAGCCTCATTTAAAGAATATCAAAACATCTTCAATATTTCAGCACTAATAAAAAAAAATTATTCATATACAATTATTTTTTTTAACCCCTCCCTTTTCCTTCATTAAAACCCTTTCCCTTCCCTCAGACCAAATGCTTTTAAGGTGAAATTATTTTCACAAATAATTTAAAATATCGGGCTCCTCTAGAATAATTTAAAAACAAAGATGCACCTTAATCTTGTAATTAATTATATAACCACTTCATCCAGACAAGAACATTGTACTAATATTTTTTCACAAAGCTCACTCTGTCTCCGCTCTCCAAGCTCACTGAAGTTACCGAAGGCTCTCGTACATCCCTCTTCTCGTTTGCTTCGCTCTCTGCACCTTTCTCCTTCTCTCACTCTCTGATTTTTCTCGCTAGATTTGTTTCTCTGTAATTGAGTATCTCAAATTCGCGTTGTTCAGGAGGTAGATATGGTGGTCTTCAAGGCTTCGCGAATAGAAACCACGCCTTTCGACGGCCAGAAGCCTGGAACTTCTGGTCTCCGTAAGAAGGTCTGGTTTTTGTCTTTTTCATTTGTTATCTCACGCTTTCTCCTGTGCTGTGTCTTATCCATAATCTCCAACTTCATCTGTTTTCATTGAATGATCATTTGTCTGATCATTTCCGTGATTTGATTTTTGAATTTTCAGCCTTCAATGGATTTGAATCTCTTTTTCTCTGAATTTTCTGTTTTGAGGTTTGAGTTATAGATCCTATCGAGAAACGCTACCTTCTCAATTTGATCTGTATCCGATCATATTGATTTGATTGATAGCTGACTGCTTGTACGATATCTTGAAAAATTTAACTGATATGACTCCTGATAAAGGAAGGATTTAGATTGGAATCTACTATGTGATAAGAATGCTGCATTTTTGCCAAAACTTTTATTCGGATATACAGAGTTAAATAGATCAGTTAAAGAGAGCAATCAATTTTAGTGCTTGCATGGAATCAGTGATCAGTCCAATTTATATTGAACAACTGGATGATTGTGTTAGGCATCCATCTATCAATATCAATATATTAGATAAAATGCATGAAGAACCAAATTATATATAAATTATAAACAACACTAGTTGACTCATTACATGCGATGCACAGAGCCCACATCTAGTGATGTTATAGAAGCATGGCGTCTATTAACATATCACAGGAGGTGTTATCTTATGATAGCCGAAACACTGTCATCTTCTATGGTAATTAACTTGATAACAAATTTCATGGTCTACATGAACTGTTATCTTTATTCTGAAAGAATTTTCCCCCTTTTTTAATGCATTTTCTATGCAAACCAACTAAATGGATAAAAAAAATGTGGCAAAGTTGCATTCCTAGTCATGCAGCTTCAATTGTATGTATAATGTATTGGAATCAGTTCTATTGAATATGAAGATCGCATGTGATGGTAAGATTGTAGTTCTATCTATATTTGTTTTGCAGGCTTTTTTTTTTTTTTTTTATAACTGTAAGATTAGAATGTTTAATCTGTCTGTTCTATGCTATCTGGGCTAACTTCATAATCATGCCTGGGGTCTTTTGCTTATGTGGATGTGCTGTATATTCCTTTTCCAAAGTTACAAATTCAATGTCATGAATTTATGGTGAACAAGATTAATTACTATGATTTGCATTGATTGCTTGGGACTGCAGACAGGATAATTAGAGTTTAACTGAATTTTGTTGTTGCAGAATCACTTTTACATGAGAAGTTGTGTATGTTCTGTTGCTTTTTCCATTTTCTATCTAATATATAGATTGGACGGATCATTTCAGGTGAAGGTATTCATTCAGCCAAATTACCTGCACAATTTTGTCCAGTCAACATTCAATGCTTTGACCTCAGAAAAAGTTAGAGGTTCGTTTTTATCTATTTTATCCTTTTGGGTTTTCTTGGTGAGTATCCTAAATAGGTTTTCAACTTTACAATGTTTCGAAGCTTGGGAATGCTTCTTGACTGGTTGACCCATCTTATGTTAGGCCTGTGTTGAATAGTCCTGCTATTGGAACCATGTGCCAGAATTCACTACAGAAATGAGTTTTCCCCCCCTCTTTTCTCTGCTTTTTTTAATGCACCAAAGTGGTTTGAAGAATTAGTTTGTCTATCTAGAAGGAAATTTAGCTCAGTTCACCAAGATTAATATGTTGTATGAATCAAAATGTCATCATGACCTTACATCTGTAATAGTGATTGTCCGTACTTGTCACATCTGGAGGACTGCAACAAATATAGTTTGAAATTTTGATTTTATGTGCTTCCTCTTTTCTGTTTAGCTGGGCTTCCTTTACATGGCAATGGATATTTTGTTTAAATGGACTGCATTATTGGCACAGTGCTTGTGATCAGGATTAATGCTCTACCTTGTAAAGAAATAAAGAAGAGAATTTTAATTTCTTTTTCTTATTGTTGATATAGATTTGTGGAATTACATATATTTCATTTTAAAGACTGTTTTTCTTTTCACTTGTCTCCTTTTCATGGAGTATGCTGCATGTGGTGGACTATAATAAACTATAACCATTATGTATACAGGTGCTACACTTGTTGTGTCAGGGGATGGTCGCTATTTTTCAAAGGAAGCAATTCAGGTACGTTTCAACAGCTGACTTTTTTCTGAATGTACTCAACCTCCATGAACTGGGTGGGATTAACTTCTTGGTGGCTACAGTATTTTGATTTATCAATAAGGAAGCTAATACCTAACACATCAATGCCATAGCTTGGTACTTGGAAATTCTTTTGTTGGTTTTTTTCTTAGTGGCATGGTGGTTTTTTAAATCTCAATTTGTTGCTGACTTTGGCTTAGGATTGGATATGGATAGCATTTTATAGTACTGTGCAGGCTAAGCTGTCAATTACACTATTCCATCCCCTTATCACAGTTTGCACTTAGTTTAAGTTCTTGTTCTTGGTCTTGAAATTTATTGTTTCTTTTAATTTATATTGGGGAAGAAATGAGGTCAAGAAAATGAGGTGATAGAGATACAGAGCCTAATATACTTTATATCACTTCTAGGATTTCAACCTGTGAAAGGCAATACCTTACCTTGGCTTTTCTAGCACCACTAGATTGGAGATTGTTGTTTCCAGGTCTGAACTTCATGTAGGTTATGCAGTGATATTTAATGGTAGGTCAGAAATGGATTTTCTATTCAGGAGAATGTAGTTCTGTCCTGTTTGGATTTTATTCTGAGTATATGGTTCTGCCTCTGCATCATTACTCTTATTGTAATCTAATGGGAAACGGTACATGCCATGGTTCTCTCTATGCATAGAATATATCTTCAGAATGTCAATATCATGAAATACATATTTAAAGGTTTTATTTAATTTGCAGATTATTACCAAAATGGCAGCAGCAAATGGAGTAAGACGTGTTTGGATTGGTCAAAACGGATTGCTTTCAACTCCTGCTGTATCTGCTGTTATACGTGAAAGAGTGGGGGTTGATGTGAGTTATTGTTCTGCAATTTGCTGTGATTATCCTTCAAACTGTCAAATCATTGCTTTTATTGTCAACGGTACAAATGATCTTTCTTTTGGGTCAATGGAAACGATGGATCTGATTCTATTTTTACACCAGGGATCCAGAGCAACAGGTGCATTTATACTGACTGCAAGTCATAATCCTGGTGGACCTCATGAGGTGGGTACTCCCATATTTACTTTTAGTCAATTATGAAGCTGTGAAGTTTTTATTACTGATTATGATGATATCTGGTTTGGTGGTCCAGTGTGGGGAGCTTTCTTATCAGTGTAGTGGTTGTTCGATCTCTTAATTTTCATTTTTAGGTTGCAACCTATTGATTTCAGGAATCATTTGTGTTGCTATGAATATGTATAGGACAATAGGATATTTTAAATGATCCTTCAGGGGCTAATTTATATTTGTCTTAATTTTTGTCCACTAGATCCTGTTACTATTGGTTGGATAGTGTTTTCTTTCAGATGAGTTAATCATAACGTTTGATGAAATTACATGGTAAAAGTTTCATAACATGATAAATGATAAAACTAACACCTATTACTCACACGTTAAAGTTCTACTTTGACTTTTCAAAGTGGAAAATGGATGTACTTGCTGAGATGATCAGAACAAAGGGACTACTCTGAAAATTGATGAAGAACATATTCACAAATTGAGTTTGATTCAGAACATCTAAATGTTTTATTCTGCTTGTCTCTGTTTTTTTTTTTCCTGAATGAACTGCCATTCTTGTCCTTGAGAGATATTGTTGCCATGATTAATTCTTGGAAATTTTTAAAAATACATTTGTTCAGCATGACGTAGGGCTAAATTGATGACAATAAATTTATTGGTCAAGGCTAAATTGATGGCAGTAATTTTGTATTAAATTAATGTCATTGAAATCTTTCAAGGACCTATTATCCAATATTATAGTTTAGCTTTATTTTGGTTTGTTATTTATTTATCTTTCTGCACTTTCCATTTAAAGCTTAGGGGAAATAAAAATAATGTTCTTCAAATTAAGTAAAAATAAAATAATGTTTTGAGATCATGCACAAGAACATTGTTATATGACTATTCCTAATTCTCCTGGTCTGCATCTCTCTTCTTTGTGAATT